>NC_091802.1:61111153-61424615 GCF_041296235.1 Equus asinus
GGTAGTTTCTCCCCCACAAAGATGGGGACCTCAGGACTTCCTCAGCGCCTTGCACCCCTGTCTCACAGCAGGCGTCAGCCTTGCTTCTGGCTGTCCCTGCTCCCTGGTTTATGAGCCTGGTCAGGGCCTGGGGGCCAGAGTGGACCGAGCATGGCTTCTCTTGCTGCCTTGCCACCCTTTTCCTTCTCAGGGCACTTGCCCATGATGTCCCCCACCTGTGTGCCCAGGGCATGGTGCAAGCCTCTTCCTGCTGTGCCCAGTGTTTATGGACATCCCCTAGGCTCTGGTGATAGCCCAGGGGCCCAGCTGTCCTGAGAGACGCAGCCGGGACCTTGATTGGAATGCCCACTGAGGTTTGTTGGCAGATGGTCAGTGGCTTTGAAGGCACTGGCTGAGTCTCATGGCAGCTTTTGAAGCCTTGTGATGGGCAGGTGCCCTCCAGCCATCTCTATCTCACTGTGTCTCAGCCATGACTGGACTTGGGGGAGAGACAGATGCTCAGCCTGTGAGCCAGAGTGGAGAAGGTGTGTGCAGGGTGCTCTGGCCACCAGAGCACCCCTGCAACCCCAGAGCTGGCCAGGTGGCCTCCTGTGGATGGGGGCCTTGGAGACCAGGTTTGCAGGCCCCCATCCTGATTGGGCCTGAGGGGCTCTCTGTGGGCTTGTTCCTGGCCTTTTGGTCTGGTTTGGTATCCGCCCCTCCAAGGCGTGCTGACCTTGGGCCGCGTGGTCCCCGGGCTCCCCAGGGGCAGCTGCCAGGTCTGTGGCTGAGGAGACCCTGCACTACACTCTGCATTTATTTATTTCATTACTTTGGGCATTTCATGTGCCTTATCGGCAGTGGTACAGGCCTGGCCCTGCCATGGGTGCACGGGAGCTGCTCAGCTTTAAAATATGCCAGTGTCGCTGCCATAGCCCCATATTTAGCTACCCTGATCTCTTCTTTTTAAATCGCTTCTTTTGCTTCTTCTTCTTGGAAGGGTGGGCAGACCCAGGAGTGGGTGCTGGGCCCTGGGCTGGATGAGGCACTGTCTCTGCCTGGTGCTGGCTGGTGGGTGAGGGCTCTGCCCGAGGCCGCCCTGCGCGGCTGCGTCTCTGCGAGCTTCGTGGCCAGGGCTTTGGGTGTTCAGAGGAGTTCCCGCCTGCAGCCTTGCCCAGCATCAGGCCTGGCCTTGCGCTCTGCCACAGCCCTCCCTGCCTGCGTGTCTGGAGGCCTTTGATGGGGTCCACGTGCTCCAGCGCTCCCTCCAGAGGGTGGCTGGCTCTGTGAGTAACTCGGGAGGTTTGGCCGGTGTCCCTCCAGCACTGATTCATTGAAGCTCCAAGCCTCAAGGGGAAGCGCTTCACATTCCTTCTTACCCAAAACCATTGTCAGAGGACAGTCTGGGTCGAGAGTGAGGTGGGGGGGGGGGCAGGGAGGGAGGGAGAAAAACAAGAACCCTTACAGGGAAGCTGGAAAATCTGGGGTTGAGGTCACCTCCAAATAGTCTTTACATTTTTTCTCCATGTGTCATCACGTCCTGGAAAGTTACTGTCAAGAAAAGGAAACCTTAGTGGGCAGTGAGGCCGCTTCTGACATGAGGGAAGCCCTGTGTGTCCAAGTGGATCCTGAGCCACTCATGTGGCGGCTGCTGGAGCATGTCCACCCAACTGTCCGGGGATGCATTGGGCCCCTGTCTCAGCCCATCCCTGGCCCTGTCCCCTCCGTGCCTGGTCCGTGGCTGTGTGTGCAGCCACGTGGAACCTGGCATGGACGGAGGGTGGGCAGCGCCTTCGTCCCTTCATCCCCTTGGGTCTTCCTTGCAGGGCCCGTCCCAGTGTGGCAGGGGCTCTTTCTGAGGGCAGCAGTAGCTGTCCACAGCTGACTGTCGGTCACCAAGTCTCCACCTCTAAATGGCCCGGATGTTGGTCCAGCATCTGTCCGGCTTTGCACTGTCACCCAGGGCCCACAGAGGGTGCTCCTGTCCCTCTGTCTGTCAGAGGGTCTTGTCCTGCCTACATGCCTCCCAAGACCCTGGCCAGTGTCATCCAGTTCACAGACTGCCTCCCCTCCTTCCTGGGTTTCTGGATGTTTCCTTGTCTGTAAGACCCTTGGTGGAGGCTGGGACCTGGAGGTCTGTGCCAGCGTCCTGCATTTGCGGGAAATGAGCCCACAGCCTGGGCATTTCATCAGGAGAATTGGATCTCTCATGGCTGCCCCCTTGGAGTCCACAGACACTGGCACACCTTCCCCTCAGGATCGTGTCTGTGCTTCAGCTTCTTCCTGTGCAGTCATGATAGACCCCCTGCTCTGGGGGCTGAGACCCTGTGCTGGGCCTCCGACTGGTTGGCCTCTGGCTGCGCCCCTGTCGTTCTGCCTGTCCTCTCGCCACCGCCACGGTGTCCGGGGCACTGGGGGAGGAATCGACCCCTCTGGCTCTCCCCGGGCCAAAGGGATGGGGGCCTGGGGCTGTGTCTTTGGAGACTGGCAGCATTCAGGAGCTTGAGTTGAGGAGGTGGAAAACCAACGCCTTCGCAAGGATGGCCCAGGCCTGGTGACGTCGAGTTCTTGGTGGAGGCACCGTCCTCTGTGTGGCTCCCTGCAAACCTCTGGAGCCAGTCTGGAGACTTAGCCATGAAGGCCAGCTGTCAGAAGGCCAAGAAGGTTCCAAGCTCTGTCTTCTCAGCCCAGAGCCTGTGACCCTGCCAGCGTCCTCGTGCGCCTGCTGGGAGGTTCATCTTGGGGCCCCCTCCCGGCCCTGGAACTGTGGCCCTTGGCCAGCTTGCGGGAACTCCTTCCCGGAGTGAGGGCCGGGGCGCTGCGCCGTTCCCTCGTGGCTGCTGCCGTGTGTGCTCTTTTTTCCTAACAATGTCTCGTTCTAGATCTCTATTCTCCATCCAGAAACATCTGCATAAATGCACCTAGGATGGGGCCATGTGTAATAACTGCCCATGACCGGGAAGGTGGGTGAAGGACAGCACGTGAGGGCCAGGTTGCCAGCAGAGCGTCTGAAGTGAGCAGGGCCAGGGCTGGGCCCAGAGGCTGCTGGCTCTGGCCTCCCCCAGCGCAGGGTGTGCCCTGCAAGGCCCCGCACCCCGCACCCCACTGCTGCCGCCTGCTCCTCCTCAGCCCCTCTTCTCAGTGGTGGAAAGGCTCTCCTGGGGAGGCTCAGTCAGGGCGTTTCATTTGGCGGCAGCACGACATTTCCCACCAACCCAGCTACCGACATCAGTCCTTCGTGTGGGACAGGGCCCAGCAGGGCCAGGACGTGGCAGCAGCTCTGGGCCTCGAGTGGTCTGGCCTTGGGGCTCTGGTGGGCAGCAGAGACTGCTGGGCATTCTGGCTTCTATGCCCAGAGGAAGGGAGGCCCCAGGGCCGCAGGGCATGTGGAGAGTTTGTGTCCTGAGGTTGCTCTTGCCTGGCACTCTTGTTTCTGTGTGGCACCCTGGCCCTTGGCTTCAGTTTAACAGACAGGCTTCCGGAGAAGAGTGGAGACCTGAGAGGAGGGGTGGGAATGGACAGTAGATCCAAGACAGAGGAGTTTTGTCAGTTTTATTTTCTGACAAAATGTCAGTGGCTTCTGAGCAGCGTGAAGACAGTGGCTGGTGTCACTTGTATTCCCCAATCTGCAGGTGGCCCAGGGAGAGGGCTGTGGGCCTTGGGGTTATTGGCACTGCCAGCGGCCTGCAGTCCTCCTGCTCACCCGCAGGCTGTGCCATGGAAGTGCCAGGGAGGACGGGAAGGCCAGAGTGGCCACTTGCTCCCTGGGGCTGGTTTTGCCGACCATGTCCTGAGGTCAGGGGGCCCATCTGGATGGTCAGGCTCAGCTCAGTGCCACAGACTGCACATCAGCCGATTGCAGGGTTCTCAGGGTGACTGCCCTGCCCAGGGCTGGGTCCTCCAAGGGAGGGACTGAGACAGGGTGGTACCAGAGCCTGCTCATTGGCCCGGGGCCTTTGTGCTTGAGCTCCCGCGGACCTGGCACTCGTGACATGGCAGCTCCCAGCTCAGGCCATCCACATTCTGCCCTTGCCTTCCCCAGGAGCCCAGGCGAGCTCTTGGTCCTTCTGGAATGCAGGCGCCATGGCTTGAGGGGGCAGCCTGGCGCCTGGCATCTTCTTATAAAAGCCCTGGTGGAGACTGCCTGCGGTGGCTGCAGGGTGGTTGTGGCTTTGAAGGGGTAGTCAGGGACCTCAGTCAGCCATCTACAGGCCCCACTGCCCAGGCCTCGGCCGGCCCTTCCTGGCCACTTGCATGGCGCCCTGAGATCAGAGGGGCTTCCTGGTGAGAGCCCACCTCCCTTCACAGTGGGAGAGCCACACTGTGAGGTGTGCTGCAGCCGTGCACTCAGTGGACTGTGGGGACCTGCCCATGGGGACGGTTAGGCCTCGGGTGTGGCTGGGGGCAGCCCTGCAGACACCTGGCAGGTGTGTTGCACTGGCTGGTTCCCAAACACTAGGCAGCCGGCCCTCAACTGGCCTGGGCCTGGCCATCGCCGGGGCGGTGAGTTTAACTGTTAGAGTAGGTGGGGCTGTGGCCGGGCTGGGCTGCATGGAAGGCTGCAGGAAGGGACAGTGTTGGAAGTATGTTCCCAGAGCCCGCCAAGCCCCTGTCTGGGTGTCAAGAAGCAGAAGGTGGGATTCCCATGCTGAAGTGGGGGTTGGGAGGTGAGGGGCGGAGAGCAGAGGGCGTGGTCTCGCCTCCAAGGGCTCGCGGCCATTTTGTGCAAGGGAGGACAGGACCTGGTGTGGGCCCTGCCGGCCTAGCTGCCCACCTCGGTCAGGCCCTGCTCGACGGGCGGCGTCCCCCACATGGTCACTCGGGCTGCACTCACCCACCCTGAGGTGCTGCGAGCAGAGCAAGCCCTGCCTGGTAATTTCCACCGTCATTGCTGCCGATTAGCAGTGACACCGTCCCTTCCTGTATCCCCAGGTTGGGCAGAGGAGGGCCAGGCCATTCCCCTGGGGAGGGGAGGTGGAGTCAGCCTGGTGTGGGACCAGTGGTTGTCAGGTTTCTGCCAAACCTCTAATTTGTGGCCTGTCACTTCCCCTGCTCTCTGGTGGAGCCCCTGATGTGGCCACTTTGGGGGGATCCTGACAGCAGGCAGCTCCCTGGGCCTCTTGTGAGGGGCCCCTCACGGACATAGGTGTGAGCAGAGGAGCTACTGGGGAGGCTGGCCCTGCCCAGCTGCCACTCACCTGTGAGGGGCCACAGGGCACCAGCCCACCCGGCTAAGCCACATGCCCTGCTGGTGAGCGAGGTCTCCATGTTAGTGTTGCCGAGCAGGCAGGCCTGAGGGGGCTCTGGTCCTAGACAGGCTTGGCCTGGGGTGGGATCCCGTGGCCCACTGTCCATACCCCACCTTAGAGACCTGGTCCTGGCCATGGGCTGACAGGTGGGGCCGGTGAGGGTGTGCGCTCAACTCGGGTCTGCACGGCCACTCCAGCTGCGGGGCCTGGGTAACCCAGCCTCCTGGGAGCCTGCATCAGCTGAGCCTTCTGTCTGCCCAGCCAATGGACAGAGACCCCGTGGTGTGCCATCCTGACCTGGAAGAGCTGCTCCAGGCCTGGCCTGCAGAGCTGCCTGACGAGTTCTTCGAGGTGACTGTGGACGACGTGAGAAGACGCCTGGCCCAGCTGAAGAGTGAGCGGTGGGTGTGCCCCGGCCCCTTTGGTGTCTCCCTGCTTCCCACTTTGGATCCCGGACACCCATGCCCTTGGCAGCACCTCGGTGGGTGTGGGGGCCCAGGCATGGGGTTCCTCGTCAAGCCCTCTATGGGGAAGCAGCCTCTAGAACCTGGGGTGGAGCAAGGGAGAAATCCAGAGTCCAGCTGGTGTGAGGCCTCTGCTCTGGCTGGGGACATCGCCACCGTCACCACCCCTCCCCCCTGCAGGAAGCGCCTGGAAGAAGCCCCCCTAGTGACCAAGGCCTTCAGGGAGGCTCAGATGAAGGAGAAACTGGAGCGATACCCAAAGGTGCACAGAGGGCCTGGTGGGTGTCTGCACGTGGCTCTGAGCTGGGGCCTCCTGTGGCTTCCGCAGGGAACACGCCACTGGCTGTGGTCACCTGGGCTTCACCTGAGGCCTGCACAGCCACAGTTCGTTGATGAACCAGTCAACCCCATTCCATGGTGAAAACAAACGTCATCGTTGTTTACAGATGCGCACAGGGGTACTTGACTGGTCCTTGTGGCCAGTCTGTGGCATGGCGAGCTGAGGCCGCAGTTCCAGCCAGGAGCACTGGGGGGACAGCCAGGGGCAGGGGCAGCTGGCACTTCTACCTGCCCCTGTCCTGGTGTTTGCTGGCCTGGGGTGGGGGGCCTGGCCATCGTGGGCTGAGGGGTGCAACTGCCTTCCTATACCTGGGCCGGGCTCTGGGTGTCCTGCTGACAACTCGGCTTGTCTCGGCCTAGGTGGTCCTGAGGGTCCTGTTCCCTGACCGCTATATCCTGCAGGGCTTCTTCCGGCCCAGTGAGACAGGTAAGCAGCCCCATCTGGGAGGATGGGGGTCTCTCTGAGCCCCTCCTGGCTCTTTCCTTCCAGGCCGTGGGACTGTGGCCACCTGGTCTTTGGGCTCTAGGAAGACAGATGTTTCAGGGTGCTGTTGTCTCCGTGGGGCAGGCAGTAGGCTCTGAGCTTGCAGAGTGTGTCAGGGGTCAGATGTTCACTAGGCCAGCCTGGCGGTGCCCGTAGTACTGGGTCCCCCTTGCAGCCACCTGTTCTGGGCTTGGCAGGACAGAGGGGCACTCAGAGGGAGGGTGGGCCCAGAGCTCCCCCTCATCCAATGGTGGGTCTCTTGCCTGGGGCTGCAGCTCACCTGGAAGGAAGGAAGCAATGCTACCAATTCTGAGTGGGGTCCTCAGTGACCTGAACCCAAGACAGCTAGGGTGGCAGGCAGGTCCCTGAGGCCCCTGGGGGGCTGTATGACAATGCCATTGTACCCAGGACCTCCCCTGGGCAGAGCTTAGGACTGGATGGTGGGCAGGGAGGGATGCTTCTGCAGCAGGGTAGGAATCTTGGTGGCGGTCTGCACTACGGTCCAGCAGGGTCAAGCATCTCAGGGTACTGTGGAAGGACCCAGCTTGAGTTCCTGAAACCACTGGGCTTTGATTCAGCCTGAAGGTGAGAGCAGTGTCTGTAGCACCTGAGGCCCAGGAGGCCCAGCCGCCTGGGGCTGGTGGCAAGTCCCCCAAGGCTGGCCTGGCGGGCAATGGGGGCATGCGGAGAGGTTGGAACTGGCTTGTCCTGTCCCACAGTGGGACGGGCCCTGCAGCAGGTCTGAGCTCAAGGCTCGTGCCCGTCTCTGGAGCCCCTCTGCTGACCCTGTCCGTCCTCCTCCAGTGGGGGATCTGCGGGACTTTGTGAGGAGCCACCTGGGGAACCCCGAGCTGCCGTTCCACCTATGTGAGTGCTTCTCCAGGACCTGCTCATGCTCAGGTTTCCATGACCCCTGGTCCCTCCCAGTTGGGGTTAGAAGCAGCTTTTTCCATAGAAACAGTGTCGTGGGGCAGACAGGTCCTGTGGCTGGCCCGTCCGACCGCGTGAGGCCCACTGGTGTCTAAGGACGAGTTGGGGAGAGAAGGCGGGAGGTCAGCCTTTCTCCTGCCTCAGTGCCCTGCACTGTCTGCTTCCCGCCTGGCCTCCCAGGGTCCCGGGAGCTGCAGGGAGATGGGGGATGGAGAGCTGTTGGTCTCCCTTGGAGGGCTTCTGGGTGGTAAGGGGTCAGGCCACCAGGCTGCACAGGGAACTGTCTGGGGCTGGGGTCCCCTGCAGGTGGGTCCACTCCAGGCCACTCCTTTGGCCTGTTGCCAGGGTTTTTGCAGCAGCAGAGAGGTGGGCAGAGGACTGTGAGCTGAGAGGGCTCTTCAGAAATATCCTTTCCTGAGGTTGTATGCCCTGGGCCTCCCCCCTTACCCTTAGGCTTGTCTTCCCTGGGGAACAGGAACAGGGGCAAGGGGCAAGGGGGCAAGGCGCTTCCTGACCCAAACAACCATCTTTCCGCAGTCATCGCTCCTCCAAAAACCATCCTGGACGACCACACGATGACCCTCTTTCAGGTACGGGCTGCCTGGCTGGGGGCGCTGCCTGATTGGGGAGGGCGAGGCTGAGGCTGGCGGGAGGAACGACCTGGCAGCTGCTGCAGGAGGATAAATATGCCTTTTAGCCAGTGGACTGGAGGGAGCAGAGTGCCTCTGAAGTTGGTTCTGGGGCTTTCCAGCCTCCTCCGCTTCCTGCCCTAGCAAGGGTGGGCCTGCCCAGCTGGCTGCCGGCCGTCCTGAGTGGGACTGCCTTCGAGCTGGGTGAGAAGGCATCGGCAGGTGGGGCTGCTGGAGTAGCCCCTGAAGGGTCAAGGGTCAGAGACCTCAGCTGCAGGTGGCTGGTTGCCCGAGAGGCCCCTGGGGTGCCAGCCACTGGGTAGGTTTGGGCCTGGGCTGGAGGGGCTGCTGCCAGGCCTGCCTCCGTGCTCCTGCCTCCCCCTGGACCCCTCGGCCTCTGCTGGGAATGCCATTGTGGGTCCTCCCCGCTACTGCAGCTGCTTCTGCCCCACCTTCCCATCAACCTCTAGGGCTCCCAAGGGTGAGGAGCATTGATGCAGTACCCCGCTGGGCTGCCTTCCAGAGCCAGGAGGAATGTTCTGTCCCATCGCCCCTGGAAGAGCAGCCTGGGGCCTCCCTAGCTCTCTGGTCTAATGGTTTTCTCTTCAAAGTCTCTTGAGATATTTTAATTAGTAACAGAGGCCGGCCCTTATTAAGTAGCCGGCAGGCCCTGAAGAGGTCTGAGTTAGGGCGAGGGGGTCTGCTTGCTGCCCGGGGCTGCCACCATTGTGGGGGAGATGGGGCAAGACCAGGCAGAGAAGCTGGAAGCTCACCAAGGAAAGGAGTTAAAGTGGGTGGGAGCAGGGCACTGTGCACTCCCCCCACCCCCTTCACAGCCCCCTTCTTCTGCAGACCCCGGGAGCCCCAGAGGTTCTGGGCCTCTTTCCTTCATCCCCGCCCATCCTCCCTGGCCAGCCTGTTGATAAACATTGAATTTGGAAGGTGCTTTGGGATGGAGAGGACCAGCGCCCAGGCCCCCCTCCCATTAGGAGCCCTGGGGTGCTGCCTGTCCCACCCACACGGCTGATTTCTGGTGACACTCTGCCCCTGCTACTAGCAGCCGTCTCCTTTCATCCGTCAGCTCAGCCTGGAGCCGCAGGGCCTCTGCGCCGGGTGGTGTCCCTGCCCGCCCGCGATCAGAGAGCTGGCAGCGTTCAGGGAAGGAAGCCTTCCTCCCTCCCGCGAGTGAGCGGGCGAGGAGGCCGCCGGCTTTCATGTCCCTGGCAGGGCTGTGTTCTGGCTGCTGGCTGCCCTGGAGGCTGCCTGGGGGCCGGCCCCGAGCTCTGGAGAGTGACAGCTTGGGGTAGGTGTAGGGGACGGCAGCCCAGCTGCCCTTTTTGGCCATTGGACCAGGAGAGTGTTTGCTGAGAGATGCTGAGGGTGAGGACAGGATGGGAGGATGCAGGCACACAGTTGGTGGGCACAAAGGCTCCCGGGGCCTGACATCAAACCTGCTTTCTGGGCCTGAGCCCCAGGGGCCCTTGCTCCACCCCCATCTTAGCCCCTGTGCCCACCACCTCATCCCGGGCTCAGGCATCTCCCTTAGCAGGACCTGAAGACCACCACAATCTGCAGGGACCTCCTCAGCCTGAGCAGATGGGTATCCCTTCCCTCCTGGTGGTCACAGTGGTCTTCTGTGCTTGTCCACTCAGCTTTTATTTGGTTGGGATTCCAGAGATGCAGCCAGTGGGCAGAGGGCTTCCAGCAGGTGCTGAGGGGAGGCAAGAAGACTGAGTTCCAGAAGAGCCACCCCGAGGGGCCCAGAGGACTCCCAGCTGGTCAGAGGGGTCTTCAAGGCTTCAAGCCCTGTAGCCCCCAGACAGCCTGTGCAGGTGGGCTTGAGCAGGGTCCTGTGAAATGGGAGCATGCCATCCTCCGCGGTGCTGTGGGGGTGGCCCCGCACCTGGTGGCTTGGCCCAGTTGGGGTCCAGCCACGCTGGGCCCAGGGAAAGTAGGGGTGCTGTCCTTCCCATGCTCCCTTCCTGCTTCCTGGCCACCCCCCAGCTTCCGGGTCTTCCAGGGCCCTAGGGCAGCCTCCGCAGACCCCAGGCCATCCTTCCACACGAGGCTTTGATCCCAGGCATTGCAGTGGGGTTTCAGAGCATTCACAGCCCTGATCTGTGTCCCTCGGCTTCAGCTGGTCTCAGTGTTCCTAGACCTGCCTTTTGAAGATTCTTCTTAACACCCACCACCCGACTCTGAGAGCTCAGGGCCAAGAGCAGAGGGGATGCACTCAGCTGACAGCTGTGGCCTTTCCACCAAGGGCTGAGGACACAGATCCTCAGGCAGCAGCATCGCTGCGACCTCGGGCCAGCTTTGGGGCTTGCAGCCCTGGTCCTCGGGTGCAGAGGTGGGAGTGGAGGGCAGGTTACGATGCTGGGGGGCTCTGGGGCCTTCTGCTAGAGCCTTGATTCTGCACTGCAATCAGCCCCAGCCTGGGAGGCCTCCAGGGGCATGGCAGGGGCAGTGTGACCCACCCTCGTCCCACACCTGTGCAGGTGAGGCCAGTCCCTGAGCAGAAACCCTCTGCCACCACCCCCACAGTTAGGAGCTCAGGAGAGGCACAGTTCCTGGACCCCCTCGGGCAGGATGTATAGCCCCTGGGGCAGTGCCTGCCCTGTGTGTGGGGCTTCATACTAGCTGGCACTGGCTCTTTCCCACCAGGCAAGAGCCAGTGCCGAAACAGGGAACCTGAGTGTTGGTGTTCAGGGTCTTGGCTGGTGGACTCCCAAAGGCAGCAGATCTGGGAAGTACCTGTTGGCCCTGGACTCCCAAAATAACTTGTCTCCAAGAGTCCCCCACTCCCCATGCCTGGGCCTGGGCCAGCTGAGGGTCCCCCCATGGTGTTCCCGTCTCCTGTCCAGCAGCTCACAGAGGGTCTGGCTGCTTCCCCTTAGCCTAAGGGTGGCCCACCTGGCTGCCCCCAAAGACCCCTACACACTCTGTTATTTGGGCAGTGTGGATGGGGGAGGGGAGGGGGCAGCACAGGCTGGGCCCTGGCCAGCAGCCACCCTGTGCCCCTCTGGCCTCCCTGGCCATTCCTTGCCCCACACCCCACCACGCAGTTCTGTGTGTCCGTTTGCATCTCCTCTGACCTGTCTGCCTCCTGCAGTCTCTGCGGAGGGTGGGGGCTTCCAGGCCTAGTTCCTGCCTTCAGCGTGTTAACTGTCCACCCCAGGAACTGGGCAGGAGGGAGAAGAGTGATTAAAAATGCCAGAGCAAACACACTACAAGAGCTTCCTGGCTGGCCGGTGCTTGGGGCTGGCCCCTGGAGGGTCCTCTGTGGTCTGACACCCTGGCCTGGCTTGCCCTGGGGTTGGTGCCAGAGGAGGAACAGGTGAAGCTGGCCTGGGGGCAGCTCGTGGGGACTGGGCAGCAGACTGTGCTGATGGCAGGGGCCTGGTGGGGGCCATTGCCCTCCTCAGCAGAGCCCTGGGCCTGGTGACTGTGGCTTGTTCTAGGTACAGTCCTCACGAGGCCACCATGGAAGTGGGGCACAGCCCACCCTCCCCGCTGGCCTCTGCCCACAGTGCCTACCTGGTGCCTTGCTGGTCCCCTAAGCTCCTCTCTGCCTCCCTGTAGGCAAACCTCTTTCCTGCTGCCCTTGTGCACTTTGGAGCCGAGGTGCCGACAGGTGAGTGGGGGTTCCTTGCTCTGCCCATCATTGTTGGCCAGCCCTGGGCCCTGTGTCCCAACTCATTGAATTCCCAGAGCAGGGGACTTTGAGTCTGGAAGGGAGACCTGTGGCCCAGATACACCAGTCCCCTACTCCCTGGGGGTTGTGGGCTGGGACAGCCATCTGTCGAGGCCAGGTCCTTTCCCAGAGCACAGTAGTGGTGGTGGGGGGCCCCCTCCTCCTCCGTGGCCTGAGGGTGGATTGGGTGTCTTGCAGGCCTCTACTTGGAGCCCAGGCTGTTGGAACACACCATATCCCCATCTGCGGCTGACGTGCTGGTGGCCAAGTGAGTGCCTGCAGAGGGGTGGGGGGAGCCCACTGCTATAGTGCCTACCGTCCTGCCCCTTCCATCCCCAGGTGCATGTCCAGGGCCCCCGGGACCCCGCCCCCGCTGCCAGCCCCTGACCCTGCACCCCTTGAGTCGAAGCCAGCTGCTGAGGAGCAGGCAGTGGGGCCCCCTGAGCTGAGCCCCGGGACAGCCCAGCCTGTGAGGAGGGATCTGGGCAAGGTGCCTAAGTGGCTGAAGCTGCCAGGTACTGTGGGGGGGTGGCCGGCTTGGGAGGGGCTGCAGGCCGGGGGCCCAGGACCCACAAGGTCATCCTGGTTTGTTTGTACTGCAGCCGGCAAGAGGTGAGAGCCGCCAGCCCAGAGGTGCCCGCTTTGCTGGCCGCTGGACCCCTCCCCACCCTGAGCAGGAATAAAGGCTCTAGCTTCTTTCCCAAACCCTCTTGAGACTCTCCTGTCCTCCTTTCTCCAGAAGAGGGCCTCTGGGTCCTCTGTCCCAGCCTTGTAGGCACAGGTCTCCAGCTGCTCCTGACCCTGGGGCCAGCCGGTCCTGCAGCCAGACTGGACCATGGTGTGGGCCGGGGGCCGCTTGCTAGGGCCTTGTTCTCATTAACAAGGGCCCAAGTGCCCTCCCTGAACCTCAGGCCGCCTCCTCTTGGTTTTTACCTAATTGACATCATTAATTACCCCTTCTCTGAGGTGTGAGAAGAAAGGCCTCCAGCCATCACCCGCCTGGCTGCGTCACAGGCCGCCTGGCTGCGTCACAGGCTGGGCTACCCCAGCCCTGGCGCAGAGGGGAAGACAGTGGGGCTGGGCAGGGCCAGCCTGGGGTTTCCCAGTGCCCTACCCGCCTGCCCCCGCCATCTGAGCACACTTCAAAGTGGCTGTGGGGCATGGGTTCTGGCACTTGTCGCCAGCCTCCCCCTTCAGGTCTAATTACTTCCACATGTTCCCAGTGCTTTGAAGCCCAGAGACTAGGGGTGGTGGTGGTGGTGGGGCACAGAGGCCAGGAAGGGGTGCAAGAAGGGGCCAGCAGGGGTGAATTAGGGAGGGAGGGCTTGCCCCCCCACCCCCAACCCATACCATCCTCAGGTGCCGTGGCAGGAGGGTGCAGAGGTAGGGCAAGGCTGCCCCTGCAGCTCCTCCCAAGCCTCCAGGTCCCCAGGGTCAGTGGGGTGGCTCAGCCAGGGGCAGCTGTTGTCCTACCCCCCTCCCCCACCTGGACGTCCCTCCCCAGTGGACCACGTCCTGTGGCTCCGTGTCCTGACTACAGTCACTCAGCCCAGAGCCCTTTGGGTGTTCCCGTCCTGGGTTCTGACGAGTCAAAGCAGCTTTCAGAACTAAAGGGAGGTGGGGGCTGCGGGATAGGGAGGGCCGCCCAGCCCTGTGCCAAAGGAGCTGGGCCCCTGAGGCCCTTGAGCATCTGAGGGCAGCCAGACCTCCCAGATGGGCCCTCTAGTGGGTCCCACACCCGTCCGAGGGTCCACGGCAGGCATGGCCTGAGGCTGACCTGCTTGTCCCTGGCATTGCCTCAGGTCAGTAGCAGAGGCTTGATGGCTGGTTTCCAGGTTCCTCCCACCCTGCACATCTTGGTCCTTGGCACCAGCATGATCCCTTACCAACAGACCCTGCCCACACCAACATTCCTGGGCATGCCTGCCAGCCGGTGGCAACCCCACAGCAGCCCCATGGCAGGACCGCCACTTCCAGGCGAGCAGCCGCGTGTGTGAGGGCTCCGATTTCACAGCCCTGCTGCAGCCCGGCCCACGGCAGGACACTCGCACATGCCGCTTGTTATCCTGCCTTTTCTCAGAGCTTTGCTTTTGTCCTATCAGGGTGGACAGAGGGGGCAAGTTAGGCTTTGAAGCAACTTGACTTTGGGTGATTAATGGCAACAAGGAGGCAGTGCCTGGGAGAGGCAGCTTTGATTTATTGATGTTGCTTTGTGAGAACAAATTTATAGCTCAGGGAAGCATCTTCAGAGGGGAATATCAAGTGGTTAAAAGGTTACACACTAGCTTTGATGTCAGGGTGGCAGGACTGCACGCAGCTTTGCTTGTTTGTAGAAGACACACAGGTTACCTGCTCTGGTGGGCTGGTCCCGGCTTCTCCCTCGGCACCTGCTTCCCGAGGACCCAGTGCTTCTCGCACACTGGTGGGTGCTCAGCTGCCCCAGGAGGCACAAGGGGTGGGCACGTGTCATGGTGCCAGACCCCATGGGCCTGGTTCCCCACACAGGCCCCCCATCCCCTCAATGACCCCCTATCCGCTGCATCCGGGCTGTCGGCAGCAGGGCAGAGAGGATGCCAGGAGGAGAGATGCATTTGCTGGGGCCTGGCCCATCTTCGGGGCGGGAAGAGAATCTCGGGGATCAGCAGCACCTTCCCTGCCTGAGGTCAGAGGCCACAGAAGACATGTGGACACGGGGCTTGGCCATGACTTGGACAGGCAGCCGCAGCAAGCGTGGAAACCCCTAGAAGTCTAGAAGCTGTTGGGGAGAGGAGTGCTCAGAGCCTCATGGGCACCAGCCCACCCCTCACCTCCTCTGCCAGGCCCTGCTCCTGGAGGGCAGGACAGAACAGGCATGCTGCCCCCTCTGCCGGGCCCACCTACCAGCTGAGGCAGCACTTTCTCCAGCTGGTCCACGTCCACGCGGGCCAGGTCCTCTGCCTGGGCCTGCCGGATGCTGCGGATGGCTGCCTCTGCCGGGACACAGGAGGGAAGTGAGAGGCGGACAAGGCTAGGGGAGCTTGAGCCCCACACCACCCTGAGCCTCAGCCTCACCCATCCCCGTGCCAGCTGGCAGCTCAGAAGATGGAGGTTGTGGCCCCTGAAACACAACTTTCCAGGACACAGACCCCAGGTGCTTGTGGGAAAAATACATGTCTTGGTTTCCCCATAAAAAATGCAAAAGGCTCACGAGCCCAGGTTAGACATCAGAGGAGGCTGCCGGGGTCCCTCAGCTCACCCACAACGAAGATCTTCAGCAACTCCGCCATGAGCTGCAGTGCGTCCCCGCTGACTGCAAGGTGGAGGGGAGCAGGTTACAGGACCCCTGCCCTCTCCCTGTGCCCTGGTCAGGGGCTGCAGTTCCACCTCCCACTTCTTTCCTCACCACTTCTGACCTGGCTCATCCTCACGCAGGTGACCCCCAGCCCTCCACTCCCAGCAGCCCCCCGAATCCTGCTTGCTTCCCGACTGGTGTCACACACCTTTGGTCTTGTCATCCTTAAAGTGCAGGTGCAGCAGCTTGCTCACCAGTTCCTGGGGGGATGGAGGGGCGTCAGCGGCCCAGTCGCCCTGTTCCCACCCCTCTGCTGCAGACCCCATAGGCATTTAGTTCTGGACGGGATGGGGATGGAATTTCCAGATGGAAATGCCCTCTGCCGATGGGGCCTCCCCTAGGGTGGGGGACTAGGTGGTGGGGAGAAACCTCCCTGTGGATGCTTCCAGGACCAGAAATAAGACACAGGTGGTGGGCAGGTGGGAGCAGCCCAGGTGCCTGCCTGGTGTTCTCCGGGGCTCCAGTCCTTGTGGAATGCAGGGCAGTCTTACGGCCCCAGCCTCAGGGGCCAAAGTGCTCTCCCCTCAAGGGGCTGGTCAGGGTGGACAGGGGACAGGGGGACAGAACCCAGGCATATCTGCAGGACTTCCCGATGGACAAGGATGGGACAAGGACAGGTCCAGGCCAAGATTCCTCAAGGTGGGGGCTTAAGCCTCCAAAGGATGGTGCCACTCTGCAGAGAGAGGGACTGTGGGCGGGGAGGGGTTCTGGGATCCAGGGACTCAGGAGTTCAGCTTGAGTCATGTGGAGTGAGAAAGAAGCATGAGGCATCCAAGCAGAGTGGTCAGGTGGGCGCTGGAGCTGAGAGAAGGGTCTTCCAGGATGTTGGAGCTGGCCATGAGGATTTGGGAGGTGGCAGGATCTGGGTGAACCAAGTGAGGCTGCTGAGGGCAGGGACCAGCCAGAAGAGGCTGCAACCGAGGAGCCAGCAGAGCGCCTGGGGCGTCGGCAGGACAGCAGTGGCAGGAGCCCAGAAATGGAGTGTAGTGCAGGGAAGGTGAGCTGGGGGCCAGTCAGGCCTCCGGCCTTAGCCACGGGAGGTCGCACTACCTCGCCCAGCGCAGCTCAGCAAAGCCCAAGAGCGGAGTGGAGTGGACACACGATGGGTCCAGGCTCAGAAGGGTAAGAACTTGCCACCTGGTCACTTGGGGAAGCAGTCACTCCAGGAAGCAGCCACAGCGGACTTGTCCTCCCAGTTATAACTGCATGAGCTTGTCGCCACCTGCTGGTCATTTTTGCTGCTTACCAGGAGGGTACCACAAAAGACCCAGAAGGCTCTACTGCGCCACCTGCCCCTGGACCCACAGGAAGCACTACATCAGCCAGGCTGCTGTAGGGGAGGCTCCTGCGCCGGGCCATGGCAACATCTAGCACCAGCTGGGAGTGGTGGTTCCCTAAACAAGTGACTCGAACTCACAGAGGACAAGATGGGACCTGGGATGTGTTCAGCCTTTGCCCCACTGCATGCGGGCACCACGGCCCCTGCCTCCCTAATACCCTCAACTAGGACAGCCCTGCTCATAGGTTATGACCACAACCCCACTCTGGCCAGAGCCCTCGGGGTGAGGACTCCAGAGCTGTCCAGGTTGGCATGATGGAGGCCAAGCCCGGTGCTCCCCTCTCCAGCTGTTATGATGGGTGGATTCTCACCACCACCCTTCTAGGTCGCCTCAGGCTCAGTGACTTTCCCTTTTAGATCACGGACTCCTTCTGTGCCAGGGCAGAGCCATGATCCTGGGTGAAAAAGGAGAAGCAGCAGAAAGGGAACCAAAGAGAACTCCCCTGAGCTTCTGCAAGGCTGAAATTCCCACATGGGACAAGGAAGTGGTCACGAGGGGCTGAGCCCCTCTCTTCCTCCCCAGGTCACAAAGACCCACAGGCCCTCCTGGAGAACCTTCCTGGTATCAAGTGCTCGGTGCTTCCTAATCTTAGGGCAGAGCAATAAAATGAGACTCAGAAACCACTCACAGCCTGCAGGGTGTGGGAGCCTTCCTACCCACCCACCCACTCACCCAGAACGCCCTGGGGCGGGGGGTCCTGGAAGCAAACGGAGAGACTCTAGAGTCGGGTGGCCTGGGCTTGACGGTAGCCCTGCCTCAGTTTCCCCACTGGCAATGGGGATGGTACTAACCCATCTCCTAGGGTGGGTGAGCATTACATGGGTTAATGTATGTCAAGTGTATGTAACAGTGCCTGACTGGGCTAGGGTGTTACTAAGAAAGCACTTGGAGAGCCATACACAGACACACATCAGACAGCACAGACAAACAGACGCTGTCGGAAACGCAGTTCGGCACAGGGTTCGCGGGATATAGGACCGGCCAAAAGGCAGCTTTAGATTACACAGCCAGACTGACTGTCAGCGAGCCGGGCAGAGGGGCACTGTACGCGAAGCGGTTTAGGGAGGTGCCGTGGGATCTCTGAGCATGGGGTGGCGGGGGGAGCCGGCGGTCTCCTGAACACGAAGCGGTTTAGGGAGGTCCCGCCGGATCCCCGAGCATCAGGGCGGGGCGGAGGGCGGTGGGCCCGGGCCCTCTTTGAACCCCCTGCATTTCCGCCGCGGCGGCACTCACTCCTGCCCGGTTTCTGCAGACCCGCTCCCTCGTGCCCCAGACCAGGTTGCCTGCCTGGTCTTCTGCCACCGGCCGTGGGACCCCACCCACGGGGGGCGAAGGGCGCGCAGAGTGGGGGTTGTGGCCGGATTCTGGGAATGGGCCCACCCTGGAAGGCCCCAGCCCGCAGCGCGAGGGATGGCTCAGGGCCTGCACGTGGGTCACTCGTGGGGCCAGACCGCAGTGGCCCCGCAGCCCCTCGTCCACGGGCCGGCGACCTCCCGCTTCCCGGCCCGGCACCCCCCGTCCGCCCCTCCGGCCCTCTCACTTTCCGGAAGCTGGCGCCGGTGCCCTCCATGACCGCCGCCCGGGTGCGCGCCCTCCGAAGCCCCACCCCCGACCCCCAGCCAATCAGTTCGGAGCGCGCCCTCTGCAGCACCGCCCCGCCACTCTCGAATGGGACCCGAGCGCGCGCTGCCTCGGCTCCTCGGACTGGCGGCCCGCAGCGCGCGCCAGCCCCTTCGTCCTTATTGGCCCGCGGCGAGAGCCCCTCCTCCGCAAAGCCTCCTGGGAGTTGTAGTTCTCGGCCGCCCTTCCCGGTGCGCCCTGCTCTTCCTGGATACTGAAGCGCCGCGGCGGCCGCGTAGGCCCGCGGCGAACGAGAGGGGGTCCCCGGCGCGAGGGCTGGAGCCTGGGTCCGGGGTATGTGCGACGCCCGGACCGGCCCTATCGCGGGAGGCCCTGTCCCCGAAGGGCCCTCCTCCCCGGGCCCCTGCTCGAGCGGTCCCCAGGCCACTTCCCGCCTAGAACCAACTCCACTTGCTCGTGGTTGCTGGACTGGGAGGACTTACGGTCGTTGCGCCTCACGCTGAGCTGCCGGGCTCTCTGTGGACCCCGGGGAGAGGAGCTCCCCCCGCAGCGGCTCCCAGGGAGGCCCGTCTCTGGAGCACCGGAGGGAGCCCCGCTGGCGCCGGGGACATGGAGGAGCTCCGGCGCTCCTACAGCCGGCTGTGCAAGGAGAGCGGGGCCGAGCCCCAGGAGGGTGTCCTGCAGCAACTGCACGAGCTGCCGCGGGGCCGGCTGGACCTGGCCACACAGAGCCTGACGGTGGACACCTGCAGGGCCCTGGGCAAGCTGTTGCAGAAGGAGGCACTGCTGACCCAGCTCGTCCTGAGTGACTGCATGCTGAGCGAGGAAGGTGGGCATCCGAGGGCGGGCAGGGGCCAGGGAGCCCTGGCAACTTCAGAGTCGGGGTTGGGGTCAAGCCGTTTGCCTCAGGGCGGCCTCCTCTTGCTTTGTTGGCACCGCTGCCCCATGGCTGCACACGCCCGGTCCTCGGCAGCCTCCCTCCAGGAGAGAGCTCTTCCGTCCCACCTGATCACTTCTTTGCGAGGTTTCTCCTCTTTTGTGCTGTAGTTAAAGCAAGCAGCAGCGTCCCTTCTTAAACCTGGGATGCAGGGCAATTTCTCTTAGTAACGAGCAAGCCTTAGCGTCCCCTGACTTGGGCGTGCCTCAGTGTGCTGGTGAGCAAGAGGGTCAGCGGCCTGGCTCCACACCGGGCAGAAGCTGCAGAGTTTCAAACCTGACACGGCAATGGGACGACTCATTTTCGACATGAACCCTGACCAGTGGGGGCCACTGGGACAGTCGTCCCTCCCCTTTGTCTGGGGAGCTGACCCCAGACGGAGCCCACAGGGAAGGGCTCAGGCCACCAGAGTCAGAGAGTGACCACCCTACCCCCTTACAGGGGCCACACTGCTGCTCCAGGGGCTGTGCACCAACACCACTGTGCGGTTTCTGGATCTGAAGGTGAGTGGATGTGCACTCAGGGGTGTGCCACCTGAGCATGTGGGGCGGGGGGATGCCTGTGTCCCAGCTCTGGGGGGGGGGGGGTAGTCTGCCCAGTGGCCAGAAGCCGAGGCTGTAAATGCTCTTGCACACAGGGCTCCACCCCATTTTCCGATGGTCTCCTGCATGTGTGTGGGTGTTCTGAGGGCAGGAACAGAGTTCCAGAGTGTTCATGTGAGCACACTGATCGAGCCTGCACCAGGGGGCCCACTATGGTCAGGGAAAGCAGTATCTGAAAGGAGCCGCACCTCTGCCCAGAGCTTGCAGCCTGGCCTCGCCTACCACCTGACTAGGCCCTGTGGGGTGTGGACCTGGTGTTCAGAGCCCAGTCTGGTGGACGGGGAGTGACTGCCTGCCTCTTCCTGTCCTAGGGTAACAACCTTCGAGCCGCAGGGGCCGAGGCTCTGGGAAAACTCCTCCGACAGAGCAAGTCCATTCAGAGGTAAGGTGGCCGTCCAGCCTCGCCCCCGAGTCCCCTCTTTCTCTGCATGGTTCAGGGTTGGCCCCAGAAGACATGGTTCTGCAGCCTGAGAGAGTTCACTTCTTCAGGCCATTTGTCCATGTTTCCAGTCCCCTAGTGGGGAGTAGGCAGGTATAAGTTACTCATGTGGCTTCAGCCTTTCTGCCAGAGATCCTCAAGCCTCTGCCCCTTCTCAAGCGCCCCTCCACCCCATGGGAGCAGGGTGCTCCTTGGCGCCACGCACCTCATGTCCACCCTTCCTGCAGCCTCACCCTGGAGTGGAACAACCTGGGCACGTGGGAAGACGCCTTCGCCACCTTTTGCAGGGCGCTGGCCAGCAACGGCAGCCTGCAGCAGCTGGACCTCCGCAACAACCAGATCAGCCACAAGGGCGCAGAGGAGCTGGCCCTGGCCTTGAAGAGCAACGCCAGCCTCCAGCAGCTGGGTGAGGCTGCCTGTGCTGGCCCTCTCTCCCAGGTCCTGCACCCCATTGCTCCCTCAGCCCTCCTGCTGCTTCTTTCGTCCTCTCCTGAAAGCGGAATCGAGGGAGTATAGCGCTCTTGGGGAGGAGGGGCATGCTGAGCGGGGCTCCTGCTCTGTTGGTGACCACAGAATACTCTCCCCGCAAAAGAATACCCTCCCCAGATCTGGGCTAGGCCAGCCCTGCCAGGTGCATTCTGTCTGGTGACACGGGTTTCCTTCCAGACCTGCGCTGGAATAACATCGGCCTCCTGGGAGGCCGGGCCCTGGTGAACTGTCTCCCCAGCAACAGAACCCTGTGGAGGCTGGAGCTGGCTGGGAACAGCGTCCCTGGCGACATCCTCAGAGCTGTGGGTATGGGTATACCGGGCTGCCGGTGGCTTGCTGTGTTTGGAGCAGGGCATAAAGCTGATTCCCTCTGACAGAGGCCCAGCCACCGAGGCAGGGGTGGCTCAGGGCTCGGGGCATGTAAACGCATAATGATGGCAGCCTAAATTACAAATGGAGAGAGGGAGGGCGAGGAAGAGGGCGCCACGGGGAGGAAAGGGCAGTGAGATGGAGTAGCTACTGCCCGGAGCTGCTCTGAGCGCCACCGTGTGTGCTCAGTTGGTTCTTAGACCCAGTGAGGTGGACGGTCACCCACTTCACAGAGGAGAAAGCTGAGGCAGTGTGCCTCAAGGCCTTGCCCTGATGACTGTGCTGCTGCCTCAGGTAGCCCAGCCACAGCTGGAGAGGAGCTTCTCAGCATCTGCCCTCCCTGTCACCTGGAGTTCATGGCCGTGCGTGTGAGCCGTGTGAAAGTGGGGCCGCCCAGCCCGAGCTGCCTTTGCTGGAGCCATGGCCACTACACACTCCCTCAGTGACCCTGACACCTCGGCCTTGGGACTGGCTGAGCACTCTCCCACTCCCCATGGTTCTTTTGTCCTGCCGAGAGTGCCAGCTACCTGAGTGCCTGAACTTGGGCTGGGATCCTGCTTGGGGTCACCACCTCCTGCTGGATCTGCCTGACCTGTGACATCTCTGACTTCTTGGTTCTTGGCCCTGCCTCCGGGTCACCCTAGGATGGTGCTCACCTCTTGGGGCAGTCGAACAGCCTCCCCCCACCTCTCCCCATGTGTATGCCCCCTGCACCAGGCATCTCCTGGGCTCCTGTCCCCACTGTTGCCCAACGCCCGCCCGTGCTGAAGCTCTTCACCTCCTAGTGCACTGGGGGGTGTGCAGTTTGCTTTGTGGGGTGAGACATTGCCTTACACAGTGTGGATTCTTGGGCGACTGGCTTCCGGGTGCAGGGCTGGGCTAGCCCAAAACTGAGCAGTTCCCGTGGTGGACAGCTTGGCTCCTTCCAACAGAACAAGCCATGGACCACAACCAGGACCGGCAGACCACCTTCCGGGAGAACCAGGCCCGTGCCCATGTGCTCAGCAAGGAGATGCGGCACCTCCGGGAAGAGAAGTCCAAGCAGGTGAGGACAGCACAACCTCCGAATGCAGAGCCGCGCCCGCCCTGGCCCTGCCCCTGCTTCACGGGCGAAAGGACCCCTAGGCCCTGTGCCGGGAGCATCTTCCCTTCCTCCAGGGGCTGGAGCCTCTCCGAGCCAACACGCAGGGCAAGATGCGACCTCTTTGCTTGACTCCCCTGGCCAGTGGGCAGGCTTCCCACGGGGGCTCTGGGGCCCCTGTGCCGAAGCTGTCCTCTCTGGCTGAGGCTGAACCCTTTGTCATCCTGCTGCCTCGGTGGGTGTCTGCTGTCCTTTCTGCCTCACTGGGGGGAGCAGGCAGGCTCCAGGTCCTGACAGGGCTGTCTGGCTCTGTCCCCAGTTTCTGGACTTGATGGAGACAATTGACAAGCAGCGAGAAGAAATGGCCAGGAGCAGCAGGTGAGCCCAGCCCCAGGGCTGCAGGAGGCAGAGCTGTGGCTCAGTTGGGGTGCGAACGGTTTGGATCCTGGCTCTGGCCTTGGAGGTGACCTCACTTGAGACTTGTGACCTGCCCACGGATGAGGTCATAGCGTGTGCTCCTGAGAAAGTTGGCTGGAGGACTAGAGGCTACACAGAGCACTTCTTGGCCCAGCACCTGGGGTGTTGTAGAAGCGTGAGGAACAGCTGCTGTTACCAGGGCCAAGGGGGCCCTGGTTTGGGGTTTGGGTTTGGGTTTCTGGGACCCTCCTCTCTGCCCACAGGGCGTCAGCAGCACGTGTGGGGCAGCTTCAGGAAGCCCTGAATGAGAGGCACTCCATTATCAATGCCCTCAAGGCCAAGTAAGTGGGGGTGGAGGGGCGGCTTCAGAACACCTTAGAGCTGTGCCCACAGGGCAGAGGAGGGTGGTACAGACAAGGATCCAAGTCCCCAGTATATGAAGGAAAGATGGGAAACGGCTGGGATGGTAACCTGGGAAGGCTTCCTGGAGGAGGTGAACACTAGCTGGGGTGAAGAGTGGCTTGACAAGAGTAAGAACAGCAAGGCCTTTGCAAGGCTTGAGGTGGGGCCGGGCTGGGGCTCACAGAGGGCCTGGGGTGGGGCTGGCCCTTCCCCCCTTTGCAGGCTACAGATGGCTGAGGCCACTCTGGTGCTGTCGGAGCAGAAGGCCCAGGACCTGGGGGAGCTCCTGGCCACTGCAGAACAGGAGCAGCGGAGCCTGGTGCAGAGGCAGGCAAAGGAGCACAGGCTGGAGCAGCAGGTGGGCAGGCATGGGTCAGGCAGGGGCTGCATGGTGGCAGGGGCTGGTGGTATCCTTGCCCCTTCTCACCCCCAGGAAGCTGCAGAGCGGGAGTCTAAGCTCCTCAGAGACTTGTCGGCTGCCAACGAAAAGAACCTGCTTCTGCAAAGCCAGGTATGGGGGTGCGGGGCCAGATGCCCGAGGAAGCCTAGGGCAGGGACCACGGGGCTAGGGCTGAAGCTTCCCCCTCACGGCGCTGGCTCTCCAGGTGGACGAGTTGGAGCGGAAGGTGAAATCTCTGCAGGAGCAGCTGTTCCTGACCAGACAGGAGCTGACCAACACGTCGGCTGAGCTGAAGATGCGGGCTGTCCAGGCCGAGGGTGGGCGTGCGCAGGCCTGCCACTGAGGGGCCTGGAGACCGGAGCCCTGGGCCAGGGGAGGATGGGGAACCTTGGGAACGAGGAGACCCCCAGAGGAGTCCCACCCACGCTCTTCCTCCTGGGCTTCTAGAGCGCCTGGACCTGGAGAAGAAGAGGTCTCGACAGAGCTTGGAGGACTCAGAGCAGCTGCGTTTCAAGGAGGTGCCTCATGTGTTGTGTCACCTGGCCTCTTGCTTTCCCCGGCCTCCACCCAGGGCAGGCAGACGCTTCAGTGTGGCATGGTGTCCCCAAAGCACACCCCTGGCTGGGCTCCCTCAACAACCTTGGGCTGCTGGATGGCGGTTCTTTGCCGGCCCTGCTAGATGTCAGCCCTGCTACCTCCAGACCAGGCTCGAGAAGGGATCCCGACCGCACTAGGGCCACAGCGCAGGCTGCTGTGTGCTCCATGCCACCTGGGGTGTGGTGCTGGGATGTGCCTTCCATTGTTCCTTCCTGTGAGGCCACTTGGGGCAGCCAGTTCTTGGAAGGAACAGGGTCCCCAAGATTTACCTGCCTCCCAGGGTGGGGATCCCATAGGGAGAAGGCTGAGGAACCAGCCTGCCAGCCCCTTCCCCGCCCCACACCTGGGCAGGTGGAGCACATGACTCGCCACCTGGAAGAGAGTGAAAAGGCCATGCAAGAGAGGGTGCAGAGGCTGGAGGCTGCGAGGCTGTCCCTGGAGGAGGTGAGAACACGCTGGCTGGGCACTGGGTTCTGCCCTCCCCTGGGGTACCCCTGCTGTGGTCTCAGAGCCTCATCAGGCCCCGCTTTGGGACCCTGTGAGGCCAGAGGGACTTAGTAAGGTGGTACAGAGGCTCCTTTGGCTATGGAAACTGCCTAATGAATGAAGCCCTCAGGAGGCTGGTGGAGGGGTCATGTCCGTCTCGTCCCATTACCCCCCACCCCATGGTCAATGGCTGGGTGGGGCCAGGAGGGGTCCCTGGGCCAGGGCAGGAAGACAGGCCCAGTGAGTCACTGTCTGCGGTGCAGGAGCTGAGCCGAGTGAAGGCTGTGGCACTCAATGAGCGTGGCCAGGCTGAGGAGGAGCTCATTAAGGCCAAGAACCAAGTTCGTTTAGAGGAGGTGAGCCCATGGCCCAGCACCCACCAGGGGGCGAGGCCTGAGGGACTGGTGTGAGCTGCCCGGGAGGGCACATCCTGCGGGGCTGAAGCGGCAAGACCAGGGCTGTCTGTTGGCTCTGTAGGGGGAGACAGGGACAGGAATTCCAGGGGTACAAGGGGTGGGGAGGAGTCAGAGCAGGACAGTTGTCCTCATACCACGTCTAGTCCTCCACCAAGAGCCACCCAGCCCTGAGCTGTGGGAAGGGGTCTGGCCCATCAGTGCAACCTGTGACTGCATGGCCGAAGGTGGGGGCCAGAGGGCAGGATGGAGTTGGCCTGGGATATTGAGGAGGGGAGCCCAGGAAAGGTGCTCCCCGAAGGCTTGTTCAAGTTGAGCCCGTTCAGAACAAGATAACTAGAGCAACAGAGTGGTTTCCACGTTGCAAATAAAAGCTCCTCTCGGTCCAAGGAGGTGGGTCACTCATGTGAGCTTAGGGCCACATGTCAGAAACAGCAGGCAGGCCCTGAGCCCCCTTGTGTTCACCAGCCCCTCCTGTGCCCACAGCAGCAGCGCCTGGCTCACTTGGAGGAGAAGCTGCGGCTGCTGGCACAGGCACGGGACGAGGCTCAGAGCACCTGCCTGCAGCAGAAGCAGACGGTGGCCGATGCCCAGGCGCGAGCCAGCCAGCTCGGCCAGCAGGTGGAGGGCCTGAGGCGGCGCCTGGAGGAGCTGCAGCAGGTAGCTGGGACTTTGAGGGCTCCTAGGGGTGCCCCAGTCCCCCAGCTGCCATCTCACCCCCCATGCCTGACAGGAGCTGAGCAACAAGGACCAAGAAAGGGTGGCTGAGGTGACCAGGGTGAGAGTGGAGCTACAGGAGCAGAACGGCCGCCTGCAGGCCGAGCTGACGGCCCAGGAAGCTCTGAAGGAGAAGGCCGCGGCCCTGGAGCGCCAGCTCAAAGGTGAGCTGAGCTCCAAGCCCCCCATGCCATCTCTGTGGGGCCTTTCCTTCCTGGATCATCGAATAGGTGGCTGGGCTGGAGGGCTGAGGTGGGCCTGGTTTCAGCTCCGAGAGGTGCTGGCACGGAAAGCTGAATGTGTCTGCATGCAGGGGACCGTGAGAAAGCCCCGCACCGCCCCTCTCCGGGCCTCTGGAATGGCCCGCACCCACGGGGTGCCCAGCGCCTGCTCCTCACTGAGCTCCCTCTCCTGCAGTGATGGCGAGTGACCACCGGGAGGCGCTGCTGGACAGGGAGAGCGAGAACGCCTGTCTCCGAGAGAAGCTTCGGCTCAAGGAGGCCGAGATCACGCGGATCCGGGACGAGGAGGCCCAGAGGGCCAGCTTCCTGCAAAATGCTGTCTTGGCTTATGTGCAGGGGTCTCCCTTGAGGGCCCTGAGCCCCCAGAAGTGAAGGGAGGCAGAGACACTGCAGGAGCCGCAGGAAGGTGGCATGTGCGTGATGGCCGTGTCCCAGCCCTGCCCGTCTCTTCCTGCCAAGGGACAGGCCCTCAGGCACGGTTGGCGGCTTAGGCAGGGTCTACAGCTGGTGACTTGGAAAATCAGCACCAAGACCAACGGGCAAGTGGGACCACGGCAGCTTCCCACGGGCAGGCCTGGCTGCCCGGGCTCAGAGCCCGAAGGGCCAACAGGGCCCAAGCGGCTAGCGCCCCAGCCCCTTCCCGACTCTTCTCGTCCCCATGGCAGGGACTGATACGCCGGAGAAAATGTACCCATGATGGAAAGGAGTGTGGGGAGGGGAGCCGGAGCTCTCCCAGCTCCGGCCACGTGTCACCGCTGTGAAATGGACGGTGAACGCACACTGACCGCTGCCCAGTCTGTTTGGAAATACAAAACTTCTGCACTCTGTGATACCTTCTGGGTCCTGCCTTTCTCCCACATTAGCCTGTGCTCCCAAGCCGCAGGAGACCCGGTGCTGGAGCCAGGCGGGAAAGACCCCCCAGGGTGTGGCTGGGTCGCCCCTCCTGACAGCTGCCGGGTGGGGACAGCAGAGGCACTGCAGCAGACAGGGGCGCCCTCTGGTGACCTCAGACACCCTTTTCACCGGCCGGCTCCAGGTGGAAGGTTGGTGGTGGGGTGGGGGGCGTCTCAGCCCCTCGGTGGGCCTTGGGAGCGCTCTCCCTAGACACCACGCACATGCAGACCACCCCACGTGCGCCCGACCAGGGGGTGGGGATCGGCTGCCTGCGCTTCCCCTGCCTGTTGGCGTGGGCCACAGGGGCATCGGGGAGCCCCCGCGCACCGGGTCCTGCCCCTCACCGCAGCTGGAGCGCTCCGGGGCTCAAGGACAGGCTGGGGCTGCCCCGGGTCCCCGCCCCGCACCAGATTTCTCTGGCAGGCGCGTCGGCCCGGGTTGGGGGCGGGCCCGCGCCCCCCGCCGGCCGCGCTCGGCTGTCTCCGCGCCCGGCGCTCGGCGGCGCTCGGCTGTCTCCGTCCGCTCGGGTCTGCGCTCGGCTCCGGTCCGCGGCCGCTGCGGCGCCGGGCATTTCTCCGCAGCTGGGCTCGCGGCCGCGCCCGCCGCCCGGCCCGCGCCCATGCAGGCCATCAAGTGCGTGGTGGTCGGCGATGGGTGAGTGCGCGGCGCGGAGGCCGCGGGCCCGGCGGGGGACGCGGCGCCGGGGACCCTGTTCCGGCCGGGCGCGTGGCTCCGGGGCGCGGCCCGGTTCGGGCGGGGCGCCCTTGCCGCCCTCCGCCCGGTCCGCGCGCGCCTCGGGACCGAGCAGGGGCGGGAAGCAGCGGTGGGCCGGGGGCGCGGCGGGCGGCGGGCGGCGGGGCGCAGGCCTGCAGCCCAGGCCCACCTGATGCTGCCTGGCCTCCCAGTGGGTGGGGCCAGGCCTCTCACCTGGACTGGACCCCCAGCGGCTCCTGTCCGCCGCTGCCACCCTTCCCGGTTGCCCGGAACTCTGCTGCCCTGCCTGGGGCTCTCGCCCCAGCCCGCACAAACCGCTCTGCGGACGGAGGAGACCCGCCTGCCATGGTCCGCCTTCTCTAGCGCTAGGTCGTTGTGGTTGTGCCGGGCTGGGACCCCTGTCTCCACCCCAGGCACCCTAACTGGGCCTGTGGCTCCGTGGGAGGGAGCTGGGCAGAGGGCTGAGGCACAGGGCCTGGGACAGCATGGGGTCACCCTCTGTCCACAGCGCCGTGGGGAAGACCTGCTTGCTGATCAGCTACACGACCAACGCCTTCCCGGGAGAGTACATCCCCACTGTGTGAGTGAGCACCCTGTGGGTGGGTCCAGAGCTGGCACGTCAGAGGCCTGGGTGCTTGTGCATGGGGCTCCCGTGGGCTTTGAGGTCAGGCCCAGGTGGCCCTGGTCACCAGAGCTTCTGGGGTGGGGCCAAGCTGCCTGCAGAATTTCAGTTTTGTGCAGCCTGAGAACCCGAGATGTGGGCTGACCTTCCCCGCTCTATTCCTGCAGTTTCGACAACTACTCTGCGAATGTGATGGTGGATGGGAAGCCGGTCAACCTAGGGCTGTGGGACACTGCTGGGCAAGAGGACTACGACCGGCTGCGGCCACTCTCTTATCCCCAGACTGTAGGTGACCACAGGGCCAGCCCCAGGAGCTGGGTGGCTCGGGTGGGCCCTGAGGTCCTGATGTCAGTGACAGGGGTCATTTGGAGCCTCCTTGACCCCTCTCCTCTGGGCGCCCCCACCTTTCTCCTCAGGACGTCTTTCTGATCTGCTTCTCCCTGGTGAGCCCGGCCTCCTTTGAAAATGTTCGAGCCAAGGTAGGGCAGGGCTGGAGGGAGTCTGACTTTGGGGAGGGGTTTCCCAGAGGCCTTGCCCTGACAGGGCAGGGGTCTCTTGTGTGAAGATCTTAGACAAGCAAATTGTCCTTTAGAAGCAGAGGACATGCTTGATCTGCTAGGTGTAGGCTCTGAAGGTGGCCCTGGGGAGGATGAGAGGCAGGGGTGGAGTCAGGGGGGTGAGCAAGGCTCTCAGAGAAAGGAGGGGCCCTGACTGCGAGACCCTGATAGGTCTTGAAGCTTGCTTCCTGGCTGGGTATTTTTGTCCTTGGTCATTTCCCTACCAAATCCAGTGGCCACTCCGTGAAGCAGGAAGGGCTAAGTGTGGGTCTAGGGGCTGCGAAGAAGGGGTCCTCAGGAGCCATGGCCTGCTTTGAGCCAGGCTGGGGAAGAAGTCCCCAAGGGGTAGAGGTCAGAGCCTCTGTCCACTGCCACAGTGGTACCCAGAGGTGCGGCACCACTGCCCCCACACGCCCATCCTCCTGGTGGGCACCAAGCTGGATCTGCGTGACGACAAGGACACCATTGAGCGGCTGCGGGACAAGAAGCTGGCGCCCATCACCTACCCACAGGGCCTGGCCATGGCCCGGGAGATTGGTGAGTGGGCGTGGGGGAGCAGGGAGGTGTGCTCTTGGGGGCACAACGCTGCCCCCTGCTGGCCCCCGCCTTTGCTGATCCTGGGTCCCACCCCCTACCTCACTGCCCCCTCTCTCTCTCTGTCCTCCCCCTTGCTGACCTCCACCCTCAGTGTCCCCCCACCCTCGCTGCTCCCTCCTCACTGCCCCCTCCCTCACTGCCCCAGGCTCCGTCAAGTACCTGGAGTGCTCAGCCCTGACTCAGCGGGGCCTGAAGACAGTGTTTGACGAGGCCATCCGCGCTGTGCTCTGCCCGCCCCCCGTGAAGAAGCCGGGGAAGAAGTGCACAGTCTTCTAGAGCCGGCTTCTAGAGGAGCAGCCCCGCCCCCACCCGTGTCTGCTGTTGTGTTGAGATGTTTGGTGTCCCTAAGTCTGCTGTGGGGAAGTGATGGGGAGGGAGGAGCATGGGGACGGGACTGCCACTCCCGGGGGCGGGGCTGGGGCGATGGGGTCCGTGGGCTCTGCCTCCCCTTTCTGGGGGCCGCTCCAGCCTCCCCTGGCCCCCACGGGAGGCCGGGAGGGAGCAGGGTCTCCCTCAGGCTGCAGGGGCAGGTCCAGGGCAGCCCCAGGACGGGCTTCCCTCTGGGGGAGGTTGGGGGTTGGTTCTGTCCATGGGCCCCGGGATGGGGCGGCCCCTTCTTATTTTATACAATAAACATTCTCCAACATCTGGCTGTCTTGCTACCTGCCCCGCCTCTGTCTGCCCATCTACCATCACCCCCCAGCCACAGTGATGGGGCGGCATGGGGTGGAGGGGATGAGCTTGACCCCACACCCTGGGCAAGAGGAGAGAAGAGCTTGCTGAGCTATTTCAGGCTCCAAAGGAGCTGACCCAGAGGAAAGGGGGAGCAAGTGCGTTTAGCTCTTCTGGATGAAGCCCCTTGTGCTGCCTTTGGGTCTCTGGGAGGGGCACACACAGGGGAATCAGGTGACCTCTGCTCATGCAGCCCCCCGGTGTGGTTGGGGACAGTCTCCATCAGGTCCCATGGAGCACTATGGAGCCCGGGGCCGGGCTGGGGGACCCTGAGCTGAGTACTCAAGAAGAGAAGTCGTCAGGAGAAAGGGCATCTAGGCAGAGGGACCAGGGTGGCTAAAGGTGTGGAGGTCAGGACAAGAGTGCTGTGGAGACACACAGCCCAGCCGAAGGCAGAAGTGGGGGCACCAGGACTTCAGTGGAGGTCGCAGGGCACCACTCCAGGCAGACACGTGACCTGAAAGCCACACTCGGCTCCCTCCCTGTGGTGTGCAGAGCTGGCTCACATTGGATCGGCAGAGCCAACGGCTAAGTCTTAAGGAATTTTGCTAGCTGGTTGTTAAACAGCCATTATTAATAATTATATAAACTTAACAATTAGTTGTATTAAAAACAATTAGCAAATAAAATATATCACTTCCTAATTATTTTTGTACATATTACTATCATCTATGCTTTTGGGGTTATTTACCCCTACCTTATTTACCTGTCTGTGGTAGGGATACCATATAAAGGTGGGAGTATATACACCCTGGAAATTGGCAAATTCTACAGCTGGGGCTTGACTTAATTGTCTAGGCTGAAATTGAAGGAAAAATGCAGATTAAACTTCGATGTGTTGTGTCTGTACTCAGTCCATGATGAACAACTCAAAAAGTTGAAGAAATGTTCTTCCAGCATTTGAAAACTATCATCTGACTCAGCAGAGAAGTCACTCAGGTCATTGACAATACTGAAATGCCAACTCAGATCTCCCTATTTCACTTTTCTCTTTCTCATTAACTTCAAAGAATATCAACCAACATTCATGTCAGAATTTCAGGCACAGAGCTGGTGTTAAAAACTCCACTGCTTCCACCCCAGAGGCCTCTGGACAGGGCCAAAGGTCGTCCTTGGTCAAATTCCCCACGCTCCTTCGGACCTGGCTTTCTGGAAGGTCCCGCCTCCCAACCCCTGCCGAAGGCTTGGCGAGGTCTGAAAATCTGAGGCATAGGAGCCAGGCTGCCACCTGGTCTGGGGTGGAAGTTGAATGGGTGTCCTCCTACCTGGGACTACAGCCAGCCTTGAGCTCTATATTTTCCATCCACCTGCCAGCAACCTAGAAATCACTGTGTAGCTGGGCAGAGGAATCACATTTATTGGAGGGATGGTGGGGGCAGGGCTGGGTGTGGGTGGAGGAGGATCAGGTGGCTAGGAAACCCCCATCAACTGGCAAGGTGCAGCCCGTGGTCATGCTGCTCCGGTCACTCAGCAGGAAGAGGATGGTGTCCACCACATTCTCCACCTCTTTGGACAGGGTGGGGGTCAGGGTGTGGGTGTAGATGAAGGGGGCTGCCTTTCACCCTTCCCTACCGCCCCATAAGGGCTACAGGTGCAACTCCCAGCTGGGCTCCCACCCAACTCACCAGCAAACCTCCCAAGTGGAATGCGGTCCAGCATGGGCTTTGCCTTCTGGGGGTCACTCCAGTTGGCCCGGCCCATGGGTGTCATCACCACTGTAGGGTTCACTGCATTCACCCGGATCTGCACCGGGACACGCAGAGGGTCAGAAAGGTGGGCTGGGGTGCCCTGGGCAAGGTGAGCTGGGTGGTGGGAGGCACCTCAGCGGGGCTCACCTTGTGTGGCCCAAGCTCCAGAGCCATCACCTTGGTCAGCATGTCCATAGCACCCTTGGTGGAGCCTGTGAGGAGAGATGGCATGCCTGGAGCCTGGGCTGGCTGCAGGCTGGGCGACGGGGGGGCGGAGGCCAGGGTACAGCTTGGGCTCACGCACAGTAGACGCTGTGGTTAGTCAGTGCGCGCTGGGAGGCCTGGCTGGAGACATTCACGATGGACCCCTGGGCTCCCCGAGCTATTAAGCCCTGGGCCACGATCTGGAATTGCAAAGGGAGCATGAAGCAGAACTAGCGTCACCCATCAGTTCCCATCCTGTCCTGAGGACAGCTCACCTGAGACACCTGGATGACAGCCCGCAGGTTTATGTCGAACGACCTGGAGGCAGATGGACAGACCGGGGTCAGGGACTGGGGCTGCTGCTGCAGGGGACAGCACTTCCCCCCCAGGTTCCTTCACCCGCCAGCTCACGTGTCAATCGCCTCCTTGGTGACTTCCAGGAAGGGCTGAAGCAGTGCCACGGCGGCGTTGTTCACCAGCAGGTCCACAGGGCCCACTCCGCCCAGCGCCCGCTCAGTGGCCTCCCAGTCACCCAGGTCCACGCACACGGGCTCTATCCCGGGGCACTGTGTGTGTTGAGTGGTGGGGGTCCAGCTACCAGAGGCTCCATGCCCAAGAAGGGGCACAGCTGGGCCACTGCCACGCCAGGGAGGGGGCCTGGATCTGGGTGACCTTTAGGCTCGATCCGGGGAGGGGTTAGGGGTCCCAGAGGAGCCTTCCACCTTCTCGCGGCTGCTAAGGGCGGGGGGGGGGGGGGGGGGGGGCAGTTACCGCAGCCTCTGGGCCACTGGGCAGCTCAGGGCTTCGGGAACAAGAGCCTGGCCCCGCCTCCAGCCAGTCCACCTCCTCCCTGGGTCCTAGCGCCTCTGCCCAGGGCCTGCAAAGCAGCCAGGCGCTTCTGCCTCTCTCCAAGCCCAGGGGGCGTCACAGTTGTCTCGGCCACTCGGGCACCCACGGAGGCCCCGCGCCCTGGGAGGGGGTGTTGAGGGTCCTTGGTCTCCCCAGCGCCTGGCTCCCGCGCGTGCAGGGCCCGCTCCCGCCCGTCGCCCGCTGCGCTGGGGCAGGGCGGCGCCTACCTCGCGGACCAGGCTGTCCAGGTCGGCCCTGGTCCGGCTCACGGCCACCACCTGCACACCCGCCGCGTGCAGCGCCTGGACCGTGCTGCGCCCGATGCCTGCGGGGAGCGCGGCTCAGTGCTGGCGCCCCTCCCCGGCCGCCCCGGCCACCGCCCCCGACCGCCGGCCCACCTTTGCCCGCTCCGGTCACGAGCGCCCGGCGGCCCGCGAGCCCCAGCTCCATGGCGTTGCGGTTAGGCCCTGCGCGCCGCGACCGCCCAACTGCGAGCCCGGGATTGCACGAGGCCGCCGGGAGGGCGCGGGGCGGGGCCAGTCGCGGGGCGGAGTCCTGGCGGGGGGCGGGGACACCCACAGAGAGGCCCCGCCTGCAGGGGCGATTGGCCGAAAGCAGTGGGCGCGGCTGGGGCGGGGCAGGCGGGGTCCGCGCTGGGCCTGGGAGCCGGGTGTCTCAAACTGCCCGCTGGCGACCCAGCAACCCGGCGTGAACTGGGTCTAGCGGCTCTTAGCCGGCATTTCCTCCCTGCCAAGAAGAGGATTACGTACTAACATGGTAGTTAATACCAGAAAGAACGTGTAGCTACACGTGAAGCGGAGAACGCAATGCTAACATTTCTGTTTTTGTTTCTGAGAAGAGTTTGGCAGAAAGGATGGCAGGCGCCCCTGCCCCAGCCCTGGGGTGGCTCCTGCCTGCTCACCTGTAGTGCCCAGAGGGAAGAGTTTGATCGGCCATAGAAGCCTGAAGGAGAGGCCGTGGCGACAAAGGGCCCCTTTAGCCTCCAAGGAGTTGAGCCCAAAGTCAGCCCTGCCAGCCCGCAGGAGGCCACCAGCACTTGTAAGAACTTGGAGAGGACAGGAAGGGATAGGATCGGGGTCATCGAGGCACATGGTGGCCAGCAAGAGCGAGCTCTGCTTCCTGAGGCTTCAGGGTCAGTCACAGATGTACTTGTGCCCGCGTGCACACAGGCACCCCGGAAAAGCTGTTTTCTTCTGTGGGTCATGATGGGAAAGTCTAGGACCACTGTCCCAAGGACCTTCTGTGGCCAAGAGGAAGGAATGAGTGATTGCAGGGCCTTGGGATCACTGGAGCTTTGGGCCCAGATAGGGGGCTGTGACAGGCTCGATGTGAGCAGAGGCAGCAGGAGGCATAGGTTTGAGAAGCCCCTGAAGGATGGCCAAATGAGTCGTCCCCTGGTGGCCCCGAGGTGCAGCTCACAACCCCTGGCCGCCCAGCAAACCCTGCCTTCTGCTCCTGACCTTGGACCCTGCCTGCCAGAGGCCAAGCAAGGGACAGCCTCCAGCCTGTCCCTCCTGAAAGGCACATCTGTTTAGGTCCCTTCGGTGGCTTTCCCTTGCCCCGAGAATGTATCCAAATCCTTTCACTTGTCCTGTGGTCATCAGTGGGCGGCAGGCATGCCCCGAGCCAGCCTCGGCCAAAACATTGCTCTGAGAGGCCCTGCGGGCTGGCAGGAAGTGCTCTCGGCATTCCCCACCCCGCTCCACGCCCTGTGCTCTCCTGTCTAGCAGTACCACTGCCCGGAGGGCCCCAACCCAACCCCTCAGCCCCTGCCCGCCTGCCCAGGGTTGGACACTGAGCTAGTCCAGCTGACTGACCAGCCACCTCAGCCCTCATAACACCCACACCCTGGCCTCCAAGATGGCACATACCACGTGGGGACCCGACCCAGGCAAGCACAGCTGGAACCCGGCCAGGGCTGGCGAGACCCTCTGGACACTCCAGCTGCAAGGCTGTTGTCCCCGGATTCAGGCCAAGGACAGTATTTAGAGCAGCAGCTGTGGATGCCTCCCCAGCTTGGGCTGCTGTCTCCTGGATGGTGTCGCGGGGGGCGGTGTGCCCAGAGGTGGGGCTGGGTTCCCTAGGGTTGGATAAACTAGAAGGGTACAGCCCCTTCCCGTCAGCCCGGGCTGAGCGCTGGGTTTCATCTTCCCTAGGGATGGCCTAAGGAGGGTACGGGGCATCTCCCCGCAGCTCCGCAGCTCCTCTGCTCTCTCCAATGGGCAGCAATCGACTGATGAGCCAGGATGCTGGGCTGAAGGGCTGGGCCAGAGTGTCAGCGGAGGGAAGGTGGCTGCAGGCCGCCCGCTGCCCTCAGTCCTCTGCCCTCTTCCTGGGGCTGCTTGGGTATTACAGGTTGGGGCGTGGACATGAGGAATCTCCTCCTTGAGAAGGAATGCTGGCCCTTTAGCCAAAAGGTGGGGTCAGCGGTGGAATCCGATTGGCTTCAGGCTTGGCCCCCTCATTGCTTCATGGAAGGTAAAATGTGCACCCCGCCAATCCCGGACCGAACCCTCGTGGCTTGCCCCTCCAGAACCCTGGCATGTGCTGGTTCCCACAATGACCTCCGTTTATTTAGGCAAATGAACCGGAACACACCGGAGGACATGGTGAGTGGGGATGACAAGGGCGGGGTCTCTGGCAGGGAGGGGGTGGATGCGGATGAGTGTGGCAGCTGCTGGTCTGCATGGCTGTGGGACGGGCAGAGGCGGCAGGGCGATGGTGGGGAGCGTGGAGGTGGAGCGGGAGAGCTGCGAGCCCTTGGGGTGGGGCATGTGGGTGGAGCTGTGGTCCAGGCATGGGGCCTTGGCGCTGCGAGCGGGGTCCTGCTGGCCTCTGCGTGCAAGGCGCTCTAGGAGGCCAGGTACCCGCCATCCACGAGGATGCCCGAGCCGCTGGTGGAGGCGCTGCGGTCGCTGAGCAGGAAGAGGATGCTGTTGACCACGTCCTCCACCTGTGCAGCAGACGGTGGGCCGCGTCAGTGGGACTCAGCCCAGCTGCCCTGGGCACACCTGCCACCCCCCACACCCCCTGTGGCCCATCGACCTGCAAACTTCTGCAGTGGGTGACGCTCCTTCAGCTTGCGGAGGACCTCGGGGTCTGCCGTGACGTGCTTGCCCATGGCCGTCAGCACCACCGTGGGGTTCATGGAGTTCACCCGAATCTGGGGCCAAGGGCAGTGGACTAGTCCTGCCCCCACAGGCTTCAGTCCCCGCCCCGTCCAGCTGAGCTTGCTCACTGTGAGGGGTCAACCCCTGACCCCACTGCCCAGAGCCTTGGGTGGGCCGCAGGACTGTCTCACCCCCCTGCCCCCATTTTCATTCCCCCAGCCCGCAACCTTGACCTCCAGGACCAAGCCCCACAGTCCCCAGCCCCCACACCCCCCAATGCTCCCATGCCTACTTTGTGTGGCCCCAGCTCCATGGCCATGGCTTTGGTCAGCATGGTCATTCCGCCCTTGGTGCAGCCTATGAGGGGAGAGCAGCACTGTGGACCCCTAGGGATTTAGGCTTCTTTGCCCAGAGGCCCAGCCCCAGAGCCCAGAGGCTCTGGCGTGGAATGGGGTGTAAAGTCTGGGCCGAGGGACTCACTGTAGGCAGCTAGGTTGGGAAAGGTGACATGGGCCACCATGCTGGAGACATTAACGATGGAGCCAGGTACCCCACGGTCGATCATGCCCCGGGCCACGATCTGGAAGCAGAGTGGGAGAGGGGGCAGCCTGACCCCAGTGCACCCCCACCCGGGCTGTGTCAGCACTGGGCCGTGTCAGCCCTGGGCCACACCCTCCCCCTGCTGGCTCACCTGGGAGACCTGGAACACAGAGCGCAGGTTCACATTGAAGGACCTGGGGGGAGAGCGGACAGTCAGCTGGACGTGGGCCACATCTGCCCCACATCCTCAGCAGCCCCCTCCCCAGCCCACCTGCTCTTCCACTCCCCACCTGTCAAAGACCTCCTTGGTGGTCTCCAGGAATGGATATGTCAGGGCCACGGCAGCGTTGTTCACCAGCAGGTCCACGGGGCCCACGCTGCCCAGTGCCCGCTCCGTGGCCTCCCAGTCACCCAGGTCCACACACACTGGTTCTACCCCAGGGCACTGTGAGGAGGCATTGGGCAGTGATGCTGGGGTGGGAGGTCGCAGCAGGCTCTTGAGGATCCCCAGGGGTGTGGGGGGCCGGCCGGGGCCATGGCGGGGCTTGGCGCCTCACCTCCTTGGAGAGGCTGACCAGGTCGGCGTTGGTGCGGCTCACAGCCACCACTCTGGCTCCCAAGGCATGCAGGGCCTTCACAGTGTCCCGCCCGATCCCTACAGGGGTGCAGCAGGAGGCACATGGCCCCAAGCATCTGCATCAGGGCTGGGGGTGGGGGCTGCAGCTTTGCTGCTCAGGAAAGAGCAGTGGGAGGGTGCTGGCCAGGGGGTGGTCGCCTGGGATTAAATGAGCGCCTGATCAGAGGCCTGCCAGCCAGCATCCAGTCAAGGGAGGCCCCAGAGGGTGGCTCCTTCCCACCGGGCCCAGGGAAGAGGCCTTGGCTGGGACCCCCATCTGCCCAGCCTGAGGCTGCGGGCTGCCCTCCATGGTGGTCTGGGGGGAGATCTTGCACTGAGCAGGGAGGGGCTAGTGTCCTGTCCCAACGGGGCCTGCTGGGTGGTGGGAAGCTGCCCAGACCCAGGTCCTAGGGCCGTGGGTGGGGGACAGTTGCTGATGGGGCTGGTTAGGACAGACTCAAGGGACTCACAGACCTCAGTGTGGACCTGTGAGGCTTCGGGTCTGGCCAGCTTGCTCTCCACCTCAGGCCCCCGCCCCCATGCTCTGCTCACACTCACCTTTCCCTGCCCCTGTCACCAGGGCCCTCAGCCCATGGAAATTCAGCTGCATCATGCTGGCTCCAAGCCTCTGTCCAGCGGGAGAGGAGGACCTGGAGGTTTTATAGACCTGGCTGGAGCAGGAGTGTGTATGGGTCACCAAAGGAGAAGAGGCGGGGCCCCCGGGCCAGGATGGGGCATGAGTGCAATAGGAAGCTATTGCTTCCTGTTGGCACGAGCTGACTCCCCTGGAGGGGCCTCCCCTTTCCCCCACACTCCACAGGCTCTGGGCAGAGTCTCCATCCTGGGTTTGAAAAGAAATTAAAAATAAATCCTGGATTGAGGGACGTGCCACCTTTTGGCTGGCTGGGGACAGATGGCCTGGAGCTGGCCCGTGCAAGCCCTGGGCCCAGCGGCCCGGGCTGATGGCCAAGGCACACTGCGCCTTGCTTGAAGTTGGTCCCCTGCTCCCACCAACTTCAACCCCTTGATGGCCCCAGTGTGTAGGCCACTAAGTCCTGGCCATGCAAGCCTAGGTCTCTGCCCTCTGCTCACAGATGTGACCTCCCTGAGGCATCCTCCTCTCTCTCAGATTTCCAAATCTGTGGACTCTTCTGGGGAGAGGCAGGTAAAGAACTTAATAGGTGCTCCTTCTTTGTGCCACTTACAACGCCTGTGGATTCTCATGGTAATTCTATCCTGGGAAGGAGTCTGAGGGTGCATCCCAAGTGCCTCTCATCCTGTGTAACAGGTCTTGCAGGACCAGTGCCTCCTTGGAAGTCTGGGAGTCAGGTCAGGGCATGTGACACCTGCACCAGGCCCTCCAGGTGTGGCCCCAACAGGCAGGTGGGCCCCTGTGCCCCGTCCTCACTCAGAGTCAGAGTCCCCCATAGCCATTGGAAGTTCATTCTTAAGAGGGACTCGGTGCAGGCGGTGGAGGCGGACAACTGAGATCACCTCTGTGCATGAGAGAACCCCCCCGGAATGCACGCAGGAGGCACGCCTGGAAAGCTCCCTTGGGCAGCATGGGGCTGTCTCATCTGCAGTGTCAGCTGCGGGGTCTTCACGACATCCCCAGGACGGAGCACACCTGCTCCACCCCTGTCCTGAGCCCTGGGAGCTGACCTCCAGGTGGCTTGGGGGATAGGGACGTTCAGCAGCGGTGGCCTGGGGGGCAGCCCCCAGGCCCCTGCCCACCCCCTGCCTGATCTACTCACAGAGGTCCCTCTGGGTCGGGGGGCCTCCCAAGTACCCACCCCTTAACAGTCTCCCTACTTCCATCAACCTACACCCCGAATCAAACCCAGCGGTGCCTGCCCTGCTTCACCAAGGCCACCACTACACTCCAGACACATTGTCAAACGCTAGAGAGGATTTTCATTTAAAAATAATTCAGAATAAAAAAAAAACTCTTAAAAAAAAAAAAGGGGGGGCTGGCCCCATGGCCGAGTGGTTAAGTTTGCGCGCTCCACTGCAGACGGCCCCGTGTTTTGTTGGTTCGAATCCTGGGTGTGGACATGGCACTGCTCATCAAACCACGCTGAGGCAGCGTCCCACATGCCACAACTAGAAGGACCCACAACGAAGAAAATACAACTATGTACTGGGGGGCTTTGGGGAGCAAAAGGAAAAAAAAAAAATCTTAAAAAAACAAATTCAGAGTTGCAATGATAGTAGAAGTTATTTTCCTCTGAACCAGAGAGTAATTTGCAAAACTAGCACCCCAGAACCCCCAAACAGCTTAGTGTCTGTTCCCTGCACAACCACAACACACACAACACGTACAATGCCACGCCACTGTCATAGTCCTTAGATCAACACCATGCGTCCTGACCATGTGATGCTCAGCCCCTATTCAGGTTTCATAAGGTGTCCCAATGGTGTTCTTTAAAAAAACAGCTTTATTGCTATGTAATTGATATCCACTAAACTGCACATGTTTATTGTATACAATTTGGAGAGTTTGAACACATGCATTTACCCGTGAAACATCACCACAATCAAGGTCATAAACATATCCATTGCCTCCACAGGTTTCCTCAGCTCTGTTGGCTTTTGTTGGCAGTGACAGTGCATAAGCTGAAATCTGGCCCTTCTCCTGGGCTTGCAGGGTACGGTGCAGAGTGTGGCTCCGGGCACCGTGCTGTTCAGCAGGTCTCTGGAACTTACTCGTCGTGCACAACTGGAACTCCCCATTTCAGTTCTTCCCAGTGAAAGAGTGCAGTCCAGGGTCACGTGTTGTCCTTGGATGTCCTGCCTCCCTAGTCTGTCTCTCTCTGGAGCACTCAGTCGCTGCATCAGCCTTCCAGGCATTAAAAGAAGTGGCTGCCCCAGCTTCACTTCTCAAGTTTCTGGTGAAATGTCTCCTGTGTTCCACACCAGCTCGGAACTATGCAGCGAAAGGGGTTCTGGCACTCTGGGTTCAGCCTCGTGCGACGTACCTGGGCCCAAGACAAATCTGCCACAGGCCATTGAACTGAGCTTCCAAGGAAAGCCAACAGCAGAATCTGCCTAACGTAAGTCAACCAACAGCACACGACCAAACACATGCTACCCTCTCCCCAAAAGATGGCATGACGCCCCTTATCCATCTCTGGTTGATGTTCATTCCTCTTCCAACTGAGTCGTACGCCCTTTAGGTATCCTGTGTAGGGGAGGAAGACATCTCCTTTACCGGCTGTGGGTTCTTCTGGCCGGTGAACGAATTACATTCACATGACGCAGAGTAACAGGAGAAAATCGAACAAAGCTTTATAACACGTGTACATGGGACAGCCTCAGGCAATCTGAGCAACTAGCCCAAATGGCTGAAGCCAGCACCTTAAATATCATCTTCAGCTAAAGACAAAGGAGGATGTTGGGGTGGGGGGAGTCAGTTACAGGAGGTTACCAGACAAGTACGGTAACCAAGAGTAAGATTATTATGCAGATTTAAGTCCTTGCCTTCCTCATTGATTTATCAAGACTTTCTAGAGATAAGGTCATCCCCCCTTCTTCCTGGTTCACAGAGGAAGACACCTTTACAGATGGAGATTTCCCTTACAAATGTAAATGTCTCTTACCAAAGGGTAAGTAAATTCCACTTTTCAGAGTCTCATTCCCGTCTGCAGTTTTCAAAAGTAACCAGCTCAAAATGATCCTCATGCCAAAGAGACATATCTTGGGGTGGCCAATTCCAGGCCCCCACACCTGCAACTTAAAAACTGAGACTGTTAGCCACTGTAAACACGTCTTATGGCAGATGGTGTGGGAACAAGAGGAGAGAAGAGAAAAAATTGGTTAACGTGTGCTCTTGATGTGGGCTCGGTGAGGCGAGGAGTCGAAAGAAAGATTTCTTGGACTCTCAAGGTCTGGTACTAGTGCTCTTTTGTTCAGAGAATAGCATGGGGACAGGACCAATGGGCAGTGAAGGGCTGCAGGCATGGGGACAGGACCCATGGGCAGTGAAGAGTGGCAATATGCTGAGGGTTAGGCCTCAATTTATAAGGCATGGGTACGTGACTCATTTCTACGAGACAAAGGAACGACGTAAAAAGTCGTTAAATGGAACCAGTGCAGGGGGGTCTGGTTATTGTGTGGTCGTATAACTTTAGACTGAATCGGGTCACATAGAGCAGCACATAGGCCAGGACCCCTGCGACTTCTCTCCCTGGGGCAGCCTTGATCCACATCACTCTGGGAGATCAGATTTTGCCATTCCAAAATATGTCTCTTTGGTGTGATTATTATTATTTTTTTTGATTTTATTTTTTTCCTTTCTCTCCCCAAAGCCCCCTGGTACATAGTTGTATATTCTTCGTTGTGGGTCCTTCCAGTTGTGGCATGTGGGACGCTGCCTCAGCGTGGTCTGATGAGCAGTGCCATGTCCGCGCCCAGGATTTGAACCAACGAAACACTGGGCCGCCAGCAGCAGAGCGCGCGAACTTAACCACTCGGCCACGGGGCCAGCCCCTGGTGTGATTATTTTTAAGGTCAAAAGACTCAGGAAAAACTTTGACCTTCCCCCTGACTGCCTGAAGGTATTTAAGATGGACTGGCCAGTCCCAGGAAGCAGTCATCACGGTGGATAACTGTAGTGTCGTATCAACTGGACATGATAGACAGGGAGGAAGCTAGCAAGGCCCGTGTGGTCAAAGCCCTCTTCAGCTCCCATTGTCTTCCCAAGGCAGAGCAAACACTTGTTAACGAGCGTTTCTTTTCCACCTCCACGTGAATTGCCTTCCTCCCCTTTGAAGTCCCAAACCACTACTCCCAACACCCTCCTTTGTCTTTAGCAACGATGGTATTGAATGTGGTGGCGCGGGCCATGTTGGCGAGTCACTCAGTTTTCTTGGGTTTCTCCCATGCATACATTTTATTAAACTTTGCTTGATTTTCCCCTGTTAATCTGTCTCATGTTAACTTAATTCTGAGACCAGCCAGAAGAACCTAAAAGGTGGCAGAATACGCCTCCCTTGCCTACGTTATGCAAATCTATTTGTGTAAAAATAATGACGAAATTATCACAGCTCTCTTTTCTGCAGCGGGTCACATGGTCATAACTACTGTTTATCTTCTCCCACTCCTCCATGTTCCGTTGCTCTCAGGGGGTCAAGTTTCCTTGCCCAGTGGCTAAGATCTCTGCACGTCCAATATTTTGGTCACCACTTTGGCTCTGCTACCATTGTGTTAATCATGACCAATTTCTCTTTGGGGATTAAATGCCACCTGTTGGCCCTTGTCACCCTGGGATCCCCCTGGATCCCAGTGAATTCAGGAACCCCAGATCAATGGCAGCAGTTCCCGCTGAGAGTTCCGGCCTCCAGAAAAGAGCCTCTTTAGACCTCTTCAAGGATGCTGGGGCACCCGTCATGAATTTATTTTTCTAAAGTGTGGTGAACATCCATCCTCTGGGCCCTCCGAGGGGGGTGAGCAGGCCCAACACTAACATTCCAATCTCTCTGTGCCTTTGGGGACCTTCCTCTGCAGCGTGCCTAGGAAGTTCTGGCCTTTTCAGTTCATTCAGAGTGGCCATATTTGGGTCCGGGTTTCAGTCCACCAACCAAGCACACTGGTGGAGCCCCTGAGCTGCTCGCACTCTCTCCCAGAATCAAGATCTCTGCTGAGTGAGCCCATGTCTCTCTTCGTCTTCGTGTGGCTTTCGGTTCCTTCCTCACTGGACCCAGCCCCTTAGGGTCCTTTCCACACAGATTCCTCCCCTCTTCTCTCGCTATAAATCAGCAAAACCGCGCAGTTCTTCCGGTGTGCATCCCACGTCTCCACGGGTCACACTTTGTACTTCAGCCCCTGGGAGCTGCTGAAACTTGAGGGTCTAGAGCAGAGAGAGGCGGTGGGCCGTGTCCTCAGAAGGACCAGCCATTCCCTGCAAGACGACGCCCTCGGGGGAGGCCGCTATGGGTTCTTCAGGCAGAGGGACACTGAGCTCCTGGGCCGCGGCTGAAGGGCCCTTCTCCCGGGAAAAGTAGCTCAGCAGCGCTCCGTGGTTCAAAGCGTCCGCCCACCTGGCCGTGCCTGGCCCCAGGCCCCGTTCATTGCAGATTAATGCTGCAGGGTTAACGAGAGGAGCCTGCGGGGTGAGCAATGCGGTTTGCGGCGTTACTCAGGAGGAGGTTTTGAAAATCTTGGCCCTGCAACCACGCGGGATCGGCGCGCTTCCGAGGGTCACCCAGCCCCTTCCGGGTTCCTCCTGTGGCTCTCGGTCTGGGAATGTTCGTCCCCAATGTCCCCAGCGCCCTTAGCGCCCATTCCACTTGAGCCGAGGAGCGCCACCCACCCTGCGAGGTGGGCCCGCGGGACGGGAAATGCTGTGCAGAGCACAATCCGGCGGGTCCAGCAGGCGGGATGACCAGACTGCGTCTGGGCCTCCTCCACGCCCCGGCTGGCCACCGAGGGTGTCTCTGAGCCCAGGCCCCGGAGGCGGCGTGGGGGAGGGTGGCAAGGGCAAGGGCCCCGGGGCAGGAGGAGCCGAGAAGCCAACAGCCAGGGCTGCCAGGCCGACTGCTGCCGGGCCCAGGAGACAGGGCAGAGGGCCCAGGCTGCCTGAGGGCCTCACACAGCCTCCCACGCTCATATGCACACCACACGCCACCCCCACCACCACACACCACACACACCACACACACGGCAGACACCACAGATACACCACACACACGGCAGACACCACAGACACCACCACACACCACACACACCACCACACACCACACACACCACACACACCACACACACCACCACATACCACACACCACACACACCACCACACACCACGCTCACGGCAGACACCACAGATACACCACACACACGGCAGACACCACAGACACCACCACACACAACACACACCACCACACACCACACACACCACACACACCACCACATACCACACACCACACACACCACCACACACCACGCTCACGGCAGACACCACAGACACCACAGATATTCACATACCACACACATCACCACACACACCACACAGCAGACACATTACACATACCACCACATATCACACACACAGCAGACACCACAGACACCACCACACACCACACACACGGCAGACACAACAGACACATCACACACCACACACACCACTACGTACCACACACACGCCAGACACCAAAGACACCACCACACACCACACACACCTCACACACCACCACATACCACACACCACCATGTACCACACACATGGCAGACACCACAGACACTACAGATATTCACACACCACACACACCACACAGCAGACACCACAGACACCACACACATTCCCACACCACAGACACCACCACAACACACACCATACACACTACACACGACACCACACATACCACAACACAACACACACCACACAAATACCACACCACACACATACCCCACAGATACCACACAAACACACCACACATCAAACACCACACGCATACCACACATACCACATGCACACCACATACCACACACACATTGCACACCACACTCACATACCACATACACAACACACCATGGACACCATATACCACCATGCACCACAAACAGACACACCATCACACACCACACATAGTCGTATATACCATACACACCACATGCAATGCCACACACACTAGAACACAACATACAACACACACAGCACATCACACCACACACACCATTATACACCACACACACTCACACACAACACACACACACACACACGCCACACATGCACACACACTGTGGCCCTCATACCTGCATTACTGACGGTTTTTCTACCCCTGAGATTCTGGGTTCTTCGTTCCCCAGAGTTGGCCTTCCTGAGGCTGCCCTCTGCCCTCTGGCCCCTGCAGGCCATCGAGGCTGTCTGCCCATGGATATGGCCCTGAGGCAAGAGGGTGAGGGCACTTCCACCCCCCCGCCCCCCTTACCGCCCCGCCCAAGGCCGGACAGAATCTGGAGGGGCATCCAACCCAGGATGAGGGCAGCCTGGAGAAGGGTTTGCCACGCCTGCCCCGGGGTGCAGCACTCTGTGGCCCCCTGACATGGGCTCGTCAGAGTCTCTTCCAAAGGAAAGTCCTCTGCTCCTCATTGAGCAACATGAGGAACCACCACGAGCCCAGCTTGTGCTGAGTGGTTGCGATGCACACGCGGAGCTGCCCACGCCACACAGGGAAAGGGACAAAGGAGCAGGCCACAAGAAGTATGGCTGGAGCTGTGACGGGGCCGCCCCTGCTGTGAGCCCCTAACTGGACTGGGGTCAGGAGCAGGTGTCCATGTATGTCATGAGTCTGCTTGGCAAAACCCCAGCCGTGTTGCATCAGGGTTGCCGTGAAGAATGAGCTGCCCAGACAGGTCTGGCCCCTGCCTCGACCCCTGGAAGAGGAGCTCCAGGCCCCTGCCTGCCGGGAGCACCTTGGTTTGCCTGGGGCCTTGGCCACCTGATAGTCAGAGTATTTATGCCGCAGCTTGGGGACACACTGTGTCGGTTCTGACCTCTGGAAAGAGCTGGAGTCTTAAGGTCACGAGCAGGAGGTGACAAAGCCCCAATAAAAACTCTGGATGTCAAAGGTTGGGGCAAGCTTCGCTGGTTGGCAACACTCCATGTGTGTGGTCACACCTCAGGAGTCCGTGGGGAGAGACAGCCCAAAGCCGTGTTTGGCCTCTCGCAGTTTCCACCCTCTGCGTCTCTTCCTTTGGCTGATTTTCTACATCCTTTTGCTGTAATAAATCTGTCATTGTAAGGAGGGCACTTTCCTGAGTTCTGTGGGTCTTTGTAGAGAATTATGGAAGCTGAGGGTGGCTGTGGGATCCCCTGAGTTCGTAGCCAGCTGGTCTGCAGTGAGGGTGGTCCTGGGGACCCCCAGGCTCGTGGCTGGTGTCTGCAGTGAGGGCGGTCTTGTGGAAACTGCTCGCTCAGATTGGGGTTTGCTGAGCTCCTCGGCAGTAGGCCATGCTCTTCTGGGATAACAAACCCCACAATCTCAGTGGATTAATGTAGCGAAAACTCTCAAACTCAAGCCAGAGGCCCAGGGTCAGCCACTCAGGGACGCAGGCTGGTGGAGGTGCCACCATCTTGTAGCCACAGCATCTGGAACTTGGACATCACAGGAGGCAGCCGTCGAGCCTGCACCTGCTCTTGGCAGCTTGGGCCTGGAAGTGACACGCGTTAGTCCCACCCACAGCCCATGAGCAGGACGAGTCTTGTGGTCTCCCCTACACTTAGAGCGGCTGGAGCAGGGCAGGGAGCAGAGGAACCTTAGGCAGGCACTAATGTCTCCTCCACACCTGCTCAATCCAACTCCTCCTGTCCCCATGCTTAAAGAGTTACTTAGGTTGCCAGTCACTTGTTGCTTAAGTATCTTAAAAAGCTGTTTAACAAATGCCGTCAGTGTTCCACAGTTTTAACAATTGCCGTCAGTGCTCAATACTTCCTCAAAGTCACTTTTCAGGAGGATATGCGGCTCCCCTTCGGCTTGAACCAGCTCAGACCCGTTCAAACCACACTGCAGGAGTGACACCTGTGCAGAAGAGTGGAAAGTACAGGAAAGTACCCTTTACTCCGTTAAAATATTAGAAACGCCGCCCCAGGAGGCCCTAAAGTCCTGTTAACATAAGATGCGGTGTACGTGGAGACACGTGTCTGACCTGTGCATGTGCCCGCCTGTGCCCGCCTCTGCGTGGAAGGACAAAACTGCCTTCTTGCATATTCATTCTGGACCCCAAATCAAAGGCGTCCTCTCTCCTTGTGTGGGGAGCCACAGCCTTGTGAAATCCTTCCCTGTGGTCTCCATCTTATTGGCTGCGTGTTTTATACGAAATTCTGCATCTACTAGTAGCAACTACTTCCCAGGTACTTTGATTAACTCACCAAGGAGTGGGCTCACTTGGGTCCAGTGAAACTCCTATCGTTTGTAGGCCGAGAAAACACGCAGGTGACCACCCCAGACACGCCCACAAACTGCATGGCCCTCTGAGCTTCCTGGGATTGCCCACATTGCCCAGTCCTTCACTTGACCATGTGGCTTTCTCACCTCCCGTTCTCTGCCGACACTTGACACCACGCTCCTAGCTCCTAGCTGATGGCCTGCCTCCCCCAGCACCTGCCGCCCAGCGCTGCCCAACCCTACCCTCCTGGCACACCCCAGCATTCTGTTCCCAGCCCCATCCCCGGGGAGGGAGCCGCACCACCCTACATCGTTAATGCCGCCTCCCAAGGAGCCGGTCCCTTCCACACCAACAATGAGTTGCTATTTTCTCTTCTTAAACAAACCAGCAGAAAAGCAAAACCTGCACCAGCTACCACACATGTTCCCTCGTTTCAGAACTCCTCGAGAGAGAAGCTTTGCTCACCACCTCCTTCCTCCCAAAATCCACTTGAATGGCGCTGCCACCCCTTCACCAGACTGCTCCTTGTAGCCACTCCCAGTCGTCGCTCCCAGGCCCCGCTGATCTGCATCCTTTCTCAGCTGGTTGTTCCACTTGGCACCACCGCCCACCAGCTCCTGGTCCCTCCTGCTCCAGAGTGATCAGCTTCAGGCTCTCTTTCCCTCAAGGCTCCCCAGGGGCTCCAGGGGAACAGCCTTCCTGCCTCTCCCAGTTCTTGGTGGCTCTGAGCATCACTTGGTTTTTGGCCACATCACTCCTGTGTCTGCTCCTCCTCACGTGGCCATCTCCTCTGTACCTGTCTGCATCTCCTCTTCTGTGTCATAAGGAAATTTGTCACTGGATTTAGGTCCCAGTCCAATCCGGGAGGACCTCCTCTCAAGCTCCTTAACTCAATCACATGTGCAAAGTCTCTTTTTCCAAATAAGATCGCATCCACAGGGTCTGGGGGTTGGGACGTGGACTTCTCTTTAGGTCCTCAATAAGCCACCGCCTTGGCTTATTTCTCTTTTGGGGTTCTCCCGCCATGAGCACAGCCCGAGGGCCAGGCACTGCCAGACGCTGGGTGAGGGTGGCAGGTGCAGGAGGTGAAGGGCCTTGTCCACTCTCATGAGCTGGTCAGCACAGAGTTGGCCCGTGCCCAGCCACCAGCCAAGAGCCAGCCTGAGCTAGAAGGCGGCCTCAGTGGAGAGCTGACCAGGCGCAGCACCCCCTCTGGGGTTTACTCAGAGGTAGCTGATGGAGGGTGGGGGTGCGGTGCTGAGGCAAGGACCCTGCCCAACCTGGGATCTGCCGCCCTGGAGAGGGGCTGCTGTGGGCAGGGGCTGCTGGCACACACTTGCACATGCGCTTGTGTGCAAATGCAGGCACGCACACTTCTGGCCATGGGGACCTGACTTGGGGAGAAGCAGGATGGGGAGGACAGTGTGGGCAGTGTTCCCATGGGGGCAGGGGGCTCTGGGAACCTGGGAGAGCAGAGGGCTGGAGCAAGAGGACCAGGGGCGCCCCAGGGTGGATGAGGTGGGGAGGGTCTGGCTTTCCAGGAAACCCTTGGGAAGTTTGAGGTGGGGACTGACAGCTTAGCCCCGCAGCACATGAGTGTGTGTGTGTGTGTGCGCACGCATGCACACGTGTGCCTGCACGTGACGAAGGAGCGGGGGCAGGCCTCTGATGCCCTGAGGGTGTCTGCACAGGAAAGGCCCGGGTTGGACATGAGCAAAGGTCCAGAGAAGCCTCTGGGTTCCTTCTCAAATTCCCTTCTTCAAGGCCCTCAGGAGGGAGGGAGGTTTCATTGTCTTTCTGTTTCTCCTGGTGAGGAGAGTGCCCTTGAGAAAACCTGCCTGAAACTGGACAGGGGCCAGGGTGCAAAGGGGACACTTGAGTGGGGTGGGGCGGGCATGAGGACCGAGCTGGCTGGGGTCCAAGGACGTGGGGCTCTGAGGGGAAGGCCCCTCCAAAGGGCCGATCCTTGGACACCTGCCAGGGAAGCCCGAGCTCCAGGCTGAGCTCGAGAGGGGCCACAGGGCCTCAGGGAGGACAGGGCGCCTGACAGGCCAGAGATGGGGGTGTGGGGCACCTGGGAAAGAGGGCCCCCCACAGTTCAGGTCACACCCTGCTGCCCAGGCTGGACAGTTTCTCCGAGGGAGGGCCGATGCCACCTAGAAATTTCCTTGTCTGAGAGGGTGGGCAGGGCCCAGTCCCGTGGCTGTGTCCTCTGAACCTCCAGAATGTGGGCGGCAGGAGGTTCGCCAGCACAGTGTCTGTAAACCATCCTGCCTCCTGAACATGGGCGCCTGAGCTCGGAGCTGGGCGCTGCAGGGTGGCTGCCCTCCTGCTGTCCAGGCTGAACGAGGCGCTCCTCTGTGAGCCACAGCTGTCACTACCGCATGACTCAGCCCTCACCTGGGCCACAGTCATCGCCCCGTCGCCACCTGCTGCTCAGCTCAGAGCCTGCACTTGCCCAGACCCTTCCTCGTCCACCGCTGGCTGCCTGTGGCCACCAGGGCCCACTGGTTCTACTTCACAATCTGCCTGTGTCCTCACTGCCGTCTCCCAGAGGCCAGGTTTCCTCCGTGGTCTCTGGGCCTCCACTCTCCTCACCTGGATCGCACCTGCAGGTGCTTGCACGTCTCCTCACTGCCCTCTCCATGAAGCTGAAGCCGTGAGTCTCCTCGTGTCACCCGCAGGCCTCCATGCTGCTTGCCAAGTCGGCAGGTGGAGGCCTGAGCTGTCTCCCTGCTCGGCACCTGTCTGCTCTGCTCTTTGCTCCCTCTGCTTTCTTGGCTTCTGGGCCCCGCGGCGTGTCAGCGCCTCTGAGCGTCTTCCCTCTGGGCTTCTGTGCCCCTGGGGTGGTTCTCAGCCCCTCCATCCCCTCTCTCACTCACGCTCTCTCTGCCTCGGGGTAGCCTGGAACCCCTGGGGCCAGGGGCACTCTCTCTGTCACCATTTCCCTAGCACACAGCAGAGTGTGCTTCCAACATGTGTCTGCAGAGTGAATCAGCAAATTAATGACACACGCCCCAAATCAATGGGGGTGGCCAATCTGTGGCTACAAAGAATACCAGTCACGGCCTGTGCCTGCACTGGGAGCTCATAGTCAAGCAGGTGGGTAAGATCAAGTGCAGGAGCATGAGTTCAGATAACAGCGGTTGGGGCCGGCCCACTGGCACAATGGTTAAGCTCGCACGTTCCGCTTCTCAGCAGACCGGGGTTCGCCGGTTCGGATCCCAGGTGCGGACATGGCACCGCTTGGCAAAAGCCATGCTGTGGTAGGCGTCCCACGTGTAAAGTAGAGGAAGATGGGCACCGATGTAAGCTCAGGGCCAGTCTTCCTCAGCAAAAAGAGGAGGATTGGTTAGCTCAGGGCTAATCTCCCTCAAAAAAAAAAAAAAAAAGAGAAGAGCAGTGAAGACTTTCACCCCTACGCCTGGCCCGTGTCCAAGTTGGGTAGGTGTGGCTTTATCACAGTCAATAGGACTGTTATCAAGAAAGCACCACTGACAGTAAACCCTCCTAGACACAGGGGCTATGAACCCCTAAGTGGAGATGAACAGTACATGGACCGCGCAGAGAGCGTCAGCCAGAGGCAGCACGGGAGCGGCTTCCTGGAGGAGGCCAGAGGCAGGTGTGGCTGAGAGAGAAGAGGTAAGAGGACCCTGGGAAGGAGAGACAACCTGTTCAGGTCACTGGACACCTGTCACCATTCCCCTTTCACCACTCATGTGTGCAGGCACGCAGAGGCACAGACAAATCTGAGCACATGCTCAGGTGTGCATGTGGCGGCACATGGGCACAAATATGCACACACACAGGGAGACACAGGGACTCACATAGGCATAGGCACATGGAAGCACACACACAGGAACACGTGTGCATACCCACACAGGCACACAGGACTGTGCACGCATGGGCACATGAATGCATACACACGGGCAAACAAGGCACACGAAGGCACCAGCACACACATGTGGGTCCAATGCATCAATGCACCCACAGACACACGTGGATGTGCTCATGTGTGTACTCATGGGCCCTATGGACACTCACACATCTGAATGGCAGCTTGAAGATGAGCCTGCATGTCGGCAGGTTCCACCTTGATGCTGGGCTGAGCCAGTAACCAGGCTTGGCCAATTCCTTGTCATTGCACTCAGGGTCGTCCTGCAGGGCAGTCACCCTAAGGAGGGGTCAGAGCCCTGGCTATCCCCGAAGCTGGTCACATGGACCAGATCTCAGGGGAGGGCAGCTGACGGCCCATTGGTGTCGGTGATGGGCCCTGAGACGGCCGCTGCTCCCCGGGCTCTGCGTGGCTCCTGGACTCCCACTGGGTCAGATTTGCACCTGGTGCCAGGAGCTCTGCCCACCGCCAGAACCTTTGAACAGGACCACAGGTGGGGGCTGGGGAAAGGCTGGCCTCTGCGGGAGAGCAGCCAAGGGCCACCTCACTGGCATCTTTTGTTTTCTTCTGGACAAGGAAGGGATTGGAAAGACTGAAGACCTTCCAGCTCCATCTTCCCTGGACACTATGCTGGTCCTTCTGGCTTTCAGGCAGTCCTTGTGTGGCTGGCAGCTGACAAGGCCCACTGTCCTGAGCTGACCATATGGGGGGCGGGGTTGTTCAGGTCAGGTCCTGCCCCCCGGGGCATCTGAGCTCCCCACAGGGAGTGGGATCCAGTGCTCAGGAGCCCAGGGTGGGGCTTGCCTAAGGGGGTGTCTGTGATCTCAGGGCCAGGCCTTTCCTACCAGAGCACTCCCTCTTTAGAGGGACGTTCAAGCTCACAGGGGCCACCGAGACAGGGTTTCCTGCATGGTCTCCTTGGGGACCATGGAGCCAACACCTGCGCCCCACCTTCATCGAGCCGTGTGGGACACACTGCCCTGAGTGGACTGTGAGCCCCAAACCACAGCCTTTCCCACCCTTCCCATGTCGGCTTGTGGGTTCTGTGCTTCACCTGCAGCAGTGGGTCCCTACCGTGTCACCGGGGCCCAGAGTCTCAGAGGGGAGGGTGACGAGGAGGGGCTCAGGGCGTACAAGTTGCGGGGCCGAGCTCAGCACTGGCTGAGGGCGCTGGGAGTGGAGGGAAGATTAGCTTAAAGCTGAGGTCCGGGTCTTTTTCAGGCCCTTCCACCCTGCCTACATCTGCCATCTCCTGAAAGCCCCCGACCCCACTTTAGGGGGCTCTCTGCCCCCAGGATGCTGACTTCTTCATAGCTCAGCATCGGGGCTTTGAAGAGATGAGGGCCCGAGTTATTGGGCAGGAGTCCCTCTTCTTGGAGGCTCCTGGGTCCTGGGATCAGCACCTGCCCCCAGGAATGCTGACATCTTCTCTGGTGGGAAAAGGTCTGGGGACTGCTCCATCCCCTACAGAATGGGATTTACACGATTTACAAGGAATGGACTGAGAGAGGGCCTGCAGGCAGGTCTCCTTTGCCAGGAGATTGAGCTCTACCCTGTAGGGAAGCGCTCCTCCGAGGGGGTGCTGCAGAGTTTTGGGAGGCACAAAGCCTGAGTGGCTGAGTATAAGGCGATGCCACTGGGAAAATCTGCCCCAGCTGCTCCCAGGATAAGGCCTGCGAGGGCGGACAGGGTGTAGAGCAAGGGAGGGGGCATCAAGTATCCCGCCAGCAAGCTGCCTCCCTGGACCCCTCCCCCACAGTGGGTCACAGAGGCCCACACTCTTTGTGGGTCAGCAGCTCATGGGAGAGCGGACCCCAGCCTGCAGCCACAGGGCCCAATGCACTGATGGTCCTGCTATCGGGGCCGGGATGCCTTTCTGGGGGTGAGGAGCGTTTCTCCTCTGCAGGCCTGGTCACTGGGTCCTCAGTCTCTTCTGCTTGCTCCCCCCTTGTCCCCCGGTCTCTCTCAGTCCCATGGAGAGAATAGGCCCTTCCTCCAGCATAGCATTGACTCTAGGAAAGTCCCACAACCCCTTCGGGAGTTGGCCCCGCTCAGACGCATTTCCGTCTTCTTAGGCCCCTCGAGACCCTTCCCCCAGCTGGTGCTGGCTCTTGGGCCTGGTTCCAAAAGATCTTCCTGTGGAGACAGCCCCCCACGACCCTCCCTCACCATGTTGATTAGGAGAGGGTGGTTGCCCAGGGGCTACCCCTGACTGAGCTCTCAAAATGCAGGTGTTTGTCTCCTGTCCTCTTGAAAGACAGAACACTGACAACCACCTGCTGAATTTTGGGTGCAGCCCCAGGAGACACCCTCCCAAGCTGAGGCTCCCTCCACAGCTCCCCTTTTTCCTTCATTCCTCTTTTCTTTCTTTTTCTTCCCCTTACTACTCCTTCCAAAAACTATTTGCAGTCATTGACCGTCCTTCACATTTCATATCAGTTAGGCGTGCTTTCAGGGGCAAATAGCACGATTAAAGCTGGCTGAAACAACATGTTTATCTCATGGTGACACATGTGTAATAAGAACATGGCAGCAGAAACACCATCTCTGTCTACTCGCCCCCGCAGATGAACAGTGCTCACCAGACCCAGGCGCTTCTCCACATTTTCCAGCTTCCCTGGCTCTTATGGTGCCCGTGTGACTTCTTCAAGCCAGTGAAGTGCTGGAGAAGGAGTGTGTATCCCCTGTGGCCTCAGGTGGTGAGTATCGTGAGCACCTTCCTCATACTTCCTTCTGCCCTATGTTTCACCTGATGACGCTAGGTTGGCTTTTAAACTACAAGGTGGTGGGCACAAGGGTAGAAGTAGCCTGGATCCCTGACTCACCACTTAGAAGAGAGCCACCCACACAAGTCATAATGCGACGTGAACCAATACACTTTCCAAGTTTCATCGTTTCTGCAGCACAGCCTAGCCCATCCTGACTAATGCATACTCCATGTTGGCTTTTTTTCTTGCTCTCGTTAAGTATAAAGAAATTAATTCATACACTAATTCTAGCACCCTATGTTGAAAAGCTTTTCCCCATGCAATTGCTCTGGTGACTTCATTGGGAACTCTGTGGCAGCATGAGTGTGTATCTGTTCCGGGCTCTCCTCTGTGCCCCACGCTCTATCTGTGGCCAGTGCCACACTGTTTCGATGCTGTAGCTTTATAGTAGGCCTTGAAACGGGGCTGTGTAAGTCCTTCAACTGTATCAGTTTCAAGATTGCTTTTTCTATTCTATGCATGTAGTATTTCCATACACATTTCAGATTCAGCTGGTCCATTTTCTTTGTAATATGTTTGTCCCATTTTGGTACCAGAGTTATGCTGGCCTCACAAAATGAGATGGGAAATGTCCTCTTCTCATCTATTTTCTGGAAGCCTTGTGTAATATTGATGCTATTCCTTCCTTGAACGTTTGATAGAATTCACCAGTGAAACCATCTGATCCTAAAGATTTCTTTGTGGGAATGTGTTTGTTAATAAATTCCAATTATCTAATAAATATAGGGCAATTGCAATTTTGAATTTCATCCTGGCTGACTCTTTAAATAACATCTTTATTGAGATATCATGCACATATCAAAAAGTGTACCGTTTTGAAGTGGACAGTTCAGTGATTTTTATTGTGTTCCCAGAGCTGTGTAACCGTCACCAGAATCCAGAATAAAGGCCCTAATTCCAGCATAAAGTTAATTCGCGTTATCCACAGGAGAGTGAAATTGCCACAAATATGGAACTAGCTAATACTTAGGGCAAACACACACACACACCGTTTACAGATTATAAATCTGAAATCCTAAAAACAGCTCAGTATGGTAGATTCTGTTTTCTGTAGTTTACAAAGGAGAACAGGAGGCCCAGAAGCGTGAAGTGAGTCGCCTGAGGCCACTCCACCAACAGGCGCCGGAACTGGACCCAAACCTGCCCCGCTGGCTCCGGGAGCCTCAGCCTCCTGCCTTCCTCCGCACTGCCCCCTGCCGGCTCCATCCTCCTGGCATCCCTGAGGCAGAGCCCAGCTCAGGTCAGCCTCAGCTGGGGATGGGCACATCCCGGGACTCAAAGTTTTCGCTAGTCTTCACGCGTCTGGGCACGTCTAGGAAAGCAAGTATTGATTTTGGAAATGCAATAAATGTATCGAGTGGGCGAATTCACAAATACAGAATCTGCAAATAATGAGGATTTTCATCACCCTAAAAGAAAACCCACACCCATTGGCACTTATTCCCCATTCACCCCCAACACTCCCCAGCCCTGGGGAGCTGGTCCATTCTGCTGGTCGTCATCCCTCCAGTGCTTGCTCCATGCCTGGCTTGCAATGACATGTGGTGTATGGATGTTCAGTAGACACTTGTCCCGAAAACCTTTGATGGAAGTCCAAGAACATGTAATTAATTTTAACGAGGTTTACAGGGTTGACAAGCTCATCCTTGTACGTCAAGAACGCAAAACTCATAAGTTTTGGTCTCATAAGTGACTGGTCCTGAGACCTGAGTAAGTGGACATAAATTTAGACCATTAAGGAGAGAGACAAATGGAACAGGCTTAGCTCACAAACTCATGGCAAAATCAAACCTCGGGGAATGATTTAAATACTGAAAAATCACCATTTCATATCTACTAGTATACAAGATGATGTTTATTTGTTTTTGAGGAAGATTAGCCCTGAGCTAACATTGGCTGCCAATCCTCCTCTTTTTGCTGAGGAAGACTGGTCCCGAGCTAACATCCATGCACATCTTCCTCCAATTTATACGTGGGACGCCTGCCACGGCGTGGCTTGACAAGTGGTGCGTATGTCCATACCCGGGATCTGAACTGGTGAACCTCCGGCTGTCAAAGCAGAACCTGTGAACTTAACAGCCGCACCACAGATGCTGTTTTAAACGATTAGATCAGTAGAGAGAGTGGAGGTAGAAGAGATACAATTTTCCTTTCTCAGCTGCGTTGCAAGTTGAACTCACTCTTTTGGAAAGCATCTGCCCGCAGAGAAGAGCCAAAAACCCACTCACGTGTTTTGAATAATAACCCGCTCATAGGAAGTTCTCCCCAGACACACTTTCTATCGGGTGAACACGTTCGCTTCCACCTCCCTCGCCATCCGTGGACATCGTGTTCACGGGCAGGGCCAAGGCGAGGGACATAAAGCAGGCTCAGGAAGGAGGGAAATGCTCACATGACGTTAAGGGGACAAGGAGGACACGGAGCTCCCTTGCTGCCACGAACGGAGCACCAAGCAAACCGCACGTCCACACAAGGTGGGACGCAGGCCACGCGGGGAAGGCAGACACCTGACGCAGGCGCCTCTTTCTCTATGGGTCCTTTTATTGTTCCTGCGACATTTCTAGAGCAAGTTTCAAGAATTTGCTCTGTTTTTATTGAGACGGGGTTGCAGGCTTGCTAAACTCACCACCCCTTACCCTTGTTTGGACTCCCAACATTCCTCTTCCAGCCCAGAGCATGACAGCGCACAAAGGTAGGGGCCTTCCCCTGGGTCCCGGGCAGCCCCAGGCCCTGAAGACCCATGATGCTTGACCCTAAGAGTGTCCTTGGGATGCGTTTCCCTCCTGGCCGTGCACCACCGAGTCAGACGGAAAACGGCCCATGCTGACTCCAATCTGCTTATTTGAGTATTGCCTGCCCGCCCTCCACATACAGACATTTGCACACAGCTACACAGCCATGCACACGTGTGCACACACATCCATGTACAATCACAGTCACGCACACACTAATGCACATGCACATACACTCATCTGTATACACAGCCATGCACGCATGTGCCTACCCATGCAATACACCCATGTACACACACAACCATGCACATCTGTGTATACCCACATACCCTGCCAGTCACGCATGTTTCCACAATTGACACATATTCGTGCCATGCACACCCATGTACATATGCATGCACACATGCTAGGTGTTCCACAATGGAGGGAGAAAGCAAGCATCACTCTCCAGAAGACCGCCTCCTGGGACAAGGTTGGTCCCGTTTCCATCATTCCCCGCAGGACCTCACTCCTGCCACCCCTCACTATATGCTTTGGCTCCGGCAGAAGAGTCCAGTGGCAGTTTAAGGCTCAGCTGGCAGGGCTGTAAGGAATGCAGAAGTCCCTGGGATGAAGACTGTCTCAGGGCGGAGCCTTCCCGGGGAGGAGCAGGATGCTGTGTGGCCCTGCCAGCAGCTGAGCTGCCAGGTGTTGTGCTGGTCCATGAAGACAAGGAGCCAGATGGAGGGTCATGATCGAGCCTTTATTCACACGTCACAGTAGCACAGCAGGAGGCCAAAACGGAGGTGCGGGCTCCCCTGCTCCGTTCTCCGCGCCTGTGGAAAGGCAGAACCAGTGCCCACTGGAAGAGGATGCTCCCTGCAAAGGGAGCCCCAAGCAAAGGACTCCTGCTGTTTTGCGGACTTGGGGCCAGGGAGAGAGGGAGGAGGAAGGGGCGAAAAGTACTGAGTAACGAGTCAGAGCAGAGCAGTGTCTTCAAGGCCCCTCACTAAGCAGGTCTTGGCTGAAGAACCTGACAGAAGTCTTGGCCAAGGGCCTCCCAATAAGGTGGCCTCCGAATGGAGATGCCCTGGCTAGAAATCAGCCGTGCCCAAAGCCTGAGTCCTTCACTGCAGCTCCCTCAGAGACCTCGATTCCCCCGCAGGGCACCAAGCCTTGTGTGGGGAGAGCAGCTTCCCCCACAAGGCACAGAAAGCCTCTGCAGTCACCGAGGGTCAGCTGAAGCCTCCTGCACGACCCTGGCCTCAAGAACAGGTCTGTCTGGAGCCCCCTTTCCAGCAGGGTCAGGAGGGCAGCACAGAGCCCTGGGAGCCGGATGCCAGTGCCCTCCCAGGCCCCCAGACCCTAGGGTAGAGACTCTTCCCAGGGGAGCAAGCCTCCAGGCTGGAGGGCATGGGCGGCTTCCTGCTCGTTCCAAGGTACCCCGCACCCCACAGAGCCTGAACCCACCGGCAGGGCAGGCAGCACTGTTCTCACTCTCCCACAGCGCCAGGTCCCATGGGCTTCCCCAGGGCCAGCTCGAGTGTCTGCTGGGCACCCACATCTCACTGGGTGTAGCCGTGCCTTTGACCGTGGCTGCCTGAGGACGCCAACTGAGGCCAGGAGTGGGCAGCACTATTCCTGCTCCTTTGGGCAGGCATGGACCACCTGCACCTGGGGCAGAGTCAGAGCCACCCCTGGGTCAGGGGTCGAGGGTCACCGTGAAGCGAGGTTCCCCTACTTTTGCACAGGACACCAGTCTGTGTCTGGGTAGAGAAGGCAGTGGACGGACTTAAACCTGGGAAGGAAGAGGTGGAGGTCAGCACTGAGGGAGGGGTGGGCTGGCAGCAGAGCTCCTGCGGGGCCCTGGCAGCTCCTCCTCCCCACTGCTCACTCACCGTGTGGGGTCCTGCTGCAGGCTGAAGCCCCCAGCCACGTTCACCACGTTCTGTGGGTTCTCAGGACCCCCGTAGCTCAGGGTGACCTGGGAGAGGGAAGGACAGCAAGTGACCCTCTCAGGGCCAACTCCTCTACTCGCCTCAGGAATCCACCCAGGAGAGGCCACTCAGCCTCCTGGCTCCCCTGCTGGGGGAGCTGTGCCCACAACCCCCACCCCATGGCAGGGTCGGGAACAGAGCAGGGTGACGTGGGCTGAGAGGCATGGCCAGCACAGAAGACGCCTCAGGAAGACAGCTGGTGCACGGCTCAGGGCGAGCATCTGGAATTTCCTGCTCAAAGCTGAGTCCCCCTCCCTGCGGCCTGGTCTGCGACTCCCATCACCACTCGGACCACTGCCCAGCTGCCCCCAGGCACTGAGGCCAGCACAGCAGCTGTTCTTTACAAATGACGCCCATGTGAAACGGGGTGCCCCCACTGCAACGGAAACCCTGGGTCCAAGTAGGCCAAGTCCAGGGTCCACCACAACTTCACTGCAGTGCTGGCCCCCCCCAGCCCTGTGCCCATCCCTCCCAGAGCCCTTGCTCAGTCGAGAGACCATCCTGGAGTCAGACCAGGCCTCTCAGGGAGCAGAGTCGGGGCAAGGCCCCGAGGTAGGGACACTGCTAAGGCACCAGGAGCCCAGGGCCTGGCCCCTGGTGGGCCATACCTGCTGGAGCACAGTGTCAGGTGGCAGCCTCTGCAGGTTCTCCAGGTGGGAGTGGAAGAGCGAGTTGTGTAGCAGGCGAGCGCCCAGCAGGCCCTCCACGATGTAGCCCACCGTGCAGTCGTCCGGCAGCCGCACTCGCTCAGCTGTGCTCATGAAGCTGCCCAGGCTGGGGGCGGGTGCTGGTCAGCACCTCCTCAGTCCCCGGCGGCCCTGGCCCCCGCCTCCCAGCCTGGGCAACAAACCCCCACCCACCTGGCCCACGGGCTCATCTTGAGGGCAAGACCTCTGCTCAGGCAGAACCCAGCCCCACCGGTAGCGAACCAGAACTTGATGGTTGTCACCTGGGAGAAGGGAGCCATCAGTCAGAGCTCTTGTCCCCGACTCTTTGTCTGGACATCCCGACTATGGTTCTTAAGCCACCCCTTAGTAGCTCCTAGCCCAAGAGGCAAAAGATCTCTAGGCCCCAAGGGGATGGGGGCTTCTGCAACCCAATGGCCTGTGGCCCCAGCCCCTCCTCGCTTGCCAAAGCTCCTGAAACACCCCACCCGGGTGGATCAGGCACCGGCCCCGAGCCCCTGCCCTTCCCCACGGGTGTCTCCACGCTCTTGGCTGCCCCTCCTCGGCCCAGCACTCACAGTTCCACCTCCCTGCACCCTCTCGGTGGCCTCGATGGGGTGGTCCAGGCTGGGCCGCCCCAGGTAGACGTCCTGGTTGGGTGAAAAGGCAGAGAGCAGCTGCAGCAGGCCTTCAGGGTTCACGTAGTTGTCATCATCCACATGGCAAAACCACCTGGGGGCAATGGAGAAGTCTCTCGACCAAGGGACCCAGGCCAGGTGTGTGGAGCCAGGGGCACTGGGGGTGTGGGCTCCACTTACTTGCGTCCAGACTCAATGAACTTGTCATACTCCACTGACATCTTGCAGCACAGCGCCTGGCGGGTGTGCACAGCTGAGCAGTTGGTGTTGATGACGTGGCTGCCTGCTGGGTTAGAAAAAAAGGGGGAAGAGCGATAGCTGGGTTGTGGCCTGTCCCCAGCCTGCCCTGTGGAGTGAGGGCAAAACATCAGGAAGGCCACCTTGCCCTGCTCAAGGCCCCAAGGATGGGTCCAACTGCAACCCTGGCTTGGCCTCATGGGCTGGCTCTGTTGTTAATCTTTGAGATCCAGGCAGATGAAAAACCCCTTGGAATCTCGAGAGTGGAACCCACAGGGAAATGGAAACGAGATGGGACCGTCCTGATAGGAGCAACCTCGGGAGAAATGGTTCCCTGCTGGCGCTGCTTCAGGGAACGTGGCTCCGGCCTGAAGCCCATGGAAGTCTGCCAGTGGTCGAGAGGCACAGCATGGTTGACAGGGTGGGGCCCTGGATGCTGTGTGGGCAGTGAGTGTGCATCCTGGCTCTGCCCTCTACCAGCTGTGTGACCCTGGGCAGATAACTCAAGCCCTCTGGGTCTTTGTACACAGCGGGGGGATGTGTAACACTGGAAAGAGGGGTACATAAGGAGGGGGCCCTTGGGCACGATGGCAGGGCTGGCTGGGGAGCGCACTCACCTCCCTGGAGCTGTAGCTCAGGGTCATCCCCGTCGGTGAAGATGAATGTCTAGGGAGAGACAAGCTGTGACGCATCAAAGGGTGCTCCCCAGGGCCCCCAGGCCTGCTAGGGCCTTGGCTCTGGCGAGTGAGGGGGAAGCTGTAGAGGGACCAGCAGGTGAACTTGGGTATCAAAGCCAGAACCTCAGGATGAGACATATGCCCCCAGGCTGGGCCTGGCTTGGACGCCAGGTTAGGGTTGGGGGAGAAGACAGGATGGTGTTCTAGTAATAGCCAGACAGCCTGCTACTATCTTCAGCATCCCCAGTGCAGTTGGGGCCAGGCTTGCTCTCACTGGAACTTTCTGGGGTCTTGGTCCGTGCCAGCTGGAGAACCTGCCCAGAGCATCACCCCAAACATGGAGCAAGCTCCGTAAAGGGCAGGTGAGGGTGGGTACTGGGGGCTTTGGGTCCCCCTGGACTCAGGACCCAGGGCATGGCCACCACGCTGGGGATACAGCAGTGGGTAGCAAGTCCCGGGATCCCTAGGGCGGGGCTTCTGGGGTCAGGGCTCCCGTGGGTGGAGTGCCAGGGCACGGATCCCAGAGGGGTCCTGGGGGGCGGGGTCCCAAGGTCAGGGATCCCGATGGTGGGGATCCTGCGGACGAGGGTCTGGCGGTCAGGGGTCTCGAGAGCAGGAGTCCCGGGGCCAGGGGCGGGGAGGGGTCTCAGCGTCAGGGATCCTGGGGCAGGGGTCCCGGGGTCAGGGATCCCGGGACGAAGGTCTGGTCCGGGGGGTCAGGGTCTCGGTATGGAGTCGCGAGGCGGGGCCCACCTGCCGGCGGGCCCGGGAGATCCAGGTGCGCAGCAGCAGCCCTAGGCGAGGCCCGTGGTTCTTCCGGGTGGTCTTGACGGCGATGAAGACGTCGTCGGGCCGCAGGCGGGGGGCGGAGGCGCGGGCAGGGGGCGCGCGCGAGCCAGGGGTTGAGGCCGGGGCTGGGGCGGGGGCGCGGGGCAGCGGTAGCAGCAGCAGCGCAGCCAGGGCCGCGGCCAGCGCGAGGCAGGCCCGGCACAGCACCCCCCGCGCACGGCTCATGCGGCCGCGGGACCGGCGGGCACCGCCCGGGCCAGGCGCGCGCCGCGGCCCCTTTAAGAGACGCCCCGCCCCCGCCGCGACCCGGAAGCAGCGGCCGCACTGCCCCGGAAGTGGACGGCGCGCCGCGGCGGGGTGGGCCAAGATGCCGCTGCCGGTCCAGGTGTTTAACTTGCAGGTAACGAGCGCGGCCGGCGGCCCCTCCGCGCCCCCGCCGCCAGGCCGGAGCCGGCCGACCGTGCGCCCCCGTCCGCGGCCTCCCTCCCGCGGCGGCGCCCCCGGCCGCAGCGCCCCGCCGTCGGCACTCGGGGGGCCGGCCGGCGCTAACGCTCTCTCTCCTTCAGCAGCCAGCCAGCTCTGTGTCAGGGTCGGGGGGTGCAGAGAGTCAGGACAGGATGAGGGGTGGCCCGGCCCCCAGCGCGGCCGCCGCGGCGGTGGCAGATCTGTACCGCGCCCCTCTCAGCAGTAGGTCAGACGTCTTCCTGCCGGGCACGGCCGGGGACTTCAGCCTGAGCGCCAGCCTGTCGGCCTGTACGCTGCTTTATGAGGTACCTCCCAGGACAGGGCCCGGGACAGCGAGCGAGCGCGCGGGGGGGGGGCAGACCCCCGCTCGCAGGCCGCCCGGGCCAGCGCCCGCGCAGCAGGGCCCGCTCGCCGTGCTCCCGAGGAGCGCGGCCTGGTCCCGCCAGGTCCCGCCGCTACGCCCCCAGGTGACTCCCGCCCACCTCCAGATGTGCGGGCTCCCGATCCAGCGGCAGGACTCGCCCCCGCACTGCTGCCCCAGCTGCTCGGGACGTCCCCGACTTGAAGTCGCCACTGTTTTTTCCCCGTGGCTCGGAAGAAGCTGCCTCGGGTCGGTGGCTGAGATGTGTAGGGACACTCGGGGGTCCCTGGGTAGCCATCCTCCGATGTTTGCTTTCCCGCTCCAAAGATGCTCGCTTAAAATCGGCGGAGGGTTTCTGCTCTGAGTCGCTGGTCTTGCAAGGAGCCCCCTGCCTGATGTGGCTACTCTGGACACGGGTCGGGGAGTGGGCAGGGGCTGGGACGGGCAAGCTTGGGGGAACAGGATCCTGCCTGAGAGATGGCGGGTAGAGCTGAGCTCGGGGCACAGTGAGGTTCTCTCACCCTCCCTGGGCTGTCCCCTGCTGGAGGTGCCAAGGTGCTGGCCCGTGTTGCAGGGGGCCGTGGAGCCCATGCAGATTGATGTGGACCCCCAGGAGGACCCGCAGAATGCGCCTGATGTCAACTACGTGGTGGAGAACCCCACCCTGGTATGGAGCCTGGTGGGGTGCTGTTGGGGAGGGGTTGAGGGGTCCAGGCCAGACTCCTCACTCTGGTTGTGTCTTTTCTCTGACTCAGAAACCATTGGGGTTTCAATTGCCCACTTACAATGGGGCTGTTAGCTCAGCTCCAGACCCTGCACCCCACTTCCCCACGTGGAAGAGCTCTGTGTGCCAGGCTGCCCTGCAGGTTGAATCTCACCATAAGGGCAGGCCTTCCTTGGGGTCCAGCCTTTGAAGCACTCCCTCGTCACTGGTTATCCTGGTGACTGGCAGTCACCGGCAGGTGCCCACCTGGCTCTAGCCATTCACCCCGCTCAGGGCAGAGCCCTACTCTGGAAGCCCCTGCACTGGCCCACCCTGCATCACTTTTCTCAGCACCTGGAGAGTGGCCCATCTGGTGCCCACATGCCCAGTTGTTCCTGTTGAGGGCCCATGGCCTATCAGACACAGGGAAGGGTTGGTGTTCGAGCCCTTGCTCCTGACTCACTAGCCAGGGCTTGGTGTCTGGGGTCCCGCCTTGCACAACCCCCCTGCCTCCCCGGCCTCCCAGGATCTGGAGCAGTATGCAGCCAGTTACAGTGGCCTGATGCGCATTGAGCGACTGCAGTTCATTGCTGACCACTGTCCACCACTGCGGGTGGAGGCTCTGAAGATGGCCCTCTCCTTCGTTCAGAGGACCTTCAACGTGGACATGTACGAGGAGATCCACAGGAAGCTCTCAGAGGCCACGAGGTGAGGCCAGGGGCTTGGTGAGAGGAGGAAGGGGCTGGGCATAGTATGTCCCTGTTGGGTCCAACCAGGGCAGGGGTCTTTCCTATGCTCTTGCAATGCCCAGCCCTACGCCTATGTGGGCACTCATAGCAACACTTCCACAATGCAGTGACCTGGTCTTCCTTGTTGAAAAGCCGTGAAGGGCGGTAAGCTGGTAAATGGCAAAACAGGCTAGGTCCTCTCTCTGCTGGGTGAGAGAATCCAGGCTCTCTCTAGGCCGCCCTGGCTTCTGCTCTCATGGGCACGTGCAGCTGTTCTGACGTGAGTAGAGCTTGTGGAGAAGGCAGCAGGCTTCTCTCCTCTTGGCACAGCTGCCTGGCCCTTTTCCCATTGGGCTTCCCCACTGGGCTGTGGGCTCCTGCAGTCAAGACTGCCTCCATGCCCACTGGGCACTTTCCTGATGGAGCCTGGGCCAGGCAAGGGCCACTGGGAGGTGCCCGCCTGCCTGCATATCAGCCCTTAATGGCCAGGTCCCCCCTCAGGGAACTGCAGAATGCGCCCGATGCCATCCCTGAGAGTGGTGTGGAGCCCCCGCCCCTGGACACGGCCTGGGTGGAGGCCACTCGGAAGAAGGCCCTGCTGAAGCTGGAGAAGCTGGACACGGACCTGAAGAACTACAAGGGCAACTCCATCAAGGAGAGCATCAGGTGCCACCTACGGGGACAGGGGATGTGGGCAGCTGGGCCCACACGGTCCCTGACAGGGGTCCACTCATGGCTGGGCCCACAGGCGCGGCCATGATGACCTGGGTGACCACTACCTCGACTGTGGGGACCTCAGCAATGCCCTCAAGTGTTACTCCCGGGCCCGGGACTACTGCACCAGCGCCAAGCACGTCATCAACATGTGCCTCAACGTCATCAAGGTGGGCCTGGTGGGAACAGGTGGACAGGGCTGCAGGGCAGTGCTGCCCCTGGGCCAGGAGGGGCGCCGCGGGCTGACCCTCCCCATCTGCCTGCCTGCCAGGTCAGCGTCTACTTGCAGAATTGGTCTCACGTGCTAAGCTATGTCAGCAAGGCCGAGTCCACCCCAGAGATTGCCGAGGTAATGCTGGCTCTGTGTCCTGCCTGTCTTCTGATACCCTGCCCCAGGAGTCCTGACCACGGAAGCCTCAGTGGGCCTCACTCTCCCCGAGTGTGCTTTTGCCCTTCTCAGGCCAGGGCTGGGTGTCCAGGCCCAGGGATCGACAATGGTGGGAGGGCATCGGTTGCTCAGGTGTGCAACTTTCTTCTGCAGCAGCGTGGGGAACGGGACAGCCAGACCCAGGCCATCCTCACCAAGCTGAAGTGTGCTGCAGGTGAGGGCCCTGGGGTGCCAGGGTAAGGGGACATCACTGCTTACCCTTGTCTCACCTCCACTGGAGGTGGCCCAAGCATGCCATACTGTTGAGTCCTTACAACCTGGGCAGTGGGCCTTGTCACAGTTGGGGAAAACCTGGAAGCCCCACACCCATTGCCATGGGTGACACCTGCCCAGTTTAGGTCCCATATGGTGAGGCCAGTGTATGACCAGCGGTCAGGAATGGAGGCATTGCCTTCTGACCGCTGCTGTCACGGCTGGTCCCCCAGTGGTTAGCTGTACAGCCCAGATCAGGTCAGCCTACAAGTCATAACAGCTGCTATGCCCGGCTTCCCTGGCTACATGACTCACAGAGTGCCCAGTTAGTGCTTGTGGGCACTGTTAGTTCTCGCTAGGCAGAATCTCTCTCCCTAATGCTGAGGAGCCCCCGGGATGGCAGAGGCCAGGGTGCATCTGTCACGGCGCTGGGCTTTATTCTACTCCCATCTTCCCCCAGGACTGGCTGAATTGGCTGCGCGCAAGTACAAGCAGGCTGCCAAGTGCTTCCTGCTGGCTTCATTCGATCACTGTGACTTCCCCGAGGTGAGGGGCATGAGGGTCTCTGGGGAGGAGCCCTTGCTGGGACTTGGGAAGCAGGGTAAAGGCTTGGGGGCTGGGCTCTTTGTTGGGGGGGGGTCTCCCCCATGGGGACCATGGGGTCCCAGGCATTGTCTGAATGGGCAATAGGTGGGGTAGAGGTGGACCCAGCCCTGGCTCCAGGCTCCTGTAATGACCACCAGTGACTTCAGGTCTGGGGACCCACCTTTCTTCTTGCTCCTCAGCTGCTTTCCCCCAGCAACGTGGCTGTCTATGGTGGCCTGTGTGCCTTGGCCACCTTTGACCGGCAGGAGCTGCAGCGCAACGTCATCTCCAGCAGGTGCATGGAGGGTAGGGGTGCTGGGCCTTGCAGCTTGTTCCTCTGTGGGCCTTTTCTCTGGCCCTGCTCCTCCCTGTGCCCTGGTGCCCTGCGGGCTTCTACAGTTCTGGTCCTTCCCCTTGGCTGCCTTCAGGGTAGGCAGGCAGGTAGGCAGGTGCAGGGCCAGCTCTAAAGAGTGTGGCATCTGCAGCTCCTTCAAGTTGTTCTTGGAGTTGGAGCCACAGGTTCGGGACATCATCTTCAAATTCTATGAGTCCAAATATGCCTCGTGCTTGAAGATGCTGGATGAGATGAAGGTGAGGGACTTGGCCTGGTTTGGAGGGTGAGCAAGTGCAGAAGGCCCGGGCAGCCGGTCCCTGACTAGTTCTCCTCACCAGGACAACTTGCTCTTGGACATGTACCTGGCCCCCCATGTCAGGACCCTGTACACCCAGATTCGCAACCGTGCCCTCATCCAGGTAAACATGGGGGGGACAGAGGCTGAGGCAGGGTGCTGCGGACGTGTCTGGAAGCTGATATCCCTTTTGCTCTGCAGTATTTTAGTCCCTATGTGTCGGCTGACATGCGCAAGATGGCCATGGCCTTCAACACCACGGTGGCAGCACTGGAGGATGAGCTGACACAGCTCATCCTGGAGGGGCTCATCAATGCCCGCATCGACTCCCACAGCAAGGTGGCCGGGCTTAGGCCGGGGCTCTGGGATGTGGGGAGGGGGACCCCTGGGCCCTACTGAGCCCTGTGCCTCTGCAGATCCTGTACGCCCGGGATGTGGATCAGCGCAGCACCACCTTTGAGAAGTCCCTGCTAATGGGCAAGGAGTTCCAACGGCGTGCCAAAGCCATGATCCTGCGCGCAGCTGTGCTGCGCAATCAAATCCATGTCAAAGTAAGAGCAGGGGTGGCGCTGTGGTGTCGCGAGTATGGGCTGGGTCCATGCGCACCTCCTGGCCTGAGCAGCTGTGTCTCCACTGCAGTCCCCTCCCCGAGAAGGAAGCCAGGGGGAGCTGACACCGGCCAACAGCCAGTCCCGAATGAGCACCAACATGTGAGGGCACCCATTGGCCTCCAGGATCGTCTGCATGCCCCCATCCTGCCCACGCCCCTACCTGCGGACTCGGACACCTGGGCCTCCCATCTGCCTGCGCAGGACTTCTCGAGGGGCCACCTGTGGCCCACTTGCAGGGGTCTGACCACTGGATGTCAGCCCTTGCCCCCTGCCTGGGCTTCCATGTGCCCAGCTTCTTGTGCCCCCTCCCCTATGCTGTGCCCTGGGGAGGAGGTGAGGCCTGCGGGGCTTACCCGTGTGGCACCCAGGCCCCCTCGCCCGCCCCCCACCCCTGTCCAGTGGCACCACCTCCCAGTCCCAGTCCCCATTAGTGCGTTGTTTGGGATTGCAGACAAAGTGTTGAATCTCAGTCCATTAAAGGGCAGCCTGAGAAGACTTCCCTCATGCCGCTTGTTCCTGCCATGGGGGCTTCTAAGGGTCGTCTCCCTGAGGTCAGGCTTTGGGGCAGGACCTGGTCCTTGTCCCCTGGCCTAGATCCTGCTTCCTCAGGCTGCCCCTCCCTCACATTTCAGGCAATACAGTGGGGAGGCAGCCTCTGCAGGGCTGACACTAGGCCTGGCCCTCTTCTAGAGAGGTTTCCGTGGCTACAGAGTAGATCAGAGCAGAAGGTTCTCTGCCTATTTCCCTTTGTTCCGAGATCCCCCCTGGCTCTGACTCCATCCTCCCAGCTCGCAGCAGCAGTCGGGTATTGTTGGGCCTGGTGGTGTCATAGGTCATCTCTTAAGCTCTCTGCACGTGCATCTTTGAAATGATTTATTGTTTGCTTTTGAACACACACAAGTTTGGAGGACGGGGAAGGTCCAGCCTGGGAGCCTGCTCCCCAGTGCAGCATTTCCGGGCCCCCAGCGTGGGCTGAGGGTAAGACCAGCTTGTCCTTCCGTGTTAAGTAGCAGGAGATTCCCTGAGTAAAGGCATTTCCATAAGTGGGATGTGTTGAGGCTTTGGCAGCAGTCCTGGGCCCAGTGGGACAGCACATCAGGCTCCAGCTGCCCTCAGGCCAGAGCACTGCCCATGACCTCGGGGAAGCTGCCTGGTTCCCCAGGCCCTGCCTGCTGAGGCTCTTGCAGCCGGGGCTGGGCCCCCTTCCAGGCCAGAGACTTCTCAAATTTGGTTTTAAAAAGCAATCCGTGACCTGGCAGAAGGAGGGAGAGGAGGGAAATGGGGCTCAGGAGGCTGAGGGTCCCAGCGCCCACTGGGGGCCCTGGGGAAGAAGGGCCTGATGGACACAGGTATCCCTACCTGGGCAGTCAGCAGTCTCTTTGAAAGCTCGCTTCTTGCAGCAGCCCCGGCACAGGTTAAACACACATCGGTTGCCCTGGACAAAGGAAAGCCAGTGAGCCTGCAGCTGACACCCATCCCCAGGCCAAAACCTGCAGACTAAACAAGCTGCCAGGAGCACAGGAGGGCTGCCAGGGCCTCCCTTCCAGACTCCCAGGAGCTGTCCTGAGGCTGGGTGGAGTGGCCTTATAGGGAAACAGCCACTCCACCTTGGGCTGCACCCTCAGCAGATGGGAAGGACGGCTCCTGCCAGTCCCAGGCAGCCCAGGGACTCTGAGACAGTGTCAGTGGGGACCACTCTCCCTGCCCCTTCCCGGACTGATCTCTGCCCTGGGCAGCATGCCAGAAGGACCAACTCACCTTTGGGTTTCCACATTGATCACACTTTGCATATTTCGCTGGGAAAAGAAGAAAAAGAAGTGAACAAGGCGAGCCTACCATGCCCTCTCCCACATGAAGCCCCTAGTGGGTGTCCTGCTTGCTGGGCTGCCCAGGTCAGGTGGCTTGGGGGAGGGCAGGACACCTGCCAGAACACCGACGGGCCCTTCAGCGTACCCAGAAGGCTCGAGGGCTCTATGCCCATCCCTGCATTTCCCACTTGAAGGGCCTTCTCAGGAAGGCCATCCCAAGCCCCACTTCTGCCTCTCCAGCTCCCTCAGGGCAGCAGCTGAGGGAGCATGTGGCAGGCAGGGCTGCTGGCACTTGCCTTATGCAACAGCCTCGTGGGACTCGCCCACCTCCTCAGAAGCATGTGGAAGGGTTGCGGGGCCCTTCCTGCTGGTCTCCCATGCAGCCTGCGAAGCGTCAGAGCCACCTGCCCCTTGAAGGCTCCCCGCAGTGTGGCGCTAGCCCCCTGGGCCCCTGGGGGCTGGAGCAGCTTACGCTTTAGGGAGGGATCAAAGGTCTTGTGAGGATTCCTCAGCTGCTTCTTCTGCTTGTTCTTGGACAGGACATCCGTGCTGCCCTCCTCCTCCTCCAGGGCCCGCTTGCTGCGGGCACCTCCGTTCTCCTTGCTCCCCTCCCTGGGCCTGAAAAGGGAGGGCAGCAGGCAGAGCTGTAGAACACCCATGAGAGGGCCCTGCTGGCCAGTCCTAGGGAAAAGGGGTCTGGGCGGCCACAGTGGGGACTTGAGTACTAGACGTGTGTGCGGCTCCCCTGAAGTCCCAGCAGCTCAGTTCTTGGACTGCCTGACTGAGGTTGGGACACCGTGGGACACGAGGGTCTGAGCCACCGAACCCCGGGCAGGGCTGTGGCCACAGATAACAGCCTGGCCTTTCCTCTGAAAACCAGGGAGAAGCCCGGGGGTCAACCTTTGACGCCAGGACAAATCTGCCCAGGATCAGAAGAGCTTAATGAAGCATCTTGTGGAAGAAAAGATTTAAAATCTAAGCATCCACTGATAGGGAGAAGCCAGCTCAGCACCAGGAGGGATGGCGCTGAGCTGCCAGCGCCATCCCCGCCACCTCCATGTGCACCATGGCCCTGTGTCAGTGAGCTCACCCTGGCCGGAAGTAGGGCTGGCAGATCCAGTGGAAGAAAGGCAAGCCACCCAAGGGCTTCTCTCCCTCCTTCTGCCTGGATATATCCTCCTGCAAAAGCCCAGAGGGCCTTCAGTCACAACCCAAGACCCTCTCCCACCCACTTGGTGGCTTGCCAGCCCCTGCACATGCCTGACACCGCAGCTTCAGCTCCTGGCTCACTGTGGCGATGCCCTCCAAAGTCTTCACTTTGGCGAGTTCTTCTCGAAGCTGCTGATGCACCTGCAGCCTGAGACAGATGCCCCGTCACAGAGCCAGCCCATCACCCCACCCCACTCCTAAGCCCTGACACAAAGGGGTGCAGTCTCTCTCCAACCCAGGCTTACCACTTCACCTCACTAGTCATCTCAGCCCTTCCACACCTGACTTGGTGGCAAATTGTTTTGGTAAATGTTTCCGGAGAGTTCTCACTTGAAACCCCCAACACCCCAGGCAGGGCTTGGACCAGACAGCATCTGCCTTTGGGGCCAACTCACGTGTGGTGCCACAGCTTGAAGAGATGGGCCCGGACATAGGACAGGGGGCAGGGGTGCTGCCGCACGATGTCCAGGTACTCCTCGGCCAGCTCCCAAACAGCAGGGCTGCGGCCCTCAAACAGGGCGGGGTTGTGCAGGTTGCCCTCTGCAGGGGGAAGGGGGCTTGAGGCTGTGGGTGCTCACGTTCTCAGAGGGATGCCCCCCCATGCCACATCACACCAAGGGCAAGGCTGGCCACCCAGCTCACAGGCTGATGAGGGCCTGAGTAAGGACAGTGAGGGACCTGAGACTATCTGGGCCAATGGCCTCACAGCATGGATGGGGCCCTCTAACATCTACTGTGGGCAAGGACACAGCCTCACCTGCACTCATGACACCCTGTACCCCTGTGTCCTGGATGCAGCGCTCCACATCCCGCAGGCACTGGATGTTCCCGTTGGCAAACACAGGGATGGCCACTGCCTTCCTGTCAGAGCAGGATGGGCAGACACTCAGAAGAGAGGAACGCCATCCCTTCACCCTCCAGGGCCATGCCCAGGCCCCCAAACTTCATCTCAGTAGGCACTTCTCTCTTTCCACCACTCCCATTGATGCCCAAAGGGCTGAAGGCCTTGTCTCGGGGACGGGCTGCATCCCTCACCCTGGGTTTGCCCTGTGTGTCCACTCACCGCACAGCCTTGATATGCTCCCAGGATGCAGTGCCTGACAGAGGCCCCTTCTGCTCCTTGGTGCGCCCGTGCACAGTCAGCAACTAGGACAGAGCAGCGCTTGGCTCACCCTCACTCCCAGTTGCAGCCAGACTGACCCCAGGGGACCCTCTCCCTTTGGTTTTTGGGCACCAGCTTCCCACACTGCATGGAGGAAAGGCTGCTCTGGACCTGGCTCACTCAGTTGCTGCCCCTCACCAATCCCTGGTCCCCTGGGTTGCACATGGGGCCAGCTGATGCCCTGGGGTGCTGCCTGGGGCTCCCGTATCGGAGCCATCTCATCGCATTACCCAGGACTCGGAGGTGAGAAGTCTAACCCTGTTCAGGGGCCAGTCCTCCTAGAAGTGGCAGCACCCCCATGCCAAAGGTACGAGGGAGGGACATGACCAGCCTGACCACAGGGCCTGGCATCGCCCCCTGCCCAATATTCACTTCCCTCACACAAGTGAGCATGGGGCTCATCACACCTTGCCTCAAAATCACTGTGATTCCTGTCCACCCTCAGGAGGCAAGCTCCTTAAGAGGTAGGTGTTCCTTGGGGTAGGGCCCCCGCCAGGCCTGACTTAACGTCTAGAGGACAGGGGGTAGGGGAACAGCATGGGCCATGCGAGCCATGGCCCTCTCACCTGGCAGCCAGCTTTCTCCAGCATCTGGGCATATCTCACAGTCTTATCAATCTCTGGGAAGACACGGATTTTGCACGTGACAGGGACAGAGAGTTTCTCGTGGGCTAGCAGAACTGGGGAAAAGGAGAGTCAGCTTGTGAAAGAAGCGTGGTGTTCACCTTTAGGCAGGCTGTGGGGACCCACAGCTAAGCCGCTGAAGGAACACAGGCCTCGCAGACGATTTTGCCCTGCAACACTTCATGGCAGCTGAGAGATCTGTGTCCCTCAGGGCATTGCAGGAGCCGGGGCTGGGCAAGGACACTGCCTTCTGGCACCTAACGTTGGGGTCGAAGCGGGGCAGGTGGTACAGTACAGGTGACTCTTCATAGCCACCTTCCACAGCAGGGAGAGCACTATGACCAGGAGGACTCTGCTGGCCGCTGTCCTCTTCTGAGCCCCTGCCAGGATGTGTCTGGGGTTCCTTCACCCAACCACAACCCAGCCACATGGCCCCATATGCAGCACACAGCCAACTCACTCATTCTCTGAAGCAGGTCCCACTCCTCCTGTAGGAAGGCACCATAGTGACCTGCAAAAGACAAGCAAGACCCTCTGCACCCCTCCTCCTCTTGTGTCCACACAGGCCATGAGCCGACCTGCCAGGCTGGCCCCGAGGGGCACCAAGCCTCCTGCACGGGCTGTGTACATGTTCATAGAGCCGTTGGGCTGGGGCCCGAGTGCCAGTTCCCATGACCTCCCCAGGAGTGGGTATCTCCAGCCGGGGTGGGGGACGGTCACTGAGTCGAGCAGTTTCTCAGGGTCGGACCTAGGCACTCTGTTTGCCCAGCTGCCTGAGCTTAAGGGTGCTGAACAGAGTGCCCACCCCACATGGTCTTGACCAGCCAGCAACTCCTCAGGTCCAGTGAGGAAGAAAGGCTCAGCCCCTCCCCAGAGAAGTGGCCACTGGCATCTCAGAGGCTCAAGGGTGTGACAGAGAGATCCTTTCAGCAAAACATGTTTATCCAGAGGGAACCCAAAGACTTCCCAGGCACCTGGGGAAGTGATAGGCCTCTGAGAGCCAGCAAAACCCTGCCCCCACCTCTGGTGCAAGAGAAGGGCCACCAAGAAGGGGCTGGTGCTCGGCTTGAGCTGCCACCACAATCAGAGGCAGGGCCAGGCCCTGGCCCGAGCTCAACCCCACCCAGGGCTCTCTACTTGAGTGCCCAATGGGCTTGGAGGCTTGCCTTGGCCTAAAGCTGGTGCTTGATACAGGACTCTGGAACTGAACTCACCTCGCTTGGCTATCATTTGCGGGCAACCCAAATTCAGGTCGATAGCATCACAATAATCCTGAGCCAGGAGAGCCGCCTGGACAAACACTTCTGGATCATTGGCACAGAACTGGAAAAGACATCAAAGTCACCGTGAACCCGAGCCAGGCCCTGGTCTGTTGGCCACCTGGCCCCACAAGGGGTTCATACATGACCCAGTGGGGACTGTGGTCCCAGGGGTTGACCATAGGATGGCGTCCTGTCTTAAACATTTACAACACAACTAAGCTAGGACATGCCCTTGTGCCACCAGGCGAATGAGTTACAGATTCACAGAATTCCTCTCAATTGTAACAGTAAGCCAGTGTCACTGACTTTCCCGAGAGAAAAGAGCCACTCTTTCTTATCGTTTTGATAAAGAGGCAAGACAGCATACAGGATAACGTCGGGGTCGCGACTCTTTCACAGCACCCAAGCTGTCCGTTCACCAAAGTTTGGGCTGGCTCCTGGGGAAAGGGTCAATCTTCAGGAGTGACAACTGTAGCTGCACCTGGAAACCTCGTGTGTGCTTCACCACAGCACACCCACCCTTTCCCCTCCAACTGGGAAGATATTTCTGGAAAGGCTGAAGGAAAGGTGCTCCACCAGGCGTTCCAGGGGCCAGGCTCCCCGACCCACCTGTACAATGAGGGGCCGGTCCTCAGGGCACACTTCACAGTAAAGGTTCTCCTTCCGGTAGTTGGCATCGCGGACGAAGACCTGGGCATGCAGCATGGGGGTGTAGCAGAGTTGGGCCCCGTGGCGGCGGCTCAGCAGCCTCCAGGCCAGCTCGCTCTGGTCCACCATGGGGGCCACCACGTGGCGGGCCCCCCCTAGGGTGCGGCTCCAGAACTCAAAACCCTGCAGCTTTGGCATTGTCTCCACACTGAAGAGGGGAGAAGACCAGGGGCTCAGCCACTGCAGGCATAGGATCAAACTCAAATGAACTGCTAACTCTCCTCAAGGCTACTCCAGTGCTGCCCAACGACCACAAACGTGGACACCGTCACCTCACAGCGGAGGCCTTGGGCAAGTCACTCAGTCTCTCTGGGCGTTAACCCCTCTCGTTGTTAGTGGGATTGACATGCTTGCCAGGCAGGACCAGCGTCAAGAGTAAACGAAATAGCAAATCCAATGTCCTAGTGGACTCCTGACCCACAGCAGCCCACCATAAAAGGAAGCCTATCACCCACAAGGCACCGGGACCCCCCACCAAGGCAGGACCACACTAGGTGACATCACTGGAGATCTGCAACCAGGCCTGCTCTCCCCGCCCACCATGGAGCCCAGAGTGGCCACCCGGCCCACCCTCCGTGCCCTCCTTTGTGTGTCAGCTGGTTCTGTGTAAAAGTTCTTTGCATCTCACTCCGGGCCAACTTTGTGAACGAGAACTGAGAATACAGCACTATCCTGCCCACCTCCTTCCTCATTAAAACAGTTTTTCCTGCACGGTCAGGCAGGAGAAACACAGAGTCTCTTCTCCGGCCTATCTCATCTGTGTCCGGCCAGCCAGCCTCGCTGGAACCATCCTTCCCGACGCCCGACTGAACGGGCGCTGGCCAAGAGGTGGTTACGATGGGAAATTCCGAAGGCTCGGACCGTGAGCAAGGAGGAAGGCTCGTTCCAGGAGGACACTTACTCAGTACCCAGTTCTGGAATCATTAAGCAGGGTCATCGGCTTCCTAATTGAGTGCCCAGCTGTGGGTCTGGTATTTCCGGAAGTCGTGCAACTACACATGAAAATCCTCTAAGTCGCCAGTGTGGTCGCTAAAGAGACCAGGCCGGAGTGCGTCCCACGCCCGGGGGAAGGGAGACCCGAAGGCGCAGGCGCTGCGGTCCCGTCCCGGCTCCGGCGCGGCGCGGCCGGGGCCCGCAACCAGGCCGTGCGACACCTACCTGTGCCCCGCCCGAGCCTGGCCGCCCGGCTGGGCCGCGGCTCGTCCCCGGACGCAGCTGGGCCCTCGGAGCCGGCGGCCGGCGCTCCCCGGGGTGGCTTGCGGCTCCCAGCTCGCGCCGTGTCTGTCGCGAGGCCGCCACGCCGGGGCCGCCGCCGGGCCCAGGGCTCCGCGCCGGGGCCGCCGGAAGGTGCCTCCGTTGGGGTGGTCCGGGCGGCCCGCGGTGCGCCAGGAAACGCGTCCCCGGGAAACCGCGCCCGGCCGCGGAGGGGCCCGCCCGCGACGGAGGGGCTGCGTGCGGGGTCGGGGGTCGGCTCTGTTTGGCCGGCCTCCAGCCCGGAGCAGTCAAGCCTGGCCGCGGGCGCCGACGCCCAGCTCCGCCGGCGCCTGGCTTCAAAGCCGAGCTCCCGCCTCTTTCTCCTCGAGGGGCCCCAGGGCGCGCCCAGGGCCCGCGGGGACTAAAGTCCCCGCCGTCTCGGCCCGGCACACAACCCCCTCATGGAACCGCCACAGGCCTGAACACGCTGATTTACGGCGGCAAGTCACGCCCGGGCGCCCCGCCCCGCCGCGCCCCCCCCGCGCTGCCTGTCCCGCCTCGAGCGGTGCTTTCTGGGAGAGCGCTCGGGCGCCCCGCGCCGCGCCGCCCCGGCGAGCGGTCTGAGGCGCGGTTCTCAGAGTCGGGGCTGCGGGTAGCGGCCCGTCGTCGCCGGCTTGCGTGGGCGTCGCCGGCTCCCGGGGAGGGCGCGCACCGGGGGCGGGGTATGGGGAGCGGGCCGCGAGCGCCTCCGGCCCGGCCTCCGCGCCCTCGCCGGCGCCCTCGCCTCCCCCAGAGCGGAGCCCGGCCGCGCCGCAGGCCGCGGGGGCGCCTGCGGCCTGGGGGCTCGCGCTGCACGCGGAGGCGGCGGGCCTCGGAGCCGCGAGGGAGGCCCCGGCGCGCCCTGAGGGCCCGCGCGTCGCCCGCCTGCTCCGCAGAGGCCTCCGCCCCGCCGGCTCGCGCGCGTCCGCGGTTCTGAGGCGCGGGGTGGGTCGCGCCCGGGCTGCCGCCGAGCCGCGGGGTGGCCGCCGCCTTCTCGGAGCGAGCCCCGCGGCCCCTCCGCGCGCCGCGGCGGGCCGGGGCGGCGGGGCCCGGGGGTCTGCCGTGCCCCCCGCCTCGCCGAGGCCTCTCGAGGGACCGGGAACAGCCTCTCGCGTGGAAGCTGTTTCGTCTTGTGCTGCGCGGGGCCTAGGGAGCAAGAAATTTAACCAAGTTTTATTTCGTCTTTTTCGGAGGAGGAGCTGCCGTTCCTGGCTTCTCCCCTGACGGCCGGAGCCCCGTCCCTCGTGCGCCCGCGCTGTCGCCCGTCCCGCGGGCTTTAACTGAGCGCTTGCGCGGGCCGTCCGTGCGGTGACCCGGCCTGCGTTCCGCGGCTGCGGGAGGAACGAAACGGTAAGCGCCTGGGGTCCGGGCGGGGGTGCGCGCCGCGGGGCCGAAGGGGAGAGGCGGGGGCCGAGCTGCAGGCCTGGGTGGGAAAGGGGAGTCCGGCCGCGGACGGAGGCAGCCGGTGGCGTGGAGCCGAGCTGGGGGCGGAGGAGCTGGCGGGGCGGCCCGCTGGAGCCCCGGCCCCGCCGCCGCGCCGGCTTCGCTCTGGGCGGCCGGGAAGCCGTGGCACGGCTCGGCAGGCGACGGTGGGGAGGCGGAGCGGACGCGAGTCTGCGGAGACGGATGGGGCTCGAGGCCCGGGCGGCGGTCGGTGGCGGGGGCAGGAGCGGACCCTGAAAGGACTGCCCGTTTGAAACGGGAGGCGGTGGAGATCCGCACACGCGGGAGCTTCCCCCGAGCTTCGTCTTTCCGGCTGAAGGCGAAAGCGGACATCCGCGCTCCCGCGGCTCCGCTCCCTGGAGAAGGTAGGAGAGCACGGCTGCGGGGCGGACGTGGTCCCCAGCTCGTGTCCTGTGTCTTCCCCTGAAAACCCGTTCCTCTCTCCTGAAGAAACCGGTCGACCTTCCCTTTGCTCCCCCTCCGTTCTCCGTTAAGTTAGGTGTATAAAGCCCTCCCGCATTTCTGAGTGAGCGGCTGCTCTTTTGTGCTCCAGGTGTGTGTGAATAAACTGTCTTTTCACCTGTTACCCTGTTTTCTGTCATCTAGTTTGCAAGCCCCCAAACGTGGAACTAGCGGGGCAGAACCCAGTTTCAGACATTCTCTCGTTTCCTCCTTAAATATTTCAGCATCTCCAAAGGAGAAGGGTCTTTTGCAACACATGACCGCAATACCACTAACACAGCTAAGAAGTAACAATTTCCTAATATCAAAGATTCGTCCTTGTGTGTCCAGTATGGTGGCTGGTAGTCACATCTCGAGTACTTGAATGTGACTGGTCTGGATTGAGATGTGCGGTGAGTGTAAAAGACACACCAGCTTTCCTGCTAAGAAGACTTAGTAGGAAAAGAACATGGTTTGTAATTTTGACACTATTGATTACATGTTGAAACAGTATTTTTATATTGTTAGATTAAATGCATTATGAAAATTAATCTGCTTCTTTTTACCTTTTTCAATGAGGGTACCAGAAAACTTAAATTTACATATGTGGGTAGAATTTCTGGAATGGAAGATTGAGGAGCTCACCAACTCTTCTCCCAAAAAAGCAGTGATAAAACTGGACAGAATTGTTAAGAGCAACCATTCCAGGACTCTGGAGGTCGACCAAAGGCATACAACTTTTGAGAAGCGCTTATTTAAAAAAAAAAAAAAGTTACTGAATGTAAAAAGTAAGGACAGTGGGAATCTGTGGCGTTTTAGTATAGGACTACTTTCATTTTTTCCCACCTCATGGTATTCCACCAGAGCCAGGTAGGCCTTGAGAACATGAAACTCCTGCTGACACTGGAGAGGGCTGGCTTTTGGGGGGAGCCCCAAGGGGTGTTTGTCAAGAACAATTGCAGTCGCAGCTGGGTGGAGGCCCATACCTCAGCTGCCTGAAGCCGTGGTACTGGTGGGAGCTAGCAACAGGCCAGCCAGAAATTTAACAAGGAAATTCAGTAAGTAAAATAGCTGTAGTGGGCCTTGATGCGCTCCCACATGTCCCTGGTACCCTGCAAAGTTGTGCATATGCTGAGGTGAGACCAGAGAGGGCTCCAGCTATATTCTGCTCTGGCTGAATAGGAAGCTTTGTGCAAGCAAAAAGTAAAAGCTAGAGCCAAATGGCAAACTGCTTGAACTTTGAATGCACCCCCAACCCATAAACAGAGCCAGCAGCAAAGGGTGGAGGCCTTCCTGGTTCAGTATGTTTAAGCATAATCTCTAGTCCATAATTGGCTGGCCACTAAACTATACTGACCCAGGGGAAAGCCCTAGGAAGCCAGGCTTACATATAAAAGAATTTTTAAAATATCTAGCCAAGGTACCAGTGACCATGCATTGCAGATGGGACAGATGCTACAGAATTCATCCAGGCTAGGTACCAAGCAAACAAATACTAGCACCAATAACAAGACCCAGTGAGAGGAGAGGGGGTCAGAATCCAGAGTTTCTACAACGTATTATCTAAAATGCCCAGTATTCAATAAAAAATTGTCAGACATTAAAAGAAACAAAAGGTGGGCCATGCACAGGAAAAAAAAAGATTCATAGAAACTGCCCCTGAGGGGGCTCAAATGTTGGATTTAGCAGAGAAAGAATTCAAAGCAGCTATTATAAATTACAGATTTTTTAAAGTACGATGACAATGACTCACCAAGTAGAGATTATCAGTAAAAAGATAGAAGTGATTAAAAACAGCCAGTGGAAATTGAGTTGAAAAACACAATAACTGAAGTGAAAATTTCACCAGAGGGGCTCAACAGCAGATATAAACTGGCAAAAGGAAGAATCATTGAACTTGAAGATAGATCGATAAAGATTATCCAGTCTGAAGAACAGAAAGAAAAAAAGCATAAGGAAAAATGAACAGCACTTCAGGGAACCACAGAATACATACCATTAAGCATACTAACATACACGTAACAATATATACATATCCAAAAGAAAGGAAAGTGAAAAGGGAGTAGAAAAAAAATCCAAAGAAATAATGGCCTCAAACTTTCCAAATTTGATGAAAAACATCAATTTACACATCCAAGAATCTCAATAGGATAAATACAAAGATATTCACACTAGACACATCGTAGCTGAACTGCTGAAAAACAAAGTCTTGAAAGCAGCAAGAGAAAATGACTCATCAGATACAAGAGAACTACAATAACATTATCAGATGACCTCTCATAAGAAACAATGGAGACCAAAGGGCAGAGGAATATTTAAAATTCTGAAAGATGGAGAGAATGTGTTGCCAGCACGCCTGCCTTACATGAAGTACTAAAGGAAGTCTTTTAGGATAAAGGAAATGACATGGTAACATGGTAACGTGAGTCCACATGAAGATGTAAGGAACACAAGTAAAGATAATTACATAGATAAATATAAAAATGCTGTGTTTTTCTCATCCTATTAACTGATTTAAAACAGTTGCATAAAACAATAATGATAAAGCCACATAGTAAGATATAATAAAAAAGATATGTCTTTTGTTGTATAACTTCTAAAATGTAAAGATGTTACACCATATAGAGACATATATATGACAATGATCATACAAAGGAGGGAATAAAGCTGTATTAGAGCAAAATTTCTATGTCTTACTAGAATTAAGTTAGTATTAATGTAAAGACTGATGAATTAAGATGCGTATTCTAATCCTCAGCAACCACTGAGAAAATGACATATATATAATGTTATATATGTTTATGTATGTTTTTTATGTGTAAAGGTACAGTAGAAAATATCTGTTGAATATAAAGAAGGCAACAAAGGAGAAACAGGAACAAAAAAGACATGAGACGAATATCAAAGTGGCATATGTAAATCCAAATTTGTCAGTAACAACATTAAAGGATAACAGATTAAACTCTCCAAGCAAAAGGCAAAGATTGCCATGCCAAAGTGGATTAAAAAAATAAACAAGATCTAACTGTATGCTGTATACAATCTACACGCTTTAGATACGAAGACACAAGTAGGTGGAAAGTAAAAACATGAGAAAAGGTATACCATGCAAATAGTACCCAAAAGAGAGCTGGAATGGCTATACTAATATCAGACAAAAGAGACTTTAAGACAAAGTTATGTTGCTAGAGACAAATACATACTTTTTCTTTTTTTTTTTTTTTGAGGAAGATTAGCCCTGAGCTAACTACTGCCAATCCTCTTTTTGCTGAGGAAGACGGGCCCTGAGCTAACATCCATGCCCATCTTCCTCTACTTTATACATGGGATGCCTACCACAGCATGGCTTGCTGAGTGGTGCCATGTCCGCACCTGGGATCCGAACCGGCGAACCCTGGGCCGCTGAAGTGGAACATGCGCACCATACCACTACGCCACTGGCCCAGCCCCTACATACATTTTTATAATGATAAAAGCGTCAGTTCATCAGTAAGATATAACAATTATATATACACCAAACCACAGAGCCCCAAAACACATGTGGTAAAAGCTGACAAAAATGAAGAGAGAAATAGACAATTTAACAATAATAATTGGAGATTTCAATTCCTTACTCTCAATAATGGATAGAACAAGTAGACAAAAAAGTAGCAAGGATATAGAGAATTTGTAAAACACTATCAAAAACCTAACTTGACTAACATTTATAGAACATTCTACCTATATAGCTAGACTATATGCTAGGCCATAAAACAAACCTCAACAAACTTAAAAAGATTTAAAGCATAGAAAGTATGTTCTCCAACCACAGCAGAATTAAATTTGAAGTCAACAAAACCAGAAATTTGAGACATGCACAAATGTTTGTAAATTAACAACATACTTTTAAGTAACCAGTGGGTCCAATAAGAAATCAAAAGGGAAATTTAAAAATATTTTGAGATGAATGAAAATGATAACATATCAAAATTTATGGGATGCAGCTAAAGAAATTCTTAGAAGGAAATTTTTAGCTATTAATACCTACATGAGAAAAGAAGATCTCAAATCAATAACCTAAGCTTCCACTGTAAGAAACTAGTAAAAAGGAAGAGCAAACTAAACCCAAAGCAAGCAGAATAATGGAAATAATAAAAATTAAAGCAGAAATCAGCAAATAGAAAACAAAAGCAAAAGTGAAAAGCAATAAAATTGTGGGGTTTTTTTCCAAAAGAATCAACAAATTGACAAACCTTTAGCTAGACTGGCCAAGAAGAAAGAAGATAACAGATTACCAAAATCATGAGTGAAAGAGGAGACTTCACTATAGACCTTAAGAAAATAAGGATTATAAGGGAATACTATGAAAAACTGCATCCCCAAAAAGATGAAAGTGACAAATTCTTTAAAAGATACAAATCGCTAAAACTGACTCAAGAAGAAATGGAAAATCTGAGATCTATAACAAGAAGTTGAATTAATAATTAAGAATCTTCCCACAAAATAAATCCCAAGCCCAGATGACTCCAGTGAATTCTAGGAAATGTTAAGGAATTAATACCAATATTCCACAAGCTCTTCTGAAAAGTAGAAGAGGAGAGAACACTACCCAAATCACTGTATGAGACCAGAATTATCCTGAAACCAAAACCAGTCAAAGCTATTATAGGGAAGGAAGACTATACACTAATATCCTTCATGAGCATAGTCATAAAATTCCTCGATATTAGTAAACTTAATCCAGCAACATATAAAAAGAGTTATATCACTGTGACCTGTTGCAGGAGAGCATAGCAACATTATTGCAAGGCTTTAAGCTTAGCAAGAACAAATTACAAAATGGGTGACTGAGAAATATGCAATCTGCTGATTCTCATAAATTACTATGCTAGATTGTTTGTGCTTTGGAATCAAAGGCTGGAAGGTAGTATCTTATCAAACATGAAGGCAAGGGGCTTAGGAACACCGGGCCCTTGCAGGAACGGAATGCCATCTGCATAACTTGCTGATTGTTTGTTCCCAGGATACTCCCTAAGAGAATGGCCTTGTGTAGGGCCGGGGTACATTGAAGGGGGGAAGACTAGAACTGCTGAGCTTTGACTTGCATATCCCTGCTGGCGTGAGTTCCTGCTATGCTTGTACTTCTTTGCCTGCAAATAAATACGTGGCGATCAGAGGGACGTCACCTCAGTCCTTGAGGCTGATGGTCCTCTGTCCCATTAAATAATATAGAGTGTGTTGTGTCTATTATATAGACTGTGTTCTGTCTATTCATTCCTCTTCCCCGTCAGCTGGCTGCCAAGCTGGTCTCGGCAGCAGTAACCAGTGGTATTTTATCCCAGGAATGCAAGGTTGGTTTACTATCTGAAAATCAATTAATGTATTACATCATGTTAATAGGATGAAGTACAGAAACCACATGATCATCTCGATGCAGAAAAACCATTTGACAAAAATCCAACACCTAGTCATGATTTTTTAAAAAAAACTTGGGGCTGGCCCCATGGAATAGTGGTTAAGATTGGGGCACTCTACTTTGAGAGCCCAGGTTTGCGGGTTCAGATCCCAGGCATGGACCTATGCCACTCGTCAGCCATTCTGTGGCAGCAACCCACATATAAAGTAGAGGAAGATTGGTGCAGATGTTAGCTTGAGGCTAATCTTCCTCAAGCAAAGAAAAAAAAAAGATTAGCAACAGATTTATCTCAGGACTAATCTTCCTCAGCAGGAAAAAAAAAGAAGACAAGAAAAAAATCTCAATACACTAAGAATAGAGGGGGAACTTCCTCAACTTGATAAAGAATATCTACCAAAAAACCTGCAATTAATATCATACTTTTTGATGAAAGACTGAATGCTTTTCTCCTAAAGTCAGGAACAAGGCAAGGATGCCTCCTCTCACCAGTCTTATTCAAAATAATACTGGCAGTTCTAACCAGCACAATAAGGTGAAAAAAATAAATAAAAGGCAAACAGGAACAAAAGAAATGTCCCTTTTTGCACATGGCGTGATTGTCTACATAGAAATTCCTAAGGAATCTACAAAAAAAATCTGCAGCTAACAAGTGAGTTCAGCAAGGTCAGCATGCAGATATCAATCACATTTCTGTATACTAACAACAAATGTGAAAACTGAAATTACAATCACAATACCGTTTATAATTGCTCCAAAGAAAATTAAATACATAGGTGTAAATTTAACATACTGTCCATGTACGGGATCTGTTTGCTGACAATTACAAAATTCTGCTGGAGTCAAGGAAGACATTTTTTCATGGTATGGAAAAGAATACTGTGATCGTGGATCAGAAGACTCCACTGTAAAGATATTGATTCTCTCCAAATTGATATATAATTTAGTGTAAGTCTAAACTTACAAATTTAGTTTAAACTTAGTAAATTTATAAAAAATCCAGCGAGACTTTTTATAGACATGAACAAGCTGATTCTAAAATTTATATGGAAAAGCAAAGTACCCAGAATAGCTAACGCAATTTTGAAAAGGAAGAATAAAGTGAAAGGAATCATTCCACCTGATGTTAAGGCTTACTGTGTAGCTACAGCGGTGAAGACTGGTGGTGTCGGTGGACACACACAGGATGGAGAACCCAGAGACAGACCCACACAGATCCACCCAACTATGACAAAGGCACAAGAGCAATTCAAAGGAGGAAGTAGGCTTTTCCAAAAATGGAGCAACTGAACTCTACAGGCAAAAATGTGAACCTCAATCTCAAACCTTATACAAAAATTGCCTCAAAATGGATCATAAGCTTAAATGTCAAATGTAAAACTATAAAAATTTTAGAAAAAAACAGGAGAATATCCAGAGCAGGGTGAAGAATGTTTAAATGTGACACCAAAATCATGATGCATAAAAGGGTAACTTGATAAATTGAACCTCACCCAAATTTAAAACTTTTGCTACGTGGAAGACCAGGTGAAGATGAAAAGACAAGGTACAGACTGGGAGGACACATTTGCAAGCCATATAATCAACAAAGGCCTTATATCTAGAAAATATAAAGAATTGTCCAGACTCAACAATACCAGCGACCCCAGAGGGTAATTTGAATCCACAGGAGAAAACAGAGAGCATCAGTCAAGGTAATGATATAATTGTAAAAGACGTTATAAATGTATATGCCTTGTCCTTTCTTTTCATAACTGATTTTCAAAGCAATTGTATAAAACAATATGGGCATAATTGTACTCTTGGGCCTGTAACATATAGAAATGTAATATATTTGCCAATAACAGCCCAAAGGAGGTGGGTGGGAGCAAACTCCACTGGACTAAGGGGATGATACCAGATGGGAATTCAAATCCACAGGAACAAATGAAGAGAACCAGAAATGCTAAATAAGAAGGTGAATATGACAAACACTATAAATAGGCACTTGCCCTCCTTTCTTCTCCCAGCATCTTTAGTGATACTGTGATATCCCCTCCTTCATTCCTTCAGCCAGCCATATTGGTAGTTAGATACCTAGAAGAAATGGGCAAATTCCTAAAGACACAGACTACCAAAACTGACTCAAGAAGAAATTTAAAAACCTGAATAGACCTATTACAAGTGGAGAGAGTGAATTATAACATCCATGTCATGGATCCTACACGGCGTTAAAGAGGAACAAATCATCAATACATGCAACTGCTTGGATGGTTCTCAAGGAAATTATGCTGAGTGAAAAAAGCCAGTCTCAAAAGATATGTGTGATTCCATTCATATAATGATCTTGGAATAGCATAGGTATGGAGATGGAGAACCAATTAGAGAATGCTAGGGCTCAGGGAGGGGGAGGGCATGGATTAGCTACGACATACATGTGTACAATGGTACAATTCTGTCATGATTGTGATGGTGGTTGTACAAATCTACACCTGATAAAGTTGCATAGAACTACACATGCACAAATGAATGCACATAAAACTGGTGAAATCTGTATGAGCTCTGTGGATTGTACCAGTGTCAATTTCCTGGTGTCTATAGTGTACTCTAGTATAGAGATATTACCATGGAGGGAAACTGGGGAGGGGTACACAAGACTTCCTGTCCATTCATATTTTTTATAACTTTCTGTAAATATATTTATTTAAAATTTCTTTAAAAAAAAGGAAAATAATTCATGATAGCCAAGACATGAAAAAAACCCTCAGTGTCCAACAACAGATGATGAATGGATAAAGAAAATGTGAGATGGAATATTATTCAGCCATAAAAGAAGGAATGCCTGGGGGCTGGCCCCGTGGCCAAGTGGTTAAGTTCGCGCGCTCCGCTGCAGGCAGCCCACTGTTTCGTTGGTTCGAATCCTGGGCGTGGACATGGCACTGCTCATCAAACCACGCTGAGGTGGCGTCCCACATACCACAACTAGAAGGACCCACAACGAAGAATATACAACTATGTACCGGGGGGCTTTGGGGAGAAAAAGGATAAAATAAAATCTTTAAAAAAAAAAGAAAGAAAGAAAATGCCTGCCATTTGTGACAACATGGATAGATCTTGAAGGCACTGTGCTAAGTGAAAGAAATAGGGCATGATCTCACTTATATGTGGAATCTAATAAAAACATTGAACTCATAGAAACAGAGACTAGAATTGTGGTTGCTAGGGGCTGGGGAGTGGGGGAAAGGGAGTTGTTGATCAAGTGTACAAATTTCCAGCTCTGAGATGAATAAGATCTGGGGAGCTAATGTACAGTATGGTGATTATAGGTAACAATACTGTATTGTATAGTTGAAAGATGCTAGGAGAGTAGGTCTTAAGTGTTCTCACCTTGATAACAACAACAACAAAAATGGTAATTATATGAAGTGAAGGATGTGTTAACTAACCTCGTTGTAGTAAACGTTTAGCAACGTATACATGTATCACATCATCACGTTATACGCCTTAAACTTACACAGTGTTAGATGTCAGTTATCTCTCAATTAAAAAAAAAAACCCTGCTAAACTGTTTTCCAAAGTGGTGGTACTATTTTACAATGTCACCAGCCACGTGTGAGGGTTTCAGCTGTCCCACATCCACACCGACACTTGATAATTGATGTTTAGCCATTGTAGTGGGTGTGAAGTGGTATCTCATCGTGTTTTAAATTTGCATTTCCCTAATGATGAGTGATATTGAGCCTATTTTCATGCATTTACTGAGACATTCGTTTATCTTGTTTTGTGAAGTGTCTGTTCAGTTCTTTGGCCTTGTTAAAAAATTGAGTTATCTTCTTTTTATTGCATCCTAAGAATTGTTCTTTAAAGAATTTTGTATATAAATCCTTTGTCAGATGTAGGGATTGTAAGTAATTCCTCCCAGTCTGTGGCTTGTAGCTTTCTTTTCTTTTCTTTCTTTTTTTTTTTTTGGAGGAAGATTAGCCCTGAGCTAACATCTGCGGCCAATCCTCCTCTTTTTGCTGAGGAGGAAGCCTGGCCCTGAGCTAACATCCGTGCCCATCTTCCTCTACTTTATACATGGGACGCCTACCACAGCATGGCTTGCTGAGTGGTGCCATGTCCACACCCGGGATCCAACCCTGCAGACCCAGGGCTGCTGAAGCGGAAAGTGGGAACTTAACCACTGCACCACCGGGCTGGCCCCCAGCTTTGTTTTCTTAAGTGTCTTTTGAAGAGCAGATGAGTTTGATTTTGATGACAACCAGTTATGCACTTTCTGGGGGACTTTTTGCGTCCTAAGAAATCTTTGCCTTCCCGAAGATCATGGACATTTCCTCCCATGTTTTCTTGTAGAAATTGTATAGTTTTAGATTTTACATCTAGGTCTGTAGTCCATTTCGAATTAGTTTTGTACACTATGTGAAACGTGTTGTTGAGTTTCACTCCCTCCCATTTGTAATCTAGTTGTTCCAGCAGTGTTTGTGAGAAGGACTCTTTACTCCTGTCAAGTGTCTTGGTACCTTTTTAACAAGCAACCATACCTGTGTGAGTGTGTTTCTGGGCTCCCTATCTGTTTCATTGATCTCTGTGTCTGTCGTTACATCAATATCACACTGTTGTAATCAATGTAACTTTAAGCCTGGAAATCAAGAGTATAGTTCTTCTAGCTTTGTACTCTTTCAAACTTGATCCATTTCAGCTTCTTTGCATTTCCACTTAAATTTTAGTATCAGCTTGTCAATTTCTACATTTAAAAGAAGCCTGTGGGGACTTTGATTAGGATTACATCTAATTTATAGATCATTTTGGGGAGAACAGAAATATTAACAATATTGAGTCTGTGAATCCATGAATATAGCACATCTTTCCATTTGTTTAGATTTTCTTTCATTTCTCTTAGCAGTATTTTGTAGTTTTCAGCATAGAAGTTCTATACATGACTTATTAAATTTACTTCCAAGTATTTTCTGCTTGGGTTTTTGATACTATTGTAAATGGTATTATTTATCTTTTGTAAGAAGTAAAGGATGATTTTTATCAACTTATCATTGCTTCCCTGTACATGATGTACCTTTTATTTAAATTTCAGGTTCAAGATTCTCTCTTTATCTTTGTTTTTTAGCAATTTGTCTATGTTATGCCTGACTGGTTTTATTTGTATTCATCCAGTTTGGAGTTTACTGAGCTTCTTGTCTTTCTAGACCAATGTTTTTCAAGTTATTTAGCCAATTTTCAGCCATTATTTCTTCAAACGTGTTTTCTGCCCCTTCTTACTTTCTTTACCTAACAGCTTCCACTCAATGGCTTCCTGCCAAAATCACCATTTTCACCAGTGCTCTGAGGCTTGAAGTTCCCTACCCTTTGTTCCAAATAAAGTCTGTGCCCTGGTTCTCTTGGGGAGAACTAGGCAGCTTCCTGTTCTCCTGACCTGATTGTCCTGTCTCCAGCACTGCTCCAGTACTGGGGAGGGGACAGGCCATTCTCAGAGTGACACCCCAGCTTTAAGGGTGGGGCATGGGGCAGGTCTTCTCAACTTGCTTCCTCACCCTACAAGAATGCTTGGGGGAGGCTGATGGGCTGGCATCCTGAGCCTGCCACCCCACCAGAGGGGGCTGGGTGGAGGAGGGACCCCCAGACCACTCTTGCTTTGAAGAGGCTTCTGTAACGCAGACCTGGGGGTGAGACGTGCTGGGGGCCAGCCCCTCTTGGGGAAGCACTGCAGCCCTAGCCTGGGAGCTGGGGGAGAGGGCACCTTGATCTTGGCTGTCCAGCCTGGAGTAGGTGAGGGGCAGGGCCCGGGTCAGGCGCAAGTGTCCCCCACTTGCTACTCCTGCAGGGCTTCATAGGTTTCCCTGAATAAATGTTCCTCATGTGCTGTGTGCCCTCGACACAGTTTTCAGAGAGTTTCCATGATTCTTTTAAAATAGTTTTCACCAGTTATGGTATTTTCACTGGGGAGAGAGTCCACAGAGCTCCTCATGCCACCATTCAGAAAGTGTGGCTTCTTTTCAATTTGATGTATTCATATCTCATTATCATTATTCATTCTGATACTAAATTGTCCCAAAGCCAGCCAGTGCAAGCCCCTTCAGTCTAGCCCCTGTGTTCTTTTGGCGATACCATTGTTCAGCGCTTCCTTGCTTTTGTACTCTCCCTGTCCCAGCCTGGACCAAACCCCTCCTTTAAGGGGCCCTGGTTATTTCTGTGGGCAATGGTATTTGGAAACCAAGTACCAGGAGTCCTCATTGCTTTGGGGAGATCATTGCTTTACACCCTCTCTGCAGACCGACTTGAAATCATATAAATAGGTGGGTGTATATATTTGTGTGTGTGGACTTTAAAGCCTGGGTCTGTGCTGATGCCTCCAGTTCCAACCCATCACACAGATAGTGGAGTTATTGTCTCCTTCTCCATTCTGCATCTCTCTTTGTCCTCGGTTCCAACCTCACTTATGGAAAAGGTCAAGATTTTCTTTGGTCTTCTTTTGTCTTTAGAACATTTCCCCCTGAGGGTATTTCATTTTTTCTCTTCTGTGGTAATATTCTCCATTTAATATGCAGCATAGGGAAGGAAGAACTATTCCTCTACCCTCTAGGTCCTTCTGGCTGGTTTAAGAATTAAATCAACATGAGACAGAACAAGAGGAGAAAATCAAACAAAGTTTGATAGCATGTATACCTGAGAGTAACCCAGGAAAACTAAGTAACTTGGCAAAATGGCTGAAGCCACCTCCTTAAATACCATCTTCAGCTAAAGACAAGGAGGATGTTGGGAGTAGTGGTTTGGGACTTCAACAGGGAGGAAGGCCGTTTACATGGAGATGGACAAGAAACGTTTGATAAACTAATGTTGACCATGCCCTGCAAAGACAATGAGAGATGGAGAGACTCTGATTAAAAGCCCTTGTTAGGCTCCTCCCTGCCTACCACACCTAGTTCACATGACACTATAGTTATCGTATGGGATTAGCTCCTTCCTGGAACAGGCCTTCCATCTTAAATTCTTTTAGGCAGTTAGGGGCAAGGTCAAAGTTTCTTTCAGAGTCTTTTGTTTTTTAAAAATAATCAAGCCGAGGAGGTACATTTTGGGGTGGCAAATTCTGATCCCCCACAGCAGTTAGGTTCATTTGTCTCTGTTTATATCCAATTCTGGTTTTGTCCCAGTCTTTATAGATTTCATTGTACTCTTCGAATATACAAGTTATTGACCTAATTCCCAAAGTGACTACTATCTTGAAAGGTTTCTTCAGAGACATCTCCCTTTGACCACCATTCCTTCCACCTCTTTCCCACCCACCCGCTGGGCTCGGTTTATCCTTCCTGTTTCTGCAAAAATAAGCACCGATAGAGGCTGGACCTGGGGCATAGTGGTTAAGTTCGTGTTCTCCACTTCAGCGACCCAGGGTTCGCGGGTTTGGATCCCGAGTGTGGACCTACAACACTGCTCATCAAGCCATGCTGTGGTGGTGACCCACATACAAAGTAGAGGAAAATAGGCAGGGATATTAGCTCCAGACCAACCTTCTTCACCCACACACACACACACACAAAGCATAGGTAGACATATGTATTCCTATTTCTCCTTCTCTGATACACAAAAGATAGCGTTATTTTATGCTCTGCCTTTTTCCCACTTAATACCATATCCTGGAGACCACAGAGGTCTTCCTCCTTCTTAGTGAGAATGGGCTGCCATTTAGTCCATCGATCACCTGTAATGGATGTTTGGGTGATCTCTGATATTTTGCAGTTGCAAATAATGCTGCAATGAATACACTTGTGCATGTGTAGTTGTGGGTATTGATTTATTTATTTTTAAATTGTTGTAGGTGTCCATTCAGGATAAATTCCAGGACATGGCAATGCGTAGGTAATCTTCCTGTATATTGCCAAATATCCTACCAAAATATCCTCCAAAAAGGCTGGTGCCATTTTGCATGGCCACCAGCTGCACACGAATGCCTGTCTCTCCATGGCCTCGCCAGCAGAGCGTGTAGTCACTCAATATTCTGAATTTGTGCCCATCTGATGGGTAAGGAATGATAGTTCAGTGCGGTTGTAATTCACATTTCTCTTTTAATCAGAGAAGTTGAGTGTCTTATTACATGTTAGGGGTCTAACTGACTTTTATTTGGTTTGTATGAATCTTTTTAACAGCTTTTTTGGTACAATGAACAGTGAAAAACTGCACATAAAGTGACAATGAAATAAGTTTTGACCTATATATATGCCAGTGAAACTATCATAATCAAAATAATGAAAATATTTATTACCCCTAATGTTTCCTCTTACCTCCTTGTAAGACCTCCCTTCCCCCGCCCCTCCTACCCCTAGCAAGCACTGACCTATTTTCTGTGACTAGGGGGTTAGTTTGCTTTTCTAGAATTTTATGTAAATGAAAGCATGTAATATGTATTCTTTTTTGGTCTTTCATTCAGCGTAACTACTTGGAGATTTATCCATGCCGTTCTGTGTATCAGTAGTCTATTCCTTGTCACTGCTGAGTGGTATTCCATTATACAAGTGAGCCATGGTCTGTCTGTCTGTTCACCTGTGATGGACATCTGGGCTGTTCCAGTCTGGGCTATTACAAATAAAGCTGCAGTGAACATTCATGGACAGGTCTTTCCATGGACAAATGCTCCATTTCTCTTGGGTAAATGCTTGGGAGTGGAATGGCTGGGTCATAGGGCAGGCACATGTTTATCTTTTTAAGAAATTGCCACAATGTTTTCCAGTGTATGGTTCTACCATTTTACATCCCCATAGCAATGTAGGACACTTCCAGTTGCTCCACATCTTCCCCAGCAGTTGGTGTTCTAATTTTAGCCATGCAAATAGGTGTGTACTGTTATCTCATTGTGCTTTTAATTTGCATTTCCATATGACTAATGATGCCATCCCTTCATGTGCTTATTTGCTATCTGTATATCTTTGTTGCTGAAATGTCTGTTTCAAATCTTTTGCCTATTTAAAAAAAAATTAAATTGTTTGTTTTCTTTTTCTTGAATTTTGAGAGTTCTTTCTATATTCTGGATACATGTCCTCTATCAGATATGTATTTGCAAACACTTTCTCATAGTCTGTGACTTTTCGTTCATTTTACAGTGTCTTTGAAAGAGTAGAAGTAATCAAACTTTGATAAAATCCAATTTAACAGTTTATTATCTTATTGACAGTGCTTTTGGTGTCATAGCTAAGAAACTTTTGCCTAACCCAAGTTCACAAAGATTTTTCTCTTGTATTTACTTGTAGAAGTTTTATAATTTTGCAATTTACATTTAAGTCTGTGATCCATTTTGAGTTCATTTTTGTGTGAGACATGGATCCACGTGCTTTTTTTTTTATTGAGTTCATAATAGTTTACATCAATGTGAGATTTCAGTTGTACATCATTTCTTGACTGTCACCTCATAGGTGCTCCCCTTCACCCCCTGTGCCCACCCCCCACTACCCTTCCCCGGGTAACCACTGAACTGTTTTCTTTGTCTGTGTGTTTGTTTATAGTCCACATATGAGTGAAATCATCTGGTGTTTGTCTTTTTCAGACTGGCTTATTTTGCTTAGCATAATTTCCTCCATGTTATTGCAAATGGGATGAAATTGTCTTTTTTATGGCTGTGTAGTATTCCATTGTATATATTTGTATACACCACATCTTCTTTATCCAATCATCAGTCGATGGGCAATTGGATTGTGTCCATGTCTTGGCTATTGTGAATAGTGCTGCAGTGAACATAAGGGTGCATAGGTCACTTTGGATTGTTGATTTCAAGTTCTTTGGATAGATACCCAGTAGTGGGATAGCTGGGTCATATGGTAGCTCTATTTTTAATTTTTTGAGGAATCTCCATACTGTTTCCCATAGTGGCTGCACGAGTTTGCATTCCCATCCACGTTCTTTTTTCCTTTCTTTCTTTCTTTTTACTTTATTTTTGCATATGGATATCTAACTATTCCAGGACCATTTGTTGAAAAGACAATTCTTTCTGCGTGGAATTGCCTTTGCATCTTTGTTAAAAATCAGGTGTCCATACATGTGTGAGCCTATTTCTTGACTCACTATTTTGTTCCATTGATTTACTTATGTATCTTGATGTCAAAAACACCCCGTCCTGATGATTTTAGCTTTATTATACATCTTGAAAAACCTTGAAATCAAGCAGTGCACCTTCTCCAACTTTGTTGTTCTACATCACATTGTACTGGCTATTCTAGATCCTTTGCATTGCCCCGGGAAGTTTAGAATCAGCTTGTCAATTCCTACAGGAAGCCTGTTGGGATTTTGATATGGATTGCATTGCAACTATAGATCAATTTGGAGAGAATTTGTATCTTAATATTGAGTCTTCTAACCCATGAACACAGTATATCTCTCTGTTTGCTTAGGCTGTCTTTAATTGCTTTCAGCAGTGTATTATAGTTTTCAGTGGACAGTCTCACACATCTTTTATCACATTTATCCCTATTTCTTATTTTTTGATGCTATTATAAATGGTATTGATTTTTTAGTATCAATTTCTGCTTGTTCATTACTTGTAATAATTATACAATTTAGTTTTGTGTATTGCTCTTCTCTCCTGAAATCTCCCTAAACTCACTCCTCAGTTCTAGTAGTTTTTTGTAGATTCCATCAGCTTTTCTACAAAGACAATCATGTTGTCTGCAAATAGGGTCAGTTTCATTTCTCCTTTTCTAATCTGGATGCCTTTTATTTCCTTTCTTGGACTTCCTGCACTGGCTAGAACTTTCAGTACAATGTTGAGTGGCAGTGGTGAGATTGGGAATCTCTGCTTTGTTCCTGATCTGAGAGGGAAAACGTTTACTCCCATAAGAGGTCAGGTTGAGGTGGTTTCCTTCTGTTTGTAGTTGGCTGAGAGTTTTTATCATGAATGGGTGTTAGATTTTGTGCTTCTGTGCTCAATAGATGCTGTTTTCTGCATCCACTGAGATGATAATTTTTTTGATCATTAATATGGTGAGTTATATTGATTTTTGAATGTTGAACCAGCCTTGCATACCTTGGATAAACCCCCTTTGGTCATGGTGTATTATCCTTTAGTATATTATGTGATACTATTTGCTAAAATTTTGTTTAGAATTTTTGCTTGTGTGATCATGATGGATATTGTTTTTTTTTCTTGTAATGTCTTAGTCATTAGCAAAGTAATCAAAGTAGTGCTGGCCCCATAGAAGAGTTGTAACTTATTCCCTGCTATAGACTGAATTGTGTCCCCCCAAATTCATGTGAAGCCCTAACCCCCAATGTGACAGTATTTGGAGAGAGGGCCTACGAGGAGGTCATAAAGGTTCGATGAGGTCATAAGGGTGGGGCCCTAATCCAATAGGATTGGTGTCCTTCTGAGAAGAGGAGGAGGCACCAGGGCTCATGCTCTCTCTCTTTCTGCCATGTGAGGACACAGCAAGAAGGCAGCTGTCTGCAAGCCAGGAAGAGGGCTCTCACCAGGAACCCAATTGGCAGGAACCTTGATTTTGGACTTCCCAGGCTCTAGAACTGTGAGAAAATAAACTTAAAATAACCATGGTTATTTTAACCATGAGAAAATAAACCACGGTTGAAGCCCCTCAGTCCACGGTGTTTGTTATGGCAGCCAGAGCAGACTAAGACGTCCCAAGACAATTTTATGGAAGTTGAGTTCTTTTGAATGTGTTGAAACTGGTTTCTTTTCCAAAATTCTAGATGAGCTTGGGTAGAATGGGTAATATTTTTCTCTTACACACTTGGTAGAATTTGCCCTTCAGGTCTGGAGTTTTCTTTGCTTAAAGGTTTTTAACTACAAATTCATTTTCTTCAATAGATGCAGGGTTATTCAGGCGATCTATTTCTTGTTGACTTTGTGTCTTGTGTGGAATTTGTTTATTTCATATAAATAGTCCAATTGTTTGGAATAAAGTTGTTCACAACATTCCCTTCTTAGCCTCTTAATATATGTAGAATACCAGTGATGTCATTTCTGATAGTGGTAATTTATGTCTTCTCTGTTTTTTCCAGCTCAACCTGGTTTGAGGTTTATGAATTATTGGATTTCTACAACAACTAGCTTTTGGTTTCATTAATTTTCTGTTTTCTAATTGATTTTCACTCTGACGTGTATTATTTCCTTTATTCTGGTTAGTTTGGGTTTCATTTGCTCTTCTTTTTGTTAAATTCTTAAGGTAGAATTTTAAGTTACTAATTTGAGGTATTTCTTCTTTCTTGACATAGGCCTTCAGTGCTATAAATTTCCCCTAAACACTGCTTTAGCTGCATCCCATAAATTTTGGACTGCTGTGTTTTCATTTTCATTCAGTTCAAAATATTTTCTAATTTCTTTTGATTTCTTCTTATCCCATGGCTTATTCAGGAGTGTGCTATTTGGTTTCTAAATACTTGAGGATATTCTAGAGATCTCTTTGCTATTGATTCTAATTTAATTTAGTCATAGAGAAAACAGTTCACAGAAATTGAATTCTTTTGAACTTATTACTACTGGTTTTATGACCCAGAATGTGCACTATCTTGGTAAGTGTTCCATGTGAATTTGAAAAGAATGTACATTCTGCTGTTGTTGGGTGAAGTGTTCTAGAAACGTCTGTTAGGTCAGACTGGTTGATGGTATTGCCCAAGTCTTTTACATCCTTATGTTTTCTACCTGCTTGTTCTATCCATGACTGAGATTGGGGTTTTGAAATCTAACTTTAATTGTAGATTGGTCTGTTTCTCCTTGAAGATCTATATCTTTTGCTTCCTGTGATTTGGAGCTGTTATAGGGGCATAAAATTTAGGATTGTTACCTCCTTTGGATTACTTTACTCCTTTATTATGAAATGACCCTTTTTTTCCCCAGTATAGTTTTTGCTCTGGAGTCTACTTTGTCCTATATTAATATGCCTACTCCAGAAATCTTCTCACTACTGTTAACGTGTTTTCAAGGTTGATTCATGTCGTGGCATGTCTCAGAACTTCATTCCTTTTTATGGCTGAATAGTGTTCCACGATATGGATAGTCCACATTTGTATATCCATTCATTGGTTGATGGACACTTGGGGATTGTGGATAAGAGTGATTCAGATATGAACATTGTTGTACAACTATCTGAGTCCGTTTTCAATTCTTAGGGGCATATAGCTCTATGTTAAATTTTCTGAGGAACACGGAAGGGCCCCTGCTCTGTCTCTGGGCTCAACACATCCTCCTAGAAGCCTGGAGGTGGGCCTGCTCTTCCCCCCGTATGCAGTCCTGGCCCTCGCACCCTGTCCCCATTGCAGGATCCAGCTCTCCCTGCCCTAGCTCACCACCACGTCAGCCCAGAACCCCCCACCCCAGTGAGTCCAGTGGTTTGTGTCCAGGTCACTCTGGCTCTTGGGGGCTCAGGTGGCCTCCCTGTCACCCTCCCATCCAGCCTCCACTCTTTGCCTAAACCCATGTGATGGTCACTCTTCTTTTCAACTTGGCCAGTTATGCAAACACTGGTCTAAGTGTTGCTGTGAAGGTATTTTGTCCATGTGGCTCACATCTACGTCCGCTGACTTCAAGTAAAGATTACTCTCCCTAATCAGTTGAAGCCCAGAAGAGCAAACCCAAGGTCTCCCTGAGGAATAAGGAATTCTGGCAGGATTTGCCCTAGGGAGTCCCCCACACGGTGCTAGTGACTCCTTCCAATGCACCTATTAACAGAATGCACATCTGTCTCCTACTGGTTGTTTCTCTGGTAGAGTCCCACTGCTGTCCAGGCAGCCTGCAGCCCTCCAGGGGGCGTCCAGCCTGTTTCTGGAGCCAGGCGCTGCCCCTCTCCCTCCTGTGTCCTTGGAATTGTGCTAGAGGGCCTTGGGGAGCAGAGGAGAGTCCCCTCCACGGCTGGTCAGGAGGGAGGGAAGAAAGGATGACCAGAGGCCAGAGCTCACGTGTGGTTTAATCGTGGGGAGGCTCCAAGGAGAGCAGCATTTTTACCAGGTTGGTGTAAAAATGAAATAAGGATCCAGACATGGTTCTTTACACTGATAGTTGACAGGAAATTTCAAAATCCACGCAGCAATTTGAATCATGTTTCTTGAAAAAGGAACACAGACGAACACAGAGAGGTTGCCCATCAAGCCCTGGGGCTGCTCCGCTCCACAGGCCCCTGCATCATGGGGGCCCCAGGGCTGTGGGCTCCAGCGCCAGCCTGGCTGAGAATGGACCCCAGTGCCAGCCTTCACCCGGTGGATGAGGCCTGGCATTTCCTCAGTGACACAATAAATAGGAGCATTCAGGAAAATGACAAACAGACCCACGTGGGAGACCCCACGTGGTACAGAAGGCTGGGCCTGGCTTGGCCGACTCTTCACAGACCAGGGCAGGTCTCCAAGTCAGGGGCACGGTCCCGGCCCTGTGCCCACGTGAGATGCCCATGGGAGGTGGACATGCATGAGGTCCCCATGGGAGGTGGTGGGCCCAGACATCCACGGAGGGTGCCCATAAGAGGTGGTCCCATGGGAGGTGGAGGCTGAGGTGCCTAGTTGGGAGGATCCCCCATGAGGGTGCGGTGTTGATTAGAGGCCAGCCGCAGGCAACGGCGTGGGGTGGAGTCAGCGGTCTGGACCAGGGAGGCGGGGCAGGGCGAGGTCCCACCGGCAGGACTTCGCCAGCCCTGCAGGACAGTGGGGGTGGCATGGGAGGGGGCAGCATGGCAGCAGGGTCACACTATCCCTCCCGCACACTGACGCGCGGCTCAGCCAGGGAGCTGTGGATGATGCTGAGGATGGACTCCAGGCCGCTGCCCTCCAGCAGCGTGCGGTGGTCCCCCTCGATGATGTGCACAGACACCTTGCCGTCGCACACCTGGGACAGGTTGTAGTCAGCGCCCAGGTCCTCGCCGTAGGAGCTGCCCGTCTTGGCGCGCAGCAGCGTCACGTTGCCATGGTAGGTGGCCCGCGGCATGTACTGCTCAGCAGCGCGCAGCTTGTAGTAGAAGGAACGTGCAGCAAAGCTGAGCACACGGCGGTCCAGGCCCGCGTGGTTCTGCACAATCAGGTCCACGGCAGCCACCACGCGCTCCTCCAGGCCCTTGAGGGGCAGCAGCGCCTCCAGCACCTGCGGGACAGGACTCTGAGCAGGTGCACCCACACCACAGTTCCCTCCCTCCCTGGGTCAGGGGCTCGGCACCAGGGATGACAGGTCTGGAAGCCTTCACTGTGCGGGTTCCAGGAGAGACGCCCCCACCCCTACTGCCAGCTCCCCAGGGACCCACCCTGCTGTGCTCAGCATCCGTGAACTGCTGTATGAAGAAGCACATGGCCTCAGTCTCGGCCTCTGCCTCACAGCCGGGGGTCAGCTTGGCACGGTAGCTCTGTAAAGGGAGAAGGAGCTGCTGCAGCCATGGGGGTTGGGGATGTCCTGGGACCAGAGCCAGGGGAGAGCCGAGGTTGCCCTCACCTGCGTGTACGCCAGGACATAGGCGTGCGAGCCGTCGAACAGGAAGAGGCTGTTGTGTGCGGGGGCCGAGCTCTGCTGTGCCTGCAGCTGTGAGCACATCTCAAAGGCCACGCAGGCCCCGTAGGAGTAGCCGGCGATGCGGTAGGGCCCCTCGGGCTGCACCTGCCTGATGCACTCAATGTAGTAGGCAGCCAGGCTCTGGATGCTATCCAGGGGAGCAGCTGCGGGAGGCACAAGGCTCAGCTGCTGGCAGGAGGTGCCCCAGGGTGGCACCGGTAGTGCCCCTGCCTCGTTGCGGGGAGGGGAGGCCCCACCCCTCTTGTTCTGGGGGCATGGGAGGCACACCTTGATGGGTGGGTGGGGGCAGCCCTGCAGGACCATGACGCACCTTTGGTGCACTGTAGGCCGTAGGTGGGGATGCTGAGCTTGGTGGCCAGGCTGTGGAACACAGTGATGGAGCCCTCAATGGGGTGCACCAGGAACAGGGGCCGCTCGGAACTCTGCACTGAGTTGAGCCGCGTCAAGGTCGGGGCCTCAGGGTTTACCAGGAGGGTGCTCAGGTTCAGCTGGGCCTGCTGCCTGGTGAGGCCGTCCTCCTTGGGTGTGGGGGCTGCCGGCTCTGCGAGGAGGGGCACATGCCAGGGAGAGCGGGACAGCACAGGTTCCCCACACACAAACTCACAGATGCACACCTGACTGGGGCTGCTGGTGGCCAGGGCGGGATTTGACTGGGGGACACTGGGTCCCCACTGAGCACTCTCAGAAAGGGGCCAGGTGGACAAGCCCTGAGCTGGTGGGGGCCCTCCAGGGACACACACCTTAGACCCAGAGGAGAGGAGGATGGGCCACGGTGGCCCAGGCGTCTCCTCATTTCCTCCAGTTCCCCCGCTCCCACGCACCATCAGCCATGCAGGTCTGTGAGGAAAGCTCCTGCAGCTTCCGGAGAGAGAGCTGCTGGATGTCCCGCATGGACAGCACCATGTCATGCTCGCGCTCCAGTGTCTGGCGCACCTCTATGCCCATGAGTGAGTCCAGGCCCAGGTCCACCAGTGAGCTGTCCAAGTTGATGGTGGCCAAGTCTTGGATGCCTGGGGAGAGTCACTCGCTCAGTTAGCAGTTTGGGAGGGGAAGTGGGGACAGGCCCTGGGTGGGTAATGGCACCCTGGTGGGGGGGCCTCATGAGTGAGACACCCCTAGTCTCCCCAAACCATCACCACGGTTGCAGCAGGAAACCCTCTCAGCTCTGCACAAACTACTTGCATCTCTCTGTGAGCAAGCAAGCATGCCCCCTTCAGCTGGGGAAACTGAAGCTCGGGGGAGCTGAGGGTCTGCCAGTGGGGGCATGGCATGCTCCCTCACCCAGGATGTGAGCCACGGCCTTCACCAGGTCCTGCTGGCTGCCGCTGTCACTGTGGGCTGCAGCCTTCTTCTCGGCTAGCACAAAGCTGCTCAGGACGGGATGTGGCTGATTCAAGAAAAGATCCAGCACCTCGAGGCAGGAGGCAATGCGCTGTGGCAGTGTCCCACCGATGACCGTGTCGTTGGTGCCCATCGCCTCCAGGATGATGCCCACATCACCAATGGCGCCCCACTGCACGGCGAGGCCTGCAGGTGAGGGGGGCCGGTGGGCAGATGAGCAGGGATAACAATGGGGTGGCAGGTGGTAGGTGAAGGCAGGGCAAGGCGTGGGGGGCAGGGCCCACCTGGGAGGCCGTCGTGCCTGCGCTTCTCGCATATGCGCTCCATGGTGGAGTTGGCGAAGCCGTAGTTGGTCTGGCCGGCGTTGCCGCGCCCGCAGCTCACCGAGGAGAAGGCGACAAAGTAGTCGAGCTCGGGGCATGTCTCTCGGGTCACCCTGCAGGTGCTCAAGTCACACCCAGGCCGGCTACCCTAGCCCCCCCAATATGTGCAGGAGCCCCTGCCCACTCTCTTAACTTCCTCTCCTTCCCCGGACCCTCGACTCAGACCCCAGCAGAGGCCTGTGGTATGGTCTCTGGATGGTGTGGGGAGCACTGTGTGGGGAAGAGCGGGGCAGGGCACAGGGAGGAGAGGCGGCCGCTCCCTGGACCAGCTGGGTCAGAGCCAGGCTGTTGTGCGGCAGGGGGCAGGGTGGGGTGGGAGTATGGGTATGGCACATGCCCCACCTGTCCAGATTCAGGGTGCCGTTGTACTTGGGCTTGTTGACGTCCTGGAAGAGCTCAGGGGTCTGGTTCTCCAGCATGGCATCTCTCAGGACCTGGGGATGAGGGATCCTCAGTGCCTACTCTGGCCCAGGACTTCCAGGCTCAGACTGCGTGGTGGGGGATGTGAGAGACAACACTTCCCTGGGGAGCCGAATCCTTCAGGGCCGCACTCACCATGGCCAGGTTGAAGACGCCTCCCACAGGCCCAAGCTGTGCGGCCTCGGCGATGAGGCCCCGGGCCCCATCCAGCGAGCTGGCATTGCAGGTGGATACTAGGACCTGCACACCCTGGCGCCTCCACTCACGGACCTGCTTGGCCTGGTAGCCTGTGGGACATGGGACAGTAGGGCCGGGCAAACCAGGCTTCTGGCTCCAGAGCCCAGGTGCCCTGAGAGAACTCGAGGGCGAGGCTGACCAGGCATCCCTCCTGCTGCCCCACCCATATGTGCCCTCAGGCCCACTCACCCGTGCGGATCCCTGAGCGGGAGGTCAGCACCAGCTTCTGGGCCCCTCGCAGCACCAGCCACTGGGCCAGCTCAAGGCCAAACCCGCCCAGGCCCCCCGCGACGACATAGCTCTTGTGGGCTGGGAAGAAGGTCTTGGACAGAGCCACCATCCGGGTGGGCTTCACCTCCTGCAGCACCGCCTCCGGCTCCTCCTCACGCACCTGCAGGCCAAGGAGCACCCCTGTTCATGTGCCGCCCATAGGGGCCAGAGCCAGCGGTGTCCGGGTCCCTCCTCACCTGGACGACCACTTTGCCAATGTGCTTCCCCTGGGCCATGTAGCGGAAGGCGTCCTCCACTTGGGTCTTGGGGAATACAGTGCACTTGAGGGGCTGCACCACGCCATCCTGGATGCCCGCCTGCACCAGTGCCACCACCTCCTGCCAGTCGGAGCTAGTTTCATCGAAGAGCGCATCCAACAGGATCCCATGGAAGGTCACATTTTTCAGAAAAACGGCCATGCCTGGGTGGGCAGGTGGAGGGGTCAGCCCATAGGGCTCATAGCCCACCCTGCAGACCTGCTCTGCCCACTCACCCAGCCCGCTGCCCAGCCTCACCCAGGGGGTGGTTGTTGGACAGATCGAATTTGCCGATTTCCAGGAAGCGGCCATGCTGGGCCAGGCACCGCACGCTGGCCTGCAGCTTCTCTTCCGCCAGGGAGTTCAGGACCAGGTCAACACCTTGGGTGGGGAAGAGGGATCCTCACGGTCATGACTGCTGTCCAGCCCACCTGACACAAGTCCAGAGGGCCAGATGCTATCTCTCTCTGGGCCAGTGTCTCCTCCAGCTCAGCCAGTGAGGATGGGAATGGAAGAAGGGCGGGAGTGCGAGTGGACGGTGGATGGTGGGTGATAGGGGGGTCAGCAAGGCCACTGCTCACCCTTCCCAGCTGTGTGCCGCAGCACATGCTGCTCAAAGGACGTGTCCCGGGAGTTGGCAAAGCTGGTGTCGTTGAGCTGGGGGAACCTGGCCTGGAGGTACGCCCGCTTCTCAGCTGACCCTGGCAGGGAGAGGCACATGCTGCTGAGTCTGGACTTTGGGGGCTGGAAGGGCAGCCCCAGGGGCAGCGTGGGTTGGAGAGGCAGCCCCGGGCTCCAGGACAGGTAGGAGGGCTTACCCACGGTGGTGAAGACACGGCAGCCCAGGCTAAGAGCAATGGCAATGGCAGCCTGGCCCACGCCCCCTGAGCCGGAGTGGATGAGCACCGTCTCCCCACGCCGCACACGCCCGCGCACCACCAGCGAGTAGTAGGCAGTGGTATAGACAACGGGCACGGAAGCTGCCTCCTCCAGGGTCCTGCGGGCATAGTAAATGGGGTCAACTCAGGCCTGACCCAAGGCCACGTCTGTGTGGGGTCCCAGCCTCATGGCCCCAACTGACTCACCAGCAGGAGGGCACGTCCCACAGGAAGTCCTGAGACAGCAGGACGGAGGTGGCCAGGCCTTCAGCGGGCACCAGCCCCATCACACGCTTCCCACTGGCATCTCGGCCAGAGAACTCCATGCCCAGCATGCAGTCCCGGGCGGCCCACTTCCCTGGGGGCAGATGTTGGATGAGGCTCATATCTCCCCAAGATGGGCCCGTGCAGCAGTGTGGGGTGAGGAGCCCTCTCTTCCCAGGTCCTGGCCTGAGGCCTTGGTTTACCTCCCCCCAGCTGCTAGCTGTGTGATGCCTGTACCTGGGATGGCATCAGGCGACAGCTTGCCCGTGGCCAGCATGATGTCTCGGAAGTTGAGGGAGGCATAGTACACGGTGCAGAGCTGGAGGCCGGGACCCGGGTGCTGGGCGTGGCGCAGCGGGGAGCAGACCCAGCGGATAGAGGAGAGGTCCCCGCGGGTGAGGACATTGATGAAGGCATGCTCTGTCTGCTCCTCTGGCTGGTCTGGGGTGACAGAAGTGGGGCTGCCAGGGGCCATGGACCGGCCCCGTGCTGGGCGGGGCTTCCTGGCCAGAGTCCTCCCAGCTCCCTCCTCCTCAGCCCACCCAGCTGCAAAGTGAGGAGCCTGATGGGGGCAGGGCGTCATCTTGGGGGCTTACCTTGCTCCAGTGGGAAGTGGCGGAAGGCCCCCCAGGCCCCATCTCGGTAGACATTCATCACCAGGTCCCCCTGTAGCACCTTCTGCAGCTCTGAGGAGCTCGGGTCCATCTTGGGGACGGGGGACGTGTTGCTGAGGTTGGACACCAGGATGCACCTGTGGGTGGCCAGATTGGTGAGGGGAGAGGGAGAAGGGGAGGGGGAAACAGGAAAGAGAAGGAGGAGGTCAGGTGGTAGGCGGGGAGGGGAGGAGAGGGGCACATAGCTCAGCGACTCTCACCGAATCCGGTGCCCGCCAGGCTCTTTGCGGAGACAGTTGGCCATGCCTATGACGCCTGAGGTGCTGCAGCTGACGGCCGTCAGCCACACGGGCCGAGAGGACAAGTCGGCCAGAATGTTCTGTGGGACGAGGGAAGGATTGGCCTCTGGGAGGGTCCCAAGGCCCATGCATGCAGTGCTGGGTACCCAGGCTTGGGTCTGGGGGGCCCAGCGGGGACTGACCTTCAGTGAGTCCACCCATCGGAAGCTCATGTCCTCCACAGGCAGGAAGATGGGGCTGTCCTGTGGGGCTGGCCGGCGGCACAGGAAGAGGACAGAGCCATAGAAGGACTTCTTCAGGGCCACTAGGCGCAGGGATGCCCCAGCAAACAGGCTCTCCCACTCGTCCTGCATGTGTAGAGAGGTGGTCAGTGCTCAGCCAGCCTCCCCTGGCCCTCCCCCAGGCCCTGCTGCGCCCCCGCACCTGGCTCAGGAGGCCCTGCCTGCCTCTCTGGGGCTCGGGGCAGGTAAGGAAGGCGACCATCTCTCCAAGGGGGTATCCTCTGAGAAGGGTGTGCAGCAGCAGGAAGCCGCCCTCCTTGAGGACAGCCGCCATGTTCCCGAGGGCCGTGGCTGGGTCGCCGAGGGTGGCCACAGCGCAGTTGCACACCAGGAGGTCGGTGGCACCCAGGCTGCTAGGGGCGGGGTCCATGGGGTCCCACTGGCCCTGGGCCACGTGGTGCTGCTGCAGCTTGGCCTGGGCAGCCTTCAGGGCCTGGGCGTGGCGGTCAGTGGCTGTGTAGTCCAGCTGCAGCATGGGCTGGGTGGTAAGCAATGCCGGGATGCGGGAATACAGGTGGCCATCACCAGCCAACACCTGGGGGGACAGCTTGCTGAATCAGCTGCCGCCAGACAGGTGTGCCCCCCCAGACTTGGCGAACATCTGCCAGAAAGGCGCACTCACCACCCCTGCTGACAAGACTGCCTGCCAGCATCGTCCCTGTCTGTGGTGCCCCCCGAGGCCCACCATCATCATCCCTTCCCTGTCCCCTCCTCCTTCAGCATTCAGAGTGAGATAGGAAAGAACGTCCAAGGCAGCCTCAGCAAAATCTCTAATGGGGCGATCTTGTGTCAGATGGGTGCCCTGGTGCTCCTTAGGCTTGGTTGTGCCTGGATCTGGATCCACACGCCCTGTGCCCGACTGCCCTGCTTGGCACCCACCTCCACCACCTTCATCCTGAGGCTGGCCATGTTCTCCAAGGCAGTGTCCACGCAGGCTTTGAGCGCTGGGGAGTCGAGGAGCCCGCTGAGCAGGGGGTCGTCACACAGCAGGGGGCTCTCCTGGGCTAGCACCTGGCCCAGCTCCAGCTGCAGGTTCCCATTGAGCTGTAACTGGCAGGCAGCTGCCAGCAGTCGAGGCAGGCCCTGCTGTGGGGACTCCCGGGGGACCTGTGCCCCGTCCAACCCTGGCACCACCATCTTGAGGCCCTGCTGGGCCACCTTGACCTGCAGCGCCTGAGCCAGCCCTGGGGAGGGGAGAGATAGGTGCTAGAGAGGGGCCTCAGCTAGCCTGGTGTTCCCCAAGCCCTCCGGCAGCACGTCTGCTTGGACTAGGGACTCAGCTGCAAACAGGACACAAGTGGCCGGCCCTGTCCTACCATGGCTCACCCCTCAGCCCTGCCCACTGGACAAGCAAACAGATGGAGGTATGCAGCGGGCAGCCCAGTCCTCCAGGGCCAAGGACCATTGGGACCACCGGGTGGGCATCAAGGGGCTGCTTGGGGCCTCGGGGCAGGAGCTGCCTTGCCGCCCATCAGCCCTGCAGAGGGTGGGTTCCCTGCAGAGGGCAGCAGATGGAGGATGGAGCACAGGCGCCGCGGGCTTGGCCCTGGGATGTGGGCGGTCGGCACAGGCCTCACCCTTGCACAGCTGCAGCTCCTCCTGCAGGGTGGCGCTCCCAGCTAGGCAGCCCCCCTCCACGTGCGGCGTGAAGCAAAATTTCTCCAGGGTGGGTGCGAGCTGTTCCTGCTGCCGCCGTGGGGCCAGTGAGGTATGGAGCCAAGAGATGATGGCACCCCCAGCCACTGTGCTGCTCAGACAGCTGTCCACCACCAAGTCAGCCGCTGCAGGGCAACAACAAGGTGGTGAGTGTGGGCAGCGCCTGGCGCAGGGGCGCAGGGACACAGGGGTGTGGAGGCCGGGGCTGGCTACCTTGGGCCTCGCCCTGCAGCGTGTACACCTTCTGCTGGTGGGTGGCGGGGTCGATGTGGATGGCGGCAATGCGTGTGGGCAGGCGCAGGCTGCGCTGGGCTGAGCCAAGGATGGACATCTGCAGCATGGTGTCCAAGAAGGTCACCCAGTTGTCCTTCCACAGCAGCTGGCCTGTGTTGCCTGCAGCATGAGGGGCCATCGCCGTGGCTGGGTCAGGTCTCTTGCACCCACAGACGCTCCCCTCCATGTATCCCGACTTGGGGTGCCCCACTGGTCCCCTCACGCCTATGACTGCCCCACTCCACCTGGCACGGGTGATGGTGCAGTCACATGGCACCTGGATGCTCGGAAGTAGGTCAGGCCTGGTCTGGTCTCAAGGGAGGCACCCCAGAGCTTGTTCCCTGAGTATTAAGTGGGGAACCCCTCATGTCCCACCTTCGAGGTTGGCCTTGAGGATGCCCTGGAAGTGAGGGCCGTAGTCATAGCCACGCAGCCGCAGCTCCTTGTACACGTCCCCCTGGGCCAGGTGGAACGTGGCTGTGGGGTCAGTGGGGTCTGCAGGGTCCAGGCTATCTCGGTGGTCGAAGAGCTTGGGGTTGGGGTTGTCCCACTGGTACACCTTCCCTGTGGGCGGGGTGGCAGAAGGGCCTCAGGGCGGGGAAGGCCCAAGTTGACAGCCAGGGACCCACCCAGAGACACCCCCACTGGGGACGGTGCAGCTTGGCCGGGCCCCCCGACTCACCGCTCACTATCAGGGTGCCATTCTCAGACACCTCGAATGTGTGGGAGGCCTCTAGAAGCCGTACCTCCAGGGGCATGGTCCCTGTGGGCAACAGGATCAAAGGTCAGCAGCAGAGGTCAGAGGTCAGCACTCCCACCCTACCACCGCGGTCACCCCCCTCACCTGTCTTGGGCAGGATGGTGGCCTGGTACAGCGTCACATCCTCAAACACCACTGGCATCTGCTCCAGGTTCTCGCCCAGGGCATGAGCCAGTGTCCTCCAGACCAGACACAGGTAGCCAGTGGCAGGGAAGAGAGTGCGGCCGTCAATGCGGTGGTCCACCAGGTAGTGGTCGGGGGACTCGGGGCTGGCGTCTGTGCGGGCACAGGCTTCAGTGCCAGTGCCCGGGAGGAAGGAGCCGAGCCCCGGCCACCCCTGCCCATCCCCACACTCTGCTCACCAATGTTGTAGACGGTGGAGGAGGAGCAGCTGGACCCACTAGGGAAGTCCTGGGCAGAGGGCACATACCAGGTCTGGCTGTGGTCCCATTTGATGTGTGGGGAGATGAGTGGGGTCCCCCGGGGAGCCGGGAACTCCACGGGTGGGAACAGGCCGTTGGGGTTGACGTCGATGCTGGGGGGTGGCAGCCAGGTGTGAGGGGCCCACCTGGCCTCGGGGGCCCTGGGACCACCCTGTCACACCATGGCCAATCGTCAAACCTAAGACCCCAGATGCCAAATTGGGGTGGGGTGGGGTGGGGGTGCAGGCCACAGTGAGGGTGCTTGAGGTGGCCCAACACCCACTGCCTGCTTCCTGGGGACGAACTGAAGGCGACCCTGTGGCCCTGTTTACATGCCTCCCTGCCCCTGCTGCCGAAGAGAAGTATGGTGTAGATCTGCCCAGGGAAACCTGGGGTCCCCCCACCACAGGGCTCAGCAAGGGCGACAAACCCACCCCATCAGGTGGAGTCTGCCCACGTTGCTGAGGAAGAACTCCAGGTTGTCCCTGTGGTCCTTCTTCATCAGGGGGACAATGGTGCAGCTGGGCTTGAGGCCTCTCTTTAGCACGGCCTGTGTGGGGCAGAGAGGGGTTGGGGCCTCGCTCCGATTGGATCCCATCCGGCCCCACAGGTCACGCAGAGCCTGGTGACCCTGACATGCCCCCGAGCTCGGACCCTCAGCTTCCCTTGGCCCCTGCCCTGGTGCCCCAAGACCGCCACCCCTCCTGGAACCAGCCAGCCCTGCCCCGCCCCAGCCCCTGGCAGGGCGCACCTGCAGCAGGGCGTGGGGAGCGATTTCCAGCACCACGGCGTGCTCAGGCACATGACACAGCGCTTCCTGGAACAGCACTGGGCTGACCAGGTTGTTGACATTGTACTCAGCGGAGAAGGTGCGGGCCAGGCTGCTCTGCCACTGGGCCTCGGGGATGGAGGTGCTGAGCCAGCGCGCTGAGCGGGGCCGCGGCTCCCGGATCACCTGCGCACAAGGCCAATCAGCTGAGAGGGGACTCCCTCCGGACCCAGTCCCACCGCCCTGTCTCCAGGAGGCCCCCTCCAGGCAGCCCCCCAGGGCGGTCAGCCCACCTTCTTGAGTGCCTGCAGCAGGGTGTGGCTGATGGAGTCCATGAAGTAAGAGTGGAAGGCCAGGCCGCCAGTCCGCACCTCCTTGGCAAACACGCCCTCCTGCTTCAGCTGCTCCACGAACTCGGACACGGCAGCCTGGAGGCAGGGGGTTCCAGTGGGCTGGATGAGCGGTCCTGGGCTATCCACCAGGCTCCTGACAGAGCACGCCCTGAGGGACGGGGAGGGGACTTGGGGACAAGGCCTGGCTTCCCAGGGCCCACCTGTGGTCCCGAGATGGTCACCGTGTCCTTGGAGTTGTGGCAAGCGGGCACGACGCCGGGCGGGCAGCGCTGCTTACACTCCTCCCAGGACAAGCCTATGGGCAGAGACAGCCTCAGAGAGCGGCTGCGGGGAGTTGGGGCCCCCACCAGCCCTTCCACACCAGTGGAGAAGACACTAGGCCAGGCCCTGATGGGGCGCGGTAATGACAGCCATGGAAGGGAGCCTTCAGAAGGCACTGTCACCCCAGCCGTGGTTGATCCTGGGCGAAGATGTTGTTCCTGCAGTCCCATAGCTGGGCCCAGGTCTTGGCTCAGGAACCACAGTCAAGGCTCCTTACACCCGACAGAGGACCTCAGCCCCACTCTCCTGCCAGCATTTCAGGGGAAGCGGCTCTCTTGGGTCCCCCTCCTGTCCCCAGTCCGTCCTGCCTGAGGGCCACCCCTTCCCACACAGCCCCCCAGGGTCAGGTGCCAAGAGAGAGGAGGGGAGCCAGGCCAAATCACCCAATACCCTGACTTCATCAAAAGTCCTGTGGGTTCTTTGTGGAGGTTCTTGTCCCCATGGGGGGGTTCAGCTCAGACTCCTATGAAAACTGGGCTGGCTTTCACTCATGTCCATCAGCAACAGTGCTGGGCAGCAAGGCCGCCAGGCAGAGGAAGGCCACACGGGGTGCAAACATCCAAGCAGAGCATCTAGATCACTCCGCGTTGAAGACAGTGGCCAGCAAATTGACCCCACATTCCTGCTTCTGCCCAGCATGGACATCAGAGGCGCCAGGGAAGACGCCCCCAGCCTCAGGCCTGTGAGTGGAGTGGGCTGGGGGAGCGGAGGAGGACCCCTACCCACGGCCGCCATGGCCCCTGGCGGGATGTTGGCCTCCTTGATGCACTGGCCCCTCCAGTAGGCAGCGAGGATGGCCTCCTCCTGAGAGACGCAGCCATCGGCGTAGCCGCAGGCCACCTCGCCCAGGGAGTGCCCGATGATGCCGTCAGGTCTCAGGCCCATGGAAGTCAGCAGGTCTATAAGGGCGATCTGGGGGGACAGAGCATGTCATTCCAGTCCTGGGGATGCCAGGCTGACCTCTGTCACTTCAACAGCAGCCCACACCCAACTGTGCCACCAGACCAGGGCACGCCTCCCTCCCTAGCTGTCTGTCTTGCCCATTTGCCCCCAGACCCTGAGGGCACCCACCTGGATGGCAGTAAGGCTCACGAAGCCAGGAACAGTGTCGTCGAAGGTGGCCTCATCTGCGCTCAGCAGTAGGTCTGACACCTGCAGTCCCAGGGGCTTCACAGCCTTGTCGGAGCGCAGGATGGAGTCGCGGAAGGTGCCCAGGCGCATGAGACTCAGCCCCATCCCACGCCACTGCGCGCCCATCCCTGTCCCAGTGAGAGGTGTTAGGGGCACAGATACTTGGTCTCAGTCGCCCACTCACCCTCTGGGAGGGCCTGGGGTGCAGGGGGCTCACCGGAGCAGATGAACCAGAGTGGGCGTTGACCAGTGGACACCTGCTGCACCTCCTGGGCATCACCCTCGCCACCCAGCACGGCATAGCCCCGGAAGGGCATGGCGGAGGGGGGGGTGGCGGCGATGTCATTGAGCATGCTCACGAAGGCCAGGTCCTGGCTGTGCTGGCGGCCCTGCTCCAGCAGGCCAAGCACGGCCTCGGAGGTGCGCCCGCTGGCCCGCAGCAGACAGGGCAGAGCCACATGCGGGGTGGGCACCAGGGGCAGCCGTGAGTTGGGCTGGAGGATGACGTGCACGTTGGAGCCGCCAAAGCCGAAGGAGTTGATGCCCACGTTGCCCCCTCGGATGGGCAGGGGCCGGTCTACTACCTGCAGCCGACCGTCCCGCAGTGCTGGGATCTCGGGGTTTGGGCTGTGGAAGTGCAGGTTGGGGGCCCAGAGCCCGTGCTCCAGGGACAGCAGCACCTGCGGGCGGCTCCTAGTTGGTGGGGCGGCTGACCCGGAGCTCCCTGCACTGCCTGCTGAGGTGGATTACAGGTGCTTCCCCCTCCTGAGGCCACACTGTAGGCCCTGCACTCTGCGATGGCCTTCCCGTCCCCCACCCCTGCCCCGCCATCGCTCAGGGGTCTGAGGACCCAGTCCCAAGTCCGGTGCCTTCTCTAGGCTTTGTGACCCCACCTGGGGCCCCACCACCTCTCAGGCCAATTGACTGTGGGCCTGGACACAAAGGCCCCCTCAGCCCACCTCTATCCCTGGCCCTGATCCAGAGCTGCGGACAGGTGACTGTGGCAGCCCAAAGGACCCTAGAGCAACAGAATGCCCCTGCCGTCCCCAGGAGCCTAGAGATGGTGACCTGGGCCCTCTAGGGTACCAGTGCCTGACATCCCCACAGACCACCCAGCCCCATCTGCTGTCCAGAGGCTGTGGGGATGGGTGGGCCGCACTGCCTGGGCCTGCCCCAGCCCCTTCTGCTCCCTCTGGCTGGGCTGCATGCAGAGCAGGTGCTTGGCAGATTGTCTGACCCACAGTGAACCAGGGCAGGGACCTCCCACATGCCCACGCCCTGCCTTTGGGGCTTCAGAGGCCAGTGCCCCAAGGCCAGACTGTGGGGCCCTTCCTTCCAACTGTGGGCAGAAGCCCAGGAGGCAGTGGCAGGATGGCTCCAGACTAGCCCACCTACCTTGGCCAGCGCTGCAAGCCCCGAGGCGGGCTCTGGGTGTCCCATGTTCGACTTGGTGGACCCGATCAGCAGGGGATCCTGGCGGGTGGCACACAGGGCTCGGATGACACCCTTCAGCTCCTGGGGGTCACCCACCTGTGAGAGGTGTGAGGAGGGTCAGGACTCCACCTGGGCGCTTCTCAGGTGTGAGGTGTGGGCATTGGGGGGGGGGTCTCACCCTAGTGCCTGTGCCGTGAGCTTCGAGGTACTCGAGGGACTCGGGGGCCACCCCAGCCGGCTTATACAGGGAGCTCATGAGCTGCTCTTGCGCGTCTCCGGAGGGGAAGGTCACACCTGTGGGAGGGGCCAGCCTCAGCACCCCAGCCCTGACAGCCTGCAGTGGCTATCCCGCCCCAGGATGGGCCTACGCGCACCTTGCTCCTTGCTGCCGTCCGTGTTGGTGCCTGAATTCAGGATGGTGGCGTATACTCGCCTAGCAAGGGACTTCTTGGTCAGCAGGACAGCCACCACAGCCTCTGAGCGGCAGTAGCCATTTCCTGAAGACAGATGGCACCTTAGGCGCAGGGGCTCGGCTGACCCCAAGCCCCCAGGCCAGGAGGTGGGGTGGCAGTGTGGGAGCCCTGGTCTGGGTTGGCCAGAGCTCGGGGGCTGGTGTCAGGTGAAGCCGGGATGTGGGTGCTGTCCTGGGGCATCCCCCTACCTGTCCCTGACTCCACCTCCTCCCTGGGCTGGCCTACCACTCCTCTGCCCAACACTGCCGCCCTTACCAGCCTCGTCAAAGGACTTGCAGGCGCCCTCGGGGCTGAGCATGCCCAACTTCATGAATTGCAAGGAGGTGTTGGGCTTCAGCAGGACGTTGATGCCACCCACGATGGCCGCGGGGCATTCCCCACTGCGGATGGCCTGGTAGGCGTTGTGCAGGGCCAGCAGGCTGGAGGAACAGGCTGTGTCCAGAGTGATGCTGGGCCCTGCGGGCAAGGGCACAGTGAGCAGGGTGGGCTCCTTTGGGGCCGTGGCGGCTCTAACAGAGTGCTCACCACGTGGAACCCAGGACACTGGAACCTCGCCCCTGCCGGCCTTCCTGAGGTGGGGCAAGGCCAAAGCCTGGAAGGGTCTCAGCTCTCATTATGCCCACACACAAGCCCAGAGGGGCGGGGTGGGCACACACCTTTAAGGTCGAAGAAGAAGGAGAGGCGGTTGGCCATCATGGCACGCTGGCAGCCCACCATGCTGTAGCCCAGCAGCGTCTCGGGGTCTCGGCTCAGAGCCTCTGACGCCTCTGAGCCACTCACACCCACCCAGACGCCAGTGTGTGTCCCTCGCAGCAAGGCCGGGTTGATGCCTGTGGAAAGCAGCGGTCAGACTCAGCAGTTGGGGGCGCTGGTCTGCACCCAGCCCTCTGCCCAGCTCTGAGGGTGAGGCCTCCCTTCTCGGCCTCTCTGGCTTGTGTGAGAGGAGGCTCCGTCTCAGCCTCATTCTGGAGGGGCCCGAGCAGGGTCAGGGCAGAGGGAGCAGAGCTGAGGGGGCGGCCAGGCCAGGTAAGGCCGAGAACGGAGAACCTGGTCACAGGGAACTGGGGGTAAGCGGGGGCAGGCAGAGCACCAGGTGAGGCTCCACGCTCTGGGTCAGGGAACAGCCAAACACAGCCAGTGGTGAGGACAGAGGGCAGCATTGTCCCCAGGTTACTCCCCTGGCCCCTGGTGTCTCCACAGGGTCTGGTGAGCCCTGAGGGCCAATGGGCACCCAAGCCCCAAGGGCAGCCTGCGCTGGGTCAGGCCAAGATAAGGAGGCTGAGGGAGACAAAGGCTGAGTGTCCAGGTTCCGAAGGGAGGAAGGGCCCCTGATGAGCCCCCAGGGAGTGGTGTCCAAGGGCTCTGGGTAGGGCCTGGGCAATAGAAAGGCCTCTGCTCCACCCAATGGGGCGGCTGCCAGGGTCCTCTCACTTCCCTTCCACCCCACTCCACAGCGGAGTGTGTCCACAACCCTGTCATGCTCAGTGTCCGCCCCAGGGGCTGGCTAGCATCTGCTGCAGAACACCATGAGAGCTGGAAGACCAGGAAACCCTACCTGTGGACCAAGTGAGTGGGTCCCCAGGCTCCCCGTAGGGCTGAGCTCCTGACCCCCCACCAGCCGAGGCGCCACACCCACACAGCCAGCCTCCCCTCCCTACCGGCTGGGCCTTCCATACCCCTGGGGCAAGGGGACAGGGGACAGCCACCTTGAGAAACTTGAGCCTCCCCAGCCTCCCGAACCCAGTTGTCCCAGACCAGGGGTCGGAAAAAGCCACGGCAGCTTGTGCTTCCTCCTTAATTGCTTCTGTGTTTCCAGAAGTTCTACTCCGAACACGTGTTCAGAGCAAAAAAAGGGAGCGTAGCCCCCGTGCTTTCTAGAGTCAGTGGGAACTTCAGGGATGGGCCCCAGACTAGCCAGCAGCCTCCTGATTACCCACCTCCATCCACGATGGCCTCGTAGGTGACCTCCAGCAGCAAGCGTAGCTGGGGATCCATAGTGTGTGCCTGCTTGGGGTGGACCCCAAAAAAGGAGGCGTCAAACTTGGACAGGTCCTTCAGCTTGCCAGACCGCCTGGGCAGGCCGTAGAGTCCTGTGGACACGGGCAGGGGAGGGCACCTGCTGTGAAACATCGCAGGCCCCAAGTGACCGACAGTGGAGTGAGGGGTCGCTGCTACAATGGGGAGCCACGGGCTCCCTTGGAGGGATGGGTGGCCACGCCAAAAGCAGGGATTAGTGCTGCAAGTCTGGGGCATCACTTGGCAGCATGTGGCTGTGACTCCAACCCCAGTCTGAGAATGGGCCCCACTGGACACCCAAGTGGGTGGTGGCCTCAGAACAGGGCGTGGTGAGGTCAGTGCTGCCTCCTCCCACCCACTGTGGTCCTGGTGGGAGACCCTCTGCTTGGGTTGTCGCTGGCCTGGCTGCTGAAGCCAGGCTGGGCTCCGCCACGCTGAGTCACATCCCGCAGATCAGGTAGAGCCACTCTCGGAAAGAATCTACTGGGTGTGAGGGAGTCGACCCAGCTTCCCAAGAGCGCCTGGGGTCTTATCTGACAGCTTGGGACATGTGGGCCAGCGGAGGCAGGCCAGGCTATGCAGAGACGGGTGTTGGGGCCTGGGAGGGGGGCGGTCGGAGGCTCTCACCCACTGGCCTCACCCTGGATCTGCTCCCCCCAGCTCCAGGACCCCAGCAGGTCAACTAGCTCGTCTGTAAAACGGGCAAAGTCGCACGCCCGGCCAGCCCTTAGCCTCCTGTAGGCTGAAGCCTAGTCCCCAGAACACTCGCCCAGAGGCCCCAGGCTCCCACTGGCCCCTCGCCTTCTCCTGGTGCCATCTCCAGGAGGAAGCTCCAGTGTGGCCAGTGGCTCAGGTCAGAGCAGGCCTGCCCTGGGCAGCCTGGAGGCTGTGGCTGCAGCAGCAGCAAGGAGAAGCAGGCATCCTGAGCAGCAGGGGAGCCCCAGGGCTGCCCACTCACCGGCCTTCCACCGCCTGTCATCATCCGTCACCATGTCCACGCCACCGATGAGATTAGCCCAGAACTCCTGCATGTTCTCTGACTCGGGCAGCCTCCCAGACATGCCGGCAATCACCACCTCCTCCATGGCTGCTCTCTCTGGAAGGAGGGTGGCGAGGGGGCCAGGACACTGCTCAGTCCACAGCCTCTCCTTTGGCCCTGCTGTTCCCTTCCCCTCCCCGACCCCTACAGCACACGGCCCGCCCAGGGACCCATGGGTCTGAGAGCAGCAGTCAGAAAACCCTGCAACCAAGATGAAGGTGGTCAGCTCCTGGGCCCTGCACCAGCCCGAATGGATGCCCTGGGGGAGTGGGGGGGTGCATGTGTGCATGTAGTGGCGGGGGCGGTCCACTGTGGCCTGGGCAGCCCTCACCTCTCACTGGGAGGGCTTGGCCCTGGCCTGGGGTGACCCTACCAAGGCCTTGCTGCCCTGTGCCCACCTCCCCCAGATGTCTGCAGGTCTCTGCAACCTCCTGCTGCAGTGCTCCCGGCAGGCGGCCTCACAATGGGAAGCAGGCAGGGCCATCCCACACAAGCGCCCAAACCCTTCCTGGATCATGGCCACCTGGCCAGCAGCCTGTTAAGAGCTGGCCAAGTGAACCAAGCAGGTGAAGGAGAAAGGGGCCGGGGGTCAAAGGGAGGCAAGACTGGAGGGTGGGAAGGAGCACCGAGGGGGATCCGGTCCCCTGAGCCTGTGGGTCCAGGGTGGGGGCTCCTCTACAGACCCTGAGAGAGAGGCAAGGCCAGCGTGGGTCCTGCAACTTCCGTCAAGGCCCCAGGGCCTCGTGGGCTAATGACCGGTGGACACGTGCACCAGCCCTCCCGGGTCTCTCTCTGAGAAAGGACGCGAGCGAGTGGAGGGCAGCGTCTTCCTTAGGTGGTCGAGCGTCCCCACTGTTCGGGCAGGGAGGGAGTCCCTGCCACCCCAGCGATGAATAAAGAGGCCTTTGCCGGCCCAGAGGCAATAATGCCGGAAAGCTTCTTCCTCCAGAAAGCACCCGCTCTGTTCTCTCCCTACTTGCTATTCACGCGGAGTCTGGTGGAGCCCAGGCAGGGGGTGAAGACCCCCGGAGCGCAGTCTTCGCCTGCGCCGCCCCGGGGCTGCACTGCTCGCCCTCCCGAACTTCGGGGTTCCGGGCGGGCCCACGTGCTGGGGAAGCCGGTCCCACCCGGTTCCGGGCCTCCTCCGATCCCCTCTCCCTCCTTCTCGGCACTCCGTTTGGCTGAACAGGGGCCCCGAACCGGGCTGGGCCTCGGCTACCCGGCACCCGGGGTAAGGGGCGATGCCGCGGGTGGAAGGGCTCGGCGGCCTACCCGCATGGAGATCTTTGTGGGCGCCAGTAGGCTGGCCGCACACCGGGCGGCTGAGGGCTTCTACAGGCTTTCTGGGGTCCGCCGCCGACCGGCCCACCCGACACCAAAATGGCTGTTCGCCGCGTTCCTGAACTCCCGCCCCTCGCCATCCGCCCACCTGCCGCGCCGGCCTGGGGCGCAGCGCGCAGGCCTTTCACCCCCCGGCCCCTGGCTCCCCGCGGGGACTCTCACAGCCAGATCTGGGGCTCAGACCCTGAGACCCGGACAAGCCACGCGGGGCGACCCCCTCACCACGGGCGCACTGGATCGTGAGCCCAGAGGCCGCCGTCCGACAGTGCCCTGGAGCCTAGCCGCGCCGCCCCGACCCCGGCCCCCGACCCCCGGCCTCTCCTCTGGCACCTGGTCTGGGCGCGGGCGGTGGAAAAGCGAGGATGCAGCGCGGCGACGGAAGGAGGCCGGGACGCTGCCGTCTCTCTGGCTCCCTCTAGGCCGGCGCCGACTCTATTTAACCGCGGCCGCCCCGCGCGGACACGCCACATGGGCTGACAGCTTGGCTGCGCAGCCCAGGCCAATGAGCGTCGGGGCTGCGCCCAGGGACCCGGCGCGCCGCCGCCAGTGGGGTGATGCCGCGCGCCGCCGCCGCGCGCCGGGACTCTGCACGGGGTCGCGCCAACTTGGGCGCCGCAGGGCGGGGGCAGCCCGAGCTTCGGGGGGCGCCGGGGCGGGGCATCAACCCTGCCCCCCAACTTCCGTTCCCCACCCCCATGGGCCGGGGTGCGGAATCGCCCAGGGCGCACGCGCACACGCCTCCTCCACTCCCGAAGCTCCGGGGGTCATGTATGCACGGCGCGGGATTGAAACCGGACTGGGCGTGCTTCGGCCACTGTGGGGTCACTCTAGTGTAACTTTGGGGGGGCATACTGGGGCCACACTGGGGGCCGGACGAGAAGCGCGGGCAAACCGACCCTTGTCCGGAGCGCGCGGAGCCGGGCTGGGGGCGTGGCTCCTGCCGTCGCCGAGGCCAATCGGAGCCCGGGGGCGTGCGCACCAGCCCAATGGCGGCGCGCGAGTGGGCGTTGCTAGGCGATAGGGTGATTGGCCGGCGGGGGCCCCGGGCGCTGCGCCGGCCGCGGCGCGTCGCGCGCGGGCGTTGACCCGACCGAAGGCGCTGCGGGCGGGGTTACTGCCGGTCACCGCGGCGCGTGCCCGGTCCTCCCTGCCCGGGCGCCCAACCCCGGGTGGCGCGGGGACCGGCGGACGCCCCCTAGGCTCTCCGGAGTGGGCACGGCCACCTGGCGTGTGCACTCTCAAGACACCACTTGGTGTGGTTGCAACAAAGGGGCCCCTGGGTACAGGCCCTTGCGCGCCTACAGGGCCACTCGCGCACACAGGAGGTCAGCCCTGCTACTCGGCTCCCGGGCGCGCCCTCCCCTGTGACTCCCCTGCTCCCGGTTACCGAAGCTACAAAAAAGCCTTAAGTTCCAGATCAAAGTGAAACAGACGGCCCTGTCCTGGGGTCGCCTGTGAATGCAGGAAGGCCGCCCTCCCGCCCTGCCGGCCACGCCTGCGGAGCTCAGGTCACCTTATGGGACCGCGAGCAGGCCCTAGGGAGGGCAGAGCCCCTGGCAGTCCCAGGAGTGCATGCTGCCTCCTCCCTCATCGCTGTGCTCCAGGACAACCCCTCCCGCTTGTTTTCAGTTCAGGGACTGTCTGGAGCATGGCCCGGCCAGGGACGTTCAGGGACAGTGCAGAACCAGACACACAGCTTCAAGTGGCCTCAGGCCCACACACCCCACAGTGCTCCCAGCCCCTAGGGATGTGGCACTGGCAATTCCAACCTTCCCCTTGGTCTCCTGTCACTGGGGGCTTCTAACTCCCACACAGTGGACGGAGAAACAGGAATAAGAGAGAGCCCCGAGGCCCCACAGCTGAATTGCTGTTCTGAGCAATCTTTCCCAGGCTCTTTCTCGTCCGATTTAAGAGCTTTGCAGATACCTGGTACCCTGAACAGGGAACAGCTGGCCCTCGCTGGCAAACACCTGCAACTCTTGGTGTCCTAAACTGTCCCAGGCTCATTCCCTGCTGGTCAGTGGGGCCCTGCTCACTATAGCCAGGAGCCCAGGGCATGGGGGCTGATGCTTGCCTGGTGAACTGGGATCGAGGGCCTAGGTTTGCAACACACAGGGAGGGCTCGGAGACTCACTCATGGGCTCGACGTGCTTCTACAGAAAGCAATTTGGCATCTCTACTCACTTCTCAACTAAAGGAAGTTAGTTACATGGCCCACCTCACTTCAAGGGGCACATGCCGGAAACAGCAGAGCACTGAGACCCCACCGTTCCTGGGCAAAGCTGGGTCCGGCTTGCTGCTCCCTGGTGCGTTAGGAGTGGCCCATCATTGCCTACACAACTCCCAGAAGCCTAGCACACCCAGGATGAGCAGTTAGCCTGTGGTGAAGACGTCCCCCATGCCTGTGTGTGTTCACAGGGAACTGAATGAAGCACATTACAGATGCACAGGGTGAGGTGGGAGCCACTGCAATCCACTGGGACCTGGGTCTGTGATCCTTGGGCCCTGCATCAGGCCTACGTGGACTGTAACATGTCACTGCTGCTGTTTGTGCTCTCCTCTCGTGATGTGTGTCTACACACAGGTGTGAGAGCTGCCACATGCCCTCATACCTGTGAGCGAGACAGGGAGACGACACTGTCCACATTTTACACCGGGGCAAGCTGAGCCTACAAGGGCCACGTGATGAGCCCGGTCACACAGCAGGGAGAGCTGGGTCCAGCCTTCTGCGCACTGTCCTCCCATCCTCTGGAGAAGCTGTCCACCTGGTTCAGTGAGAGCCAGCTGCTCAGACAGGGAAAGGCTCAGAGCAGTGCCCAGACCACCTGAGGGCATGGGCCACACACAGCCTGAGGTGGGACAGGCTGTGTCCAACCCTGAGCACTGCTGTGGGTGGGGAGTGTTCTGGCTCTGCCCACCAGGGCAGATGCAAGGGGATAAAAAGGTGGAGGGCTCTGGGAGAGTGGGGGGCACATGGCCCTGGCTCTCCCACGCTGAGCCTCCCAAGATAGGCGGTTATGCTTGCGACTGTTGAGTTAGCAGCAGAGCGAATCTGCAAGGGTCGGGGATGTGGGCTGTGATTCTTGGAATGTGTTTTTCTGGTGGAGGAGCATGCGTGTGGTTTTGTGACATTTGGGGTGAAGGGCATCAGTTTACTTGTGCTTCTCATCCTTGCAGGTGCCTGGCCTGGGCATCCAGGGGTCAGGAACATTATGCTAGTCCTGCGTCGGGGGTGGACCTGGAAGGCCCCGCAGTGACCCACTGGGTTGACCAGGGTTGGCCTCATGGGGCTGACCAAGGATGGGACGTGCCACCTCCACTCCACCAGCACCCTGACACGAGCGCCCCGGCACGCATGACAGGGCAGGGGCCCCATCTGGGCGCGTGGGCCAAGCTAGGGGAGACGGCTTCTGGTCTGGCTGTTGGGGCCCCCATGTCCACGGGTCTCACTACTTGCATGCATGGTGCTCTCTGGGGGAACGCTTGCTTTGTGGGGGGCGTCCTGTTTCCAGGGCCCCTCACTGTGCTCACCAGGCTCTGGGGGAGGCGGCACCACTGAGACAACGGCCAGCGTGCAGTGGCTGTGGGCAGGGACACAGGCAGGTGGGGGAGGGCCGGGCTCTCTCTCCCATGCAAGGATGCCCCACTGCCTTTCCCCAAGTGGGACAGGGAGACGGCTCCCTGGGTCACACACCACACGGGAGACACCGGCTTCAATGGGCTCACCGTTGGTCAGTGAGGTACCTGAGCAGCACTGGGGAGCCTGCTCTGCAGCTCACTGCCCCCACCCACACTCGTATGCAGAGAAGTGCACATGTGCACACACGTTCACACACACAGGCGTGCACACACCCCCCCCCCCCCCCCCCCCCCGCCCGATGTGGAGATAAGAGCACAAGCACCAATGAGGAGAAGGAGGGATGGGAGGAGGAGGGAGAAGACAGAGGGTGGGGGAGGGAAGGGGGAGGCAGCAGAGGAAGTCAGTCCTTGAAGTTGTAGTTCCGGATCTTGGGGGGCTGCTGGCAGCCTTTAGGTTTTGCAGGGTGAGCCCGGGCGGGCCTGGTGGGCCTGGCCTTTTCTTGGGCTTCCATCTTCATCCCTTTGACAGCAAAGGCTGCCCACGTCTCGATGGGGCTCCTGTCAGAGTGTTGGAGGCTGTCGGCTGCTGCAGGCACCGTGGGAAGAGAAACGGGAGAGAGGCGCGTCACCTTCCAGGGCAGGAGGCCGTGTGCTCAGGAAGCTGGGCCACAGTCTGTTGGGTGCGCTTCTCGCCAGCAGCAACAGGACCTCTCACCCTGGCTCTCCTATGGGAGCCTGTGCAGGCTGGGGTCCTCCTGCACTGACCGCCCAGTGGCAGCAGCAGTGCCGTGGGGTCCTGGCCCTGAGGCCCAGCACAGGAGGTCCCTGTGGGTTCATGCTCTCCAGACGGTCTGCAGGGCCTGGGCCTGCCCCTCCATCAGGCACTCAGGACGTTTGGCCCTGGAACACTACCTCCCGTCCTGGCCACTTCATGGCCATTTCGTAACAGGTCCCATGAGGCTGCCGAGGCTAACAGTTGACTCACAGCACTTCCAGGCCCTTCCTGGCTGTTGGCCACCCTCTGCCCCCTGGCCATGCTCTCCAGGCACCTCTAGCCACCCCGCAGCTCCGACAACATGGCCAGGCACAGGCCCAGGGCCTGGGAGCTGCACCCCACGCCACAGGCACAGGCTGACACACCAGGGCAGCCATGCCAAAATATTGTCAGCAACCATCTTTGTCCTAGAGCATCATAGATAATTTTCTTCATCCTTCCAGCTTTCTCTACTTTCCAAGTTTTTAGAATTAAGAATGTATTTCTTTTGTAAGAAAACAAAAAAAGATGTTATTAGAAAGCAATTGTAAGATGCAAGCTCAGGAGCAGCTCTCCCTCGTGGGCTGGCTGAGCAGGTAGGGCCGGGGTCTCTGGAGCCCCAGGAGGGTCTGTCGGCACTGGAAAGGAATGCTGCCCCAGGGCACCAGCCTCGCACGCGCCACGGGAGACACATGCGGGGGATGTGCCCAGTGTCACTGAGCCCACCACCCTGGGCCTGGAGGTCGGGAGGGCTCACCCAGCACAGGGCCCCACGCGCTTGGCACAGATAGGGTGTACTGGATGGCAGGGACCGGCCCGGGCAAGACCTGAGGACAGGGATGGGCTGGCCAGTCAGCTGCACAGCCTCTGAAGGGACAGAATGGGGCTGTGGACCGGGCGTGCGTCAGGGCTGGCGTGGAGCTGGGGGACTGGGAAAATGCATGTGCTTCGGAAAGCACACGCCCGTGGCACATGCTGTGGGTTTGCTGGCATCCTCCTGTCCTGGGCAGTGTCCCAGCACCCTGGGCTGTGGGTCCCTGGCCCTCACCTTGGGTCCCTTCTCTCATGGTGTGGTTTCTCTGTCCCGCTGGCATCTTGGGCCACCTGGAACCACTGCTGTTCTCCCTGCAGCCTCCCCAGGGTCACACGCCCTTTGGCCTCCCTCCTGCTGCCTTTGGACTCAACCCTGGGGCCAGGCCTTGCTCTCCCCCTGACCCCCAGCCGCCGAGCTCGGGTCCTGAAGGGGTGAGGACGTGGGGCTCTGGATGCATCACGCTCCTCTCTGCTTCCTCTGGCCACGGCTGCTCTTCCCTCCTCAGGAGAACACACATGTCTTCGCTTCTGCAGCCCCAGACCAACCCCTCCGCACACAGTCTCCCAGCCTGCGTCTCTCCAGAAGTGATCCTGCAGGCCCTGACCTCTGGGCAGCTGTCCTGCCACCGTGGCCTCTGCTCACTTAGTTTCCTTCTGGAAGGCAACGGCTGCTGTGACCCACTGACCACTGTGATGCTGGGGGTCTCTCCCCACAGCACAAGGGCCTGGCCCTTTCTCTTAGGGAGTCAGTCCATGGGTGTCCCCAGAGCTCGTCCTTCCCCTCCCCAGGGAGTGGCTGCCTGGGGGGTTACCAGAGAAGGTGAGGCTGGGGGAAGGGCCACTAGACCAGACCCCAAGGCCTCTGCATGGGGGGCCGAGCTCCCTGTGATGCTGCCACGCTCCAGGCAGGCGCTTCCCACAGACCGCCTGCCTGCCGGGGGCCTCTGAGCCGAGGGAGAGGACTGGGAAGACAGGACAGTTGGCCTCCTGGCCCCAGGCTTCTGTCCCTTCCCCACAGAGCCCTCCTGAGGAGGGGCAGTTCCTCCAGGACAGGCCTCCAGGGCAGGGGCGGTCCTGGCTCAGACGCGAAGCTGAAGCTGGACGTGTCAGGCCCATATGCCCCCAGGACACTCTCCATGACCAAGATGTGGTTGGTCTCCCACCTAATTGACAGAGCTGGGCCCTTGCTCCGACCAGTGACGGGTTTGCAGAAGCGTGGCCCTGCCCACTCGCTGCTCCTCTCTTTCTCCCCAGCTGGGGACTCTCTCTGCACTAGGTTCTGGCTCGGCCTAAGGGAAACGATTCGGGTGCAGGACTTCCTGGCACACGCTGCCGGGCCAGCTCTGGCTCTGGGGGAGGTTCAGCAAGACGCCAACGGCCCCCCGGCTATGAACCTGGGAGTAGCACCGGAGCCCTCCGGGTCCCTGCCTCCCAGACGTAGCTCCCTCTGGGGGCTGACACTACCCAGGCGCTGTGGGCCTGTGCTGTCGGTGGCTGCCCTTCCCTGTCACCTTCTGGGTGGCTGTAATGACTCCTGAGCCTGGGAGGGTCTTGTGGACCAGCATCTGGGTGGACGTGGGTCAGTCTCCTGTCTCAGTCTTGGGGGCTCCCAGAGGGGCAGTGCTGGTGCAGCTCCCATCCATGTTGCCCTCCAGGCTACCTGGCTCCAGGGAGCAGAAAGGGCTGCACCTGGTTATCAGGGTGACCTGAGCACACGCCGCCTGGGCCTCGGAGGGCTGTCAGAGGGCTGGGGACGTGGCTATACTCCTGAGAAAGGGCCGCCAAGCCCATGCTTTCCCTGGCTCTCCAGAGCCTTCCCTGGGGCTGGGGGACAGCCTAGGACTCAAGTCCTAGTTGTGGCCTTGGGCACAGGGGCAAGGCCTCCTCAGGCTCTCTGTGGCCTCGGAGGGCCCAGTCAGTCCTTGTGTCTCCCCTCTCCTTCCAGCTCCTCTCTGGTAACTACCCTGGGTGCTGACTGCCCCTCATTTCCACTGAGACCTCTCTCCTGCCTCCAAGGGAGCCTCTCATACCACCGAAGTCAACACTCTCAAATGGGACGAAGTCACCCCAGGTCTCCAGACCCCTCCTTTCAAACCCCCCTTTTGATTAGTGGTTACAAATTAGATTACGTTACACTCTCCTGCCCTGCCAGAACCTCCCAAGGCTTCCCACCACTGCTGGGATGGAACTCCAAGCCTTTGCATGTGGTAGACACGGACGGTGGATGTGAGCTCCCTCCCCCGACCCCAGCCCTGAATCTCCTGAACTGCAGGCTGCTTCCCAGGAGCCAGAGTCTGCCCTGAGCGACCCTGCAGGGAGCTGCTGCCGCCCTGGGTGCTGAGGTTCCAGGTGGACATTCCCCTGCCTGACTCTAACTCAGCCAGATGGAGAAGGGGCAGGCAGGAAACCCTGTATCCTTCAGGACCCCGCAGCCACTCCTGGCCTTGGCTGGGGGCACTGGCCACGGACTAAGCCCCTGGTGAACAGGCCAGTATCCCCACTCCATCTCTTCCTTCCTGAGGTTAACTCCCCACAGCAACCCCTAGTTGTTCCTGCCTAATATCATCTTCAGGGGCTCCCCCTCCCTAGTTCTCAGCTCACCAAGGCCTGTCTGCTATGCCTTTCGGTGTGGCCCAAGGTGGTCCCAGCCTGGGCCTCGACAAGTGCTGCTAGGCCCCAGAGAGCACATCTGGGCCCTAAGGAAGCGAATGTAGGGGACATGCTTCTGTGGACAGAGACCTTGAAGAGAGGCTGGTTCTGCCCTTGTCTGGGGGCTGCATCGTCCAAGGTGGGCATGCAGGCCTCAGTGGGTGGGCAGGACCCAGAGAGACAGTCCTGCCCTCCTTGTGGGCCCTACTCCCTCTCTCTGGGCCCTGAGGCTCAGCTCCACAGAAAAGAGGTTCTGGGAGAGGCCTAAGGGCAGGGTGGGTGGGCAGCAGGCATGTGGGCGCCAGCATGTGGGGAGAAGATGGCACCAGGAGAGCCAGGAGGCAGTGTCAGGAAAGAGGGAGAGCTGAGGGTCCGGGAAGCAGCTGAAGGTGGAGGCCAGGCCACAAAGCCTGGTTTGCTCCCTTGATTGGAGGGCAGAGGTGATGGTGGGAAGAAGCCCCGAGGCCCCAGAAGGGAAAGGAGGTGCCAATGACAGGCTGGGGTCTGGGAGCCATGGCCTGGCTTCAGGTGGCTGGAGGGATGTGGCCGGGACCCTGTGATCAGTGCCTGGGCTGCGTTCAGACAGCATGTGTCCTCTGTAAGGCGCCGTGTGGGGACAGTCAGGAGGGCCTGGGTGAGCAGATGAGGGGTAGGGGGTGGATTCTGATATACCTTTTTTCCATAGAGATGTATGCCTAAAACTAGACAAGATAAAATCCCTGAAAGATACACTTTCAAAAGGGGCCCATGGGGGCCCCACTCCAGGGTCGGCTAAGTTGGCTCACAGTTCTAGGCAGCCCTCCAAACACCTCCAGGGATCCTCATATGGAGTGGCTGCCCATCCACATGCCCCCAGCCAGGAGTGCTGACTGGCAGGCCACACTGCAATGGGCTGTCCTCTGCTCTTCTTGGCGAGAGGACAACTGTGAGTGATGCAATGCTCTCCTTTTCCAGGGAAACGTGGTCCCCTCTGGAGGGCTGCCCATCGGCCACGTGCACACAAGCTGCCCATCTTGCTCAAGGTGCTGTGAGCCTGGCCAGAGGCCTCCCCACACCACACTAGGACCCTGAAATCACCCTCTGGAGGTCTAGCGATGACCCTTTGAATCCCATGGGCTGCTTTTGGTTCCCCCAGAAGGAGCCACACGCAGACTCCAGCCAGAGCTCTAGGCTGCGCTGGAGATAGAGCGGAGGGCCTTGACCAGCATGGCCTGGCTGGGAGCCAGCTTCACGCAGACTCCACTGCATGGCTGGTAGCTCTCCACAGCTTCCTTGCTGCTCCCTGACTGAGTTCAGCCCAGTGGGCAGCAGCATGGCTGCCACCGCGCAGATAGGCCCCTGGGAGCTCAAAGCTCCCTCTCTAGGTCCTCTGCTATTGGACCGACTGCGGGAGGAGAAGCGTCACATTTGCCAAGGGCTGATGCGGTGCCAGGTCTGGTTCTAGGTGAAGCTTTCTGCACACACACCTGCCTCATCCTCCGGCCCCTACTCAGGGACAGTGGTGACCCCTTCCTGACATGGAGGTGGTGCAGCATCTGAGCCCAGGGGCCTGGGACCCCGCCCTGCTTACTACTACCACACTCTCAGCATCCTCCCCCCGCCCCCAGATTCCTCAACAGGAAGTGATGGAGCTTCAACCCAAGTCGAGGGACAGCACGTGCATCGGAGGCTGCCCAGAGGAAGTGACCGAAACAAGTTACATGGAGACCACTGCGTCCATGCTACACCACAAGCGTAATTTACGCCATCTTCCCAGCTCCTTATGGAAGAAAGGGCCCATGGCATCAGCTTCAGCTGGGAGGTAAGGCCAGGCTCAGGACCTCTTGGTCTCAGTACTGGGGCTCAGGGGGTGGCTGCATAAATTAATCACATAAAGAAACCTGATGAATCTACGCTTCTTCCTCCACAGTGGGGGTGCACCCCGTTCATCTCCTCCCCTGACTGACTGACATGCAGGCCTGCAAGCAGTCCACCTGCCCAGAAGATCCCCTGCCCACGAGGCCTGGGGCAGGCAGCACCTCCAGGCCCAGAGCTGCTGCTCAGCTTCCAGCTGCACTGCCTCGGCTGGTCCACAGGGCACGAGGCCCCCAGGCAGATGCACCATGGAGAAGCCAGCAGATGGCAGGGCCCTGCGAGGACGGGTGGAGAAGTTGGTCTGCAGGGGTGAGAGCGAATGGCCCTGGTCTGGGTGGAGGTGGCCATCTCAGGCTCCCCTGCAGCCTCAGCACCCTGCTCCACGCCCCCGGCAACAGCTGCTTGCCATGGCCTGAAGAAGATACCCACACCAGTCCTGGCACAGTGCTTGTCCCCTGGACTGTAAGTTGGAGGGCTGGTGTCTGCCCGGAGATGGGCTCCCCCTGGGAGGGGCCGGCGTGTGGCCCCTGGGCTGGAGGTCGTCCCTCTAGAACTGCCCTCCTGCCTCGGCTGCCCTCAGTTTGCACTGTGCTGTTGGGTGCTCTCAGATGGACACTTCCAGAACAGGCTCTTCTGCAGAAAGGGAGGTTGGTTCCAGGGCCTAGAGTCACTGCACGGGTGCCTAGGCAGCGTCACTCTGCACCTCAGGGATGGAAGTTCATGTCTGAAAAGGCACCAGTGTTCCTGGTGAAGGCATAGCCTCTGTCTCCCTTAGTGATGGAGATCTGCCACGCCACCAAGTCCTACGTGCCTCCCTGGCTTCTGTCTACACTGGCGTGGGGGCATACAAAATCAGAGCAGTGAGCTATTTCCATGTTGAGAGTCAGAGGCCATGGGTTGACCTCTTGGCCAGGTAAACTCCTTGTCTGTGCAGCATGTAGAGAGCAAATGGCCAAGCCCATCACCTGCAGCTGCTGTCGCTGGCAGGAAGAATGGCCTTCTTTGGCTCTTTGGTCAGGCATCCTGTGGGCAACACTGAAAAGGGCACCTGTTTTGAACACCTGACCCATGTCTCCACCCCCTGAACTGGGCGCCTCTCTGTGGGTGACTGGTCTTGCCTGCCCACGCGAAGGGCTCCCTCAGTCCCCACGTGGACCAGCAGGGTCGGCCCTGGTTACAGTGTGAACCATGAAATCCATGTGTCTGTAGCAGGGTCCATGGGAAGCTTAAGACAGCAGTGTGGATTTTAGAGGACGAGGTCTCCTGCTTGCTTGTGTGTGGAATTTGTATATCAGGAATGTAACTGGCTCCTACTTTAAACTAAAATATAAGTAGAGTAGTTCATGTGATGGTGCCCAGAGCATGCAGGTCGCACCCTCGATTCACAAGAAGCCTGGCCACAAGAGCTAAACGTCCAATGCCCAGAAAATCTCTTTTACTGTCCTTCCCAAGTTAAAAGAACAAGTCCCTCATTTCCCACCACAGTGACACTATGCTTAACTTTAGGACTGAGGGGCATTCTTAGAGGAGGCAGCGGGAGGACAGAACTTGGATGAGGCCAAACTCACACATAACCCTTCTATTTATGATGAAAACTCAGTAAATCAGGAAGATAAGGGAAAAATTGTAACTTGATCAAGGTTTCAAAGACACATACTGACCTGGGTTAAACACAAACCTCTAAACACATACAGGAATACAGGCACAAGGGTTTCTTAAACAAGTGGGATAAAAATTCTGGTTCTATAAGGATCTATGTTGAAAACACTCTTGGAAGAAGAGCTTAACTAAGGAGAGAAATCCAGAGGAAGCTGTAAGAGACCTGGGAAATAGGGAAATTGAAGCTACAGAGACCCGCAACAAGGCAAGATGAGAATTCCAGACACTGTTGCTATGACTGGGGTAGGGTGGCTGAGGGGAGGGGAGTGTATGAAGAACGCGCCTTGTGATAGGGAACAAGCCTGAGAAGTCCGCGTGGCTGCGGGGACACGGGTGTGAGCTGGAGACACTTTTCCAGGACAGAGTCAGAACATGTAACTTGTAAAACAGCACAAGAAAACTCGATTTCTCCAAGGAAAAGCAGGAATGTAGAAAAATGAAGCAGAAAGAAACGGGGAAATAAATAATATGGGAGAATTAAGCCCAATAGATGAGAATTCAATATAAATGAGTTAAACTCACTAATGAAGAGAAAAAATTCTCAGATTGGATTTAAAAAAAGAAAACAAGATCCAACAAGATGTTGTGTGAAAGACCCATCTAAAACAAAAGACACATAAAAGTGGAAATCAAAAAACTAAAACAGAACTGGGCAAAAATATCACGAGAGGCAAAGAAGAACTCTATGTACTGGTAAAGGAACAATGTTGAAACCAATCAAGTGAGCACTGCCAGAGCTGCAGGGAAAATGGATTACTCAACACCGCTGAGGAAGATTTTAACTCACCCCTGGTGGTCACAAAGCCACGCCAAGATGGCAAAGACTTAGCCAGTGGAATTAATTAGATTGAGTTATTAGACATACACATGGCTGAACTAATGGGCACATAATGCACTTCCTTCTCCAGCCAACACAGCCCACACGCAGAATCAGACCATGTATGAGGCATGAGTCTCAATTCATTCCAAACATAATGCAATAAAATTACAGACCAACATCAAAGCCCCCTCAGACCCGTCCTGCTCTGAAACCGCACAGCGTAAGGCTGACTAGTCCGTGAGCGATGGAGCGAGTCATGGAATGAATTAAGAGATTTTCAGAACTCTCAGAATTTGTAGGACATGGCTGAAACACAGCTTTAAATACACTTGTCAGGAAACACTAACAGTCAAGACTACCAAGAGATGAGCTAAACTTCCAACGTGAGAAGTTGGAAAGAAAGGAACAGACGAAACTCAGGAAACAAGAAATAAGGAAATCATAAAGTTAAAGGCAAACTTCAATGAACTTAGAAACCCCAAGAAAATAAAGAGTACAGAAAATCAACACAACGCAAACTGCTGTCTGCAGACATGAAGGAGGTTAACCTCTGCCAAGACCGACCCAAAAAAGGAGAGCAAGTGAACACGGCAGGGGGACAGCTGGGTGAAATGAGTGTTATCAGGAGCTATTCACTAGGAAATTAATAAACCCTAGATGAAATGGAAAATTCCAAAACAAGCACCAGAAAATAGCATTTGAAATGTCCAGTAACTATTAAGGAAACTGAAAAGTTAATCAAATACTTCCCTTCCCAAAAGACCCCTGGCTCAGATGACTTGACAGGTGCTTCACTGAATTTTCAAAGCCCAATTTTCAAGGAACACTCAATTTCTATCCTACTCAAGTTATTCAGGAGAAGAGAAAAAGAGTGAAAGCTGCCCAGCTCATTTCATGAGGTAAAGTAATCCACGTTCCCAAACCAGATAAGGACAACACACGAAAAGCTTACAGGCCTATTTCACTTATAAATATAGCTGCAAAAACTGTACATAAACATTAGGAAATCAAATCAAACAAGTATGAAAAATACATCCTCATCAAGGAAAACTCGTCCAGGACCGCAAGGCTGGACCAACATCAAAGAGTCTACCACCATATTTTGCCACATTAATAAACGAAAAGACAAAGAAATCATATGATTATCTTAATCAATGCAGAAAAACATCTGATAAGGTTTAACATCTATTTATGATGAAAACTCAGTAAATCAGGAAGATAAGGGAAAAATTGTAACTTGATCAAGGTTTCAAAGACACAGCAATGATTCTATTTAGCAGAAAAATGACCCCCATTCCCTTCGAGTTAGGGAATGAGACAGATGTCCACTAGGGGTGCTCCTATTAATATGGTTCTGGGGACCCCTGTCACCCTGGACAGAAAAAGGAAAGAAAAGGAAATAAGGAATATAGGATGAGAAGGCAGGAAGTAGACAGTCATTACTTGAAGACGATATAATCGCCCACCTAGAAAAAAGCACCAAAGACAAACTATTAGTATTAAGACAGAAGCTCAGTGAGGGGAGAGGGGAGATCAGCTACCAAGTCCAGAGCGCTTCTCTACGAGGGCAGCCATCTGGCAACCACAATAAAAACTCGGAAACAGCAGGAAAACGCTAAACCAGCCTGCCGCGTGCTATGCACACGGAGCTTCCCTGGGAGGCAGCCGGGCCCCCTCTGTTGCAGGCCGTCTGTGGCTGGCTTCTCCGCTGCTTCCACCACAGCCACCTGGCGGCCTGCCCTTAGCAAAGGAGGGTGGAGGCCACTGTTTCTCTACAAAGCGTGTGTGAGACGTACAGCCTTCTCCAGAGACCAAACAACCCCTCATAAGCCAAGAAAACAGAAGTGGGTTTGTTCTATACACTTAAAGTTGAGGTACTATTTCTCCAAACAAAACCTCAGTGCAGGCCTGAAGTGGAGGCAGTTCCGGTTGGGAGGAGGGTGGGAAGGCCGAGGCCCAGATAACTCCTTCACCCCTCTGCACCCCCTCCTCCCGCCCCCCCAGGGCTCTCGAGGCCCTTCCAAGAGGCCCTGGGGTCTGCTGGCAGGACACTGTCTACGGTAATGGCCTCCCCTGGGACTTGCTAAGTGCCACAGTGGAGAACAATTAAGAGAGCCGAGTAAGTTGGGAAGAATTACAAGGATCCTGCAGGGATCTGCAACGGCCACGAAACGGACAGCAGGTTGACAGTGGTGTCTTTCCCGCTTGGGCTCTTCTTGATTTTGCCTGTGACAGACTAGAAACTGGGAGACTAGAAGGGTGATCACGGGGCAGGAAAGAAACAGAATATCTGGGCAGAAGGTTGACGGTCACCAGAAGCCTGCATGAGACCACGGCTGCTCCCAGCAGTTTGGGTGACACTCAGCACAGGAGAGCCTTTACCTCAAAAACCACTTCTATGGAGGGGTAACTTACGTACCATACAATGCACCCATTTTTCAGTGTACATTTCAATGGCTTTTAGAAAATGTATACATCCACGTATATGGAACATCTCCATCACCCCAAATACCCCTGGCCCCAGCCCTGGGCATCCATTGATCTGCTGTCACTATCGATTAGATGGGTCATCTCTAAAGTTTCCCTTAAATAGAACACACTAGGTATTTTCTGATGTCTGGTCCTTCCAGAAACCAAAGAGATGTTTCTGAGATTCGCTGTGTTGCTGTGTGTACCAGTAGTTGTCTCACCTGTGGAGGAGTCCCACATTACACGGCCGCACCGTCATTTGCTTTTCCATGTGTCTGTTGATGGATAGTGTGTTGCTCCCAACGTGATGACCGAAGCTGCTACCGACATTCACGTTAAGCTCTTTGGGGGCTTGGATGGTTCTGTTTCTCTTGCACAATTTACCTTGGAAGTGAATGGCTGGGTTGTATCGTAAGTGTGTGTTTAACTTTGTAAGAAACTGCTAAACTGTTTTCCAAAGGCGTTGCCCCGAATGGCACTCCCACAAGCGGTGTGTGAGAGTTCCAGTTGCTCCACATCCTCCCTACCACCTGACCTCGGTGGGTTTCCACATTTCTTTGGTCATTGAGTGAACAGGTGGTAGCATCTTCAGGTGGTGTAAGTTTGCATTTACTAAGAATGCTGAGCATCTTTCACGGGCTTATGGGCCCTTTGCATATTTCCTTTTGTAAAGTGACTTTTCAGGTATTTTGGCTTTTTTATTTGGCTTATTTGTTTCTTCTTATTGGGTAGTAAAGTTCTTTATATCTTCTGGATATAAGTCCTTGATACGTATTCAAATATTTTCTCCAGGTGTGGCTTGCTTATCTTTTCATCTTCTTAACACTGTCATGGGAAAAGCCAAACTTTAAAATTTTGATGAAGTCCAATCTATCAAATTCATTTCATTTATGGTTTGGACTTTTTGTACCCTATCTAAGAAGTCTCTGCCAATCCCAGCACCACAAAGACTTTCTCCTATGCTCTCCTCTAGAAGTTGTGTAGTTTTAGCTTCCATGTTCAGGCTTATGACAGATTTTGAATTAATTTTTGTATTTGGTATAAGGTAACGGTTTTGTCCATATGGCTAGCACAACTGATTGAATAAACTATCCTTTCCCCTTCAATTACCTTAGAACCTTTGCATTAATTGAAAAATCAATTAACATGCACATGTGCGCGTGTGTCTGTTCGGTTCCTCTGTTGTATCTGTCTGTCCTTACACCAACCACACACTGTCATGACTACCACAGTTTTACAGGAAGTCTTACAATCAGGGAGTTTAAGTCCTTACCTTGTTCTTTTTCAAGATTGCTTTGGATATCCTGTATCCTTTGCATTTCCATGAAAATTTTCATTTTCAATTTCAATTTTAAAAGATGGGTGGGATTTTTGAATGGGTTTCTGTTAAATCTATAGATGAATTTTGGAAGAAACGACATCTCAACCCTGAGTCTTCCAATCTACAAACATGGTATATCTCTCCATTATTTAGGTTTTAATTTTCTCTGACATGAGTTTTTTCAGTGCACAGGTATTTTGTTTAGTCTATCCCTAAGTATTTCATGGCTTTTGATGCTATTATTGTAAATGGTATTTTTTATTGAAATTCCCAATTCTCATTGTTATATAGAGAAATATGATTGAGTTGCTATATTGACCTTGTATCCTGGGCTTTAGCTAAAGTCACTTTTTACTTCTAGTGGTTTTTTTTATTTGTAGGGTACTTAGGATTTTGTACAAACTAGATCACGTGGTATGTGAATAAAAACAGTGTTACTCTTTTGCGATCTGTATGTCTGACCCCCTGCCTTTTTCCCGCTTTCTCACATGGCTAGGACTGCCAGCACCATGTGGCACAAAGGGGTAAGAGTGGGCAGCAGCCTTTCACCATTACGTGAGACACTGGCTGTGGGTTTTCCATGGTTCCCTTTATCAGGCTGAAGAAGTTCCCTTCTATTCCCAACTAGCTGAGGGTTCTTCTTCTTCTTTTTTACTCATGAATGGGTGTTCAATTTTGTTAAATAATTTTTCTGCATTTATTGAGACAATCACAAGGTTTTCCTTGTTTAATCTATTAATACAGCATACTGATTCTTTAATGTTATACCCACCTTTCACTGCTAGGAAAACACCCACTAGATTGGGATGTACCATTTTCAGACATCATTGGATTTGATAGTCTCATGTTTTAAGGATTTTTTTGGTCTCTGTTCCTCAAGGATATGGGTCCACGGTTTTCTTTCCCTGTAATGTCTCTGTCTGGTCTTGGTGTCAGAGTCATGCAGGCCTCATAAAATGAGCTGGGAAGTCTTGTGTCATCCTTTACTTTTTGAAAATCAGTTTGGGTGGATTAGTATTCTTTCTTTCTTAAGGGTTTTATAGACTTCACCAGGGAAGCCATCTGGCCTGTAATTTTCTTTGTGGGAAGGTTTTAAGTTACACATTCAATTACTTTAATACATATAGGCCTATTCACATTTCTATTTCTTCTTGAATCACTTTTGGTAATTTGGGTCTTTCACAGAAATTGTCTATTTTATCTAAATTAACTTGGCAAACTTCTGGCATGTAGTTGCTCTTATTAACCCATTATTGTCTTCTCATTATCTACAGCTCCTGGAGCAATGCCCCTCTCTCATTCCTGATAGTTATCCCCTGTACTGTCTCTCATTGTATCTCGATCAGTATAGCTAGATGTTGTCAGTTTTGTGGACATTTTTTCAAAGAATCAGATTCTGGTTTTATTGTTTTACTGTAGTACTTTTCTCTTTTCTATTTCATCGTTCTCACATTTATCTTTATTATTTCCTTCCTTCTATAACCTTTGGATTTAATTTGTTATTATTTTTCTAGCTTCCTAAGTGGAAGTGTAGTTCACAGATTTTAGACCAATGTTCTTCTCTAATATAAGCACTTAAAGGCATAACTTTCTAAGCACTACTTTGTGATATCTTCTTTGACCCATGCAGTATTTAGTGTTCTTTTGATTTTCAGAATTTTGGGATATTTTTCTAGGTATCTTTCTGTCATTGATTTCCAATGTAAATTTCTTGTGGTCTGGAAACATATTCTGCATGATTTCAATCCTTTCAAATTTACTGAGACTGGTTTTATGGCTTAATATGTGGTCTGTCTTGCTGAATGTTCCATATGCACCTGAAAAGCAGGTGTGTTCTGCCATCGCTATACAGAGAGGTCTGAACATGCCAATTTGGTTAAGGTGGTTATAGTGACGCACTAACCCTGCATAGCTCACAGATGCTCTGCCCTGCATGATGGAGAGAGCAGCACTGAAGTCCCGGCTACGACCATGGAAGTGTCTGGACCTCCTTTTGTTGCTGTGAGTTTTACTTCGTGTGTTTTACAGCTCTCTCACATGGGTCGTCATGTCTTCCTGATTGATTCCACATCACTACGAATGTCCCTTTCATCTCTGGTAAGATTCCTTGCTGGCAAGTCTACTTTGCCTGATAATTCTTTTGAATTGAGGTAACGTTGGTTTATAACATTATATAAATTTCAGGTGGATATCATTATATTTTGACTTCTGTGTAGATTACACCGTGTTTACCACCAAAAGGCGAGTTGCCTCCTTTGCCTGATATTAATATAGCCTCCAGCTTTCTTGATCTCTGTCTTTATATTTAAACTGGGTTTCTTGTAGACAGTATAGAGCTGAGTCTTGCCTTTTCCTCCAGTCGGCTTTTTAACGGAATATTTAGACCACTGCATTGAATGTCACTATGAATATGGCTGGTTTGAAGGTGTCTTCTCACTAAATTGTTTCTACGTGTCCTATTGGTCCTTTGTCACCCTTTCCTCCTTTTCTCCTACTTTTGGGTTCATGTTTTTTTTCCCCCCCTGCTTTTTTCTCCCCAAATACCCCCAGTACATAGTTGTATATTTTAGTTGTGGCTCCTTCTAGTTGTGGCATGTGGGACGCTGCCTCAACGTGGCCTGACGAGCAGTGCCATGCCCGCGCCCGGGACCCGAACCAGTGAAATCCTGGGCCGCCAAAGCGGAGTGCACGAACTTAACCAGTCGGCCATAGGGCCGGCCCCTGGGTTCCTGTTTTTTATTCCACTTTATCTCCACTGCTGCACTTTTGGCTACACTTCTTTGGTTTTGTTTGTTTTTTCAAGTGGTTGTTCTATGATTTACAATATGCTTTTTTCCCTCACTGCCTCTTTGATCAGGTCTTTATTAAAACTAGTTGTCCTACAATGTGCATTGTTAGCTTATCACGTTTTACCTCGAGATATCATATGGCCTCATGCAGGAGAGCCTCACGCAAGTACACTTCCTTTCCTTTCCCACCATCTGTGCCATTTCCGTCAGACACCTCACTTCCACACACATCACAAACCGCATGATGCACTGTTACTATGGACGCTTCAAAGAGCCAGTTTTCTTTTAAAGAGAAATGTGAACCTGACTTCTTTCACCCACACACCCACCACTCATGCCTCTCTGCACTACTCTGTTGGCCCAGGTTTTCACCTGGTATCACTTTCCTTCAGCCTGAAGAATCTCCTGGAATATTTTTTGTAGTGCAGGTCAGTTGGTGACGAATTCTATCAGATTTGTTTATCTGCAAAAGCTTTTATTTTGCCTTAAGTTTTGAAGGATATGTTTGCTTGGTATAGAATGCTATTTTGACAGCTTTTTTCTTTCAGCAATTTAAAGACGATGATCGTTTGTCCTTGGCTCACACAGTTTCTGAAGAGAAGTCCATCATAACTGATATCTTTGTTCATCTTTAGGTAATATGTCTTTTATTTTTCCTTTGACTGCTTTTAAGATTTTCTCTTTACTACTGATCTTCAGAAATTTGATTATGATGTTCCCTGGCTTGCACGCACGCATGTGTGTGTTTATCCTGCTGCTTGGGGTAAACTTCTGGGATCTATGAGTTAGGAATTTTCATTGGATTTAGAGAAAATTGGCATTATTTCTTCAAATACTTCTGCTGGTCCCTGTCTCTCCTCTCTTCCTGTTAGACTGATGGATACTACCTTCCTGGTCCTCAAGGCTGATTTCTAGTTCTCTGTTCTTTTCTCTCTGTGCGTCACTGGATGAATTCTCTTGCTGGGTCTTCAAGTTCCTTCTTCTTTCTTCTACCATCTCTATTCTGCTGTTAATCCCATCCAATGAGTTTTCCTTATCAAATATTGCATTTTTCATCTCTAGAAGTTTTGTTTGGTTCTTTTTTTACATTTTCAGTTCTTCTCGTTATATACATGTTTTTCTTTAAATACTCGAATATAGTCATAATAGTTTTTTAAATGTCTTTGCTTGTTTCCTCATTTCTGCCATTTCTGGGCCTCATTCTATTGACTGATCTTCCTCTTGGTTACGGATCACATTTTCCTGTCTTTGATGTCTTGTAGTTTTCAAGTGGACGTCAGACATTGTAAATATTTTGTTGAAATTTTCTTGTTGCTTTTTAGCCTGTAGGGCTTTGTACTGGTAGGCAGTTAGGTTCCTTGTTTGGTCATTTCAAAGACTGTTTTTAAGTTTTTCTAGGGTAAGTCTAGATGGGCCTTCACTTCAGAAACACTCAGCCCTACTAGTAAGGTGTGACCTCTCCGGGCCTCCACTGAATGCACATGAGCGCTGAGGATGCATCACCTTGACTGGCTGGAGCTTGGAGATCTCCCCATCCTGTGAGAGCTCTGGAAATGGCTCCACTTACAACTTGTTTGTCTTCCCTTTGCCTGGACTTGTGAAGTTTTCTTCCATACATCTATGGGCTGGTACACGGTAAGGACTCAAGAGAATCCCTATGCAGATTTCTGGAGCTCTCTTCTGCGTTGTTCCCCTACTCTGGACTCTGCCCCACACTGCCAGTCCTCTCTGCCTCCCCAAACTCCAGTTCCTGTTTCCTCAACTTCATAAGGCTACTGAGCTGCTTGGCACCCCCTCCCTGTGCCTGAAGCCCAGAAACTGCCTTCAGGCAGAGAGCCAGGGGGATCCTAGAGCTGGCCTCATTTGTCTTCCTTCTTTCAAGGGTCACAGCCCTGTGCTACCTATCGTCCAACATCTGAAAACAGTTGTTCCATTTATTTTGCCCCTTTTCTCGTTGTTCATGGAGGGATGTTAAAGTCTAGTCCTTATAACAGCCCAGCCAGAAGCAGAAGTGAGTGCTGGCCATAGTGTGGCCCCAGAACAAATACCACTAAAGAGCAAGCTGATTTGGCTATTTCTTAAAGCACTTACTTTGTTTTAAAAGCTATTTCAATAGAAGTTTCTTTCTAAGTGGCAGTAATTGTTTCACAATAACAACTTCAAGAGCTAACAAAGATCTATTTGACCATCTGTTTCTCAAATTTTAGAGGATACTCTGTACTTCTTAAAAAGTCTCAGGTTGTAATAATCTGCAAAGGCAGGAAGCTGGAGCTGCTTACCCAATTCAGGACACTGCGCTGCTCCCTACTTTGGCCAGAACACTGGTTCTTAGATTTCTTCAGCTGCAATTACAAGAAGATGCTGTGGGTGGTGCACACTCATCTTGTAACGATTTCACTGGTGTAACCTGGCTCTCTCACTCAGTCTCATCCTGAGTGGTAATGGGGAGAGCTAAGAGGACAAAGGTGAAAGCTGAGCAAAAAGAGGGCAGGAACCCTCGTTCCCCTGGGATCCCGGAACCATCATGGTCACAGATCCCTCCTCCTCCTGGGATCCTGGAACAGTCACGGTCACAGATCCGTCCTTCCCCTGGGATCCTGGAACAGTCATGGTCACAGATCCATCCTTCCCCTGGGATCCTGGAACAGTCATGGTCACAGATCTCTCCTCCCCCTGGGATCCCGGAACAGACACAGTGACAGATCCCTCTTTGCCCTGGGATCCCTGAACAGTCATGGTCACAGATCTCTCCTCCCTCTGGGATCCCCCCCGAGCCCTGGATCCCAGAACAGTCATCGTCACAGTGGTGACAAGCCTCCTGTCGTGCTCTTGTGGGCAACTCCCACCACCATCTGCCTCACAAGGTCACCATGACAGTGGCCAGTGAGTGGGAGGCCCCTCATCTTGTTCCTAGCTCACACTCTGGGAACCCAGCCAAAGAGCCCTTCCTGGGGCTTGCACCATTACATGTTTCTGGTGCAAAGGACAGCCCTTCCCCAAGCTCCCGTTGGCCTCTTTCCCTGTGGCTCGGCTTGCCGGTCTCTGAGCTGGCTCTCACAAGGTTCTCTTCGGTCTGCCCGTCTCACTGTGGGGCAGCAGGAGCCTGACGTTCCCCTTCCAGTACTGATGCTCAGACCTGAGGGAGTCCTACGCTTCGCACACAGGTATGAGGACCACAGACGGGAAGAACAGAACGTCATGTCTTAGGTACGTTTACAATGGAATCACCAACTGTCCTCTGAGGTCTCCCATCCTGTGTGATTCTCATCTTTTCTTTCTTATCACAAATCCACATCACAAGTGGCTGCTCCTTACCATCTGTCACCCAAATGCGGGGCTGGGGCATCCGAACTGCTTTCCTGTGCTCAACCCCTGGGTTTCACAAGAAACACAAAAGCATTTGTGGGGAGGCCTGATGGTGATATTCTGGTCTCAAGGGTGAGATTTCCACATATTGAGAATATGGGGTAACTATTCGGGTTCAAACTGATTCAGCTGGAACTAAAGAAGCCTGACTTAGGGCCTATCAAACATACAGTGTACACCCGCTTAACCATTAAAGTAAAGAACCCACTCTCTTAAGAATGCATACTCCCCTCCTACACCCTATTGGTAATGCCCATATTAGTCCCTTTCCCAACATCATGGTCATGTTGACCTGCAAATTTGCAAGTAAATACCTCTTTGAAACTTTGAAACCGTATCCTGGGTGTATTTAATGTATGTTCTTTGTTCTAAAGAGATATAAGACTGTCCTGAAAACCAAGCTTCTCCAGGATGCTTTCTTCCTTTCTGGAAAAGGCCTTCCTAGGGTATGATCCTCACTTTGGCTCAAGTAAAACTCACCTCATTTCTCTTGTCAATAGAATGGTTATTCATTATTTTGTGTCAACAAGGGCATGTGGACAAGGTGACTCTAAACTCCCACATTCAGAGTATGTTTTATGTCCTCAGAGCATGGCTGGGCTGGCAGAGCCGGGGCTGAACCGTAATCTACTTCAGAGGAAGGCCCAAAATGTTGCTCCTGAGTCCAAGCATCCTTCCAGGGAAGGCCCAGAACAGTCTCCAGTCGAAAACACACGGTGCCAGGATGAGATGGTGTCCTGGGGGCCCACTCAGCCCTATGCAGAGGCTGGCAACACCCTGCAGAAAGGCCCACTAACCTGGGGCCTGGTGCGTTTGTCGGTGTGAACATACGGTGACTCAGAGGGGATAGAATCTCTGTATCACCCGGAAGGCACTTTACTCCCAGTCCGGGAAGGTGCTTTGCCAGCAGCTGTGCCCCTGGAGACCACTCAGCTGCTCCAGGTCAGAGCTGCGCTTGCTTCCTGTTTCCTGGCAACCACGTAAAATCGTGAACACAGTTCTTAGCTGGAGGTATGGCTGGGTCTGGCTAGCAGGAGCATGTAGCTCGTAAACTGAGCTACAATTTGGCCCACACTTTGTTGTGACTTTTCAATTAGTTGCCAATTTTCAAGAACAGCAACATTTATATAAAAACACAAGATTTCTGGTTTCACTTGAAAAACGGGAGGATCTGGCTCATCAGACATACACTGCCACAGAAGGGCGACTGTGGGTGGCGCCACCGCTACCTTCACTGGATGGAGCCAGCCTGCAGGCTGTCACTGCCCTGAGCGGCACGCCCACAGGACTCAGCACCACCTGCACGCCTCCGCTCAGCCGCCTGTCGTCTGTGCCCACGGCACCAGCCTCTGGACCCTTCTCTGTCAGGTGGGCTCAGGGTCTGGAGTCCGATGGCTTGGATTCTGATCCTGACCTACTCACTGGGGGCTGGAGGAGCCTGGGCGAGCAACCTAGCATCTCTGGGCCTAGGTCTCTTCATCAAAATGTGGAGCCCGCACCTCCAGGAGCTGCTGGGAGAGGAACCCACTGTGGTGGGGCAGTGGGGTCCGGGCTAATGGCGACAGCAGGGCACCCTGTGATCACTTACAGAGGCTCCCAACATCGGGCTGTGAACAGGAGGTGGCTGTTTTTGTTCCTTTCTGGATTGCTAGGTAAGAACGGCCTGCAACACGCTTTTCTGATTAGGGGCCAGCGCTGCAGAGACCTGCACAGACAGGTTCTCACTGCACAGGGTTTAAAAGCAACATTGGCTTAGCAGCACTTAACAGGATTATGCACAGCAGCACTTAACAGGATTATGCACACCTATCGTAACATACCACACAACCCTGTCCAAAGGAAAAAATTTTAAATTTAGGGAGAAACTAACGTAATTTTCAAAAGAACAAAACTGTAAAGAAAAACCCAACACTAACATTGCGCCCCTTTGAAAGTCATTCCCTTCTTATTCCTCATCCTTTTTTATTCCTTCTTCCTCAGTTTTGGGGGCACAAGGATGCGAGGGCAAGTCTTCAACTGGGAAGAAAGAGGGCACTGTGGTCCTCCTGTCCCCATAGGCGAGACCAAGTGAGCTCCGTCCACACTGGCGCTCAGGGGCCACTGAGCCATCGCTCAGAACAGGCGGGCTGCCGAGTGGGTGCCACCTTGAAATGTGGACGGTTCCCCACCTCTTTCTGAAGGAGTACTGACTCCTGGCAGCCACACCCTCAGGAGCCACCCCCGTCCTCCCCCCAACCCCGCCGTTATCTGTCTGACCTAGGGATTGCCTTGGCCCTTGCCCTACCCATCCCGCCCTGTGTGGATCAGCCCTGTCCCCTCCGGAACTCCATGGAGTGAAATGAGGGTTGGGATGTGGGACCTCTGGCTATGGGCTACAATGGCCTTGGGTGGTTACTCAGTGCCCTGGGCCTTGACTTCCTCACTTGAAAAGGAGACCACATAGCTGTGTGGCACTGGTTTACCATGGGGATTGGACACCTTAGCAGCGGAAGCACCAGCGACAGCTGGCACTTGGAAGCACTCAGCAAATACTGGCTGCGTCTGTACTCCTCTCTTTAAAAACATTCATTTACAAAACTATTTGTAAACACAGCATCCCATCTTCCCTCCCCTCCGCGGGCCGGCCCCTTCCTGGAGCCTCGGCAGCAGTCCCCTTCTCGAGCACACCTTCCTGTCCTCCTGTGGCCTCACTTTCAAAAACCACAATGAGCACGTGTTCTCTTATGCTGCTGGCTTCTGCGTTACCTTTAAAAGAGGCGCAAAACCTGACCAACACACAGATCAGACGTCACATGGCCAACCTCACCGTAACTTAAAACAATAATGAAATACCGTTTTCCACCTATCGGAATGGTCAAAAAAGAAAATGCTTGATAAAAATCCACCAGTCTGGGAGTGAGGAAAGACTCCTTTATCCCCTGCAGCCATGGATGTGAGCTGGGCCAGCTCTTGAGGGCGGTTGGGTAATACCTCTCAGAACTCAAACCACTCACACTTCTAACCCAGTGATCTCAACTCCAGATGCTCATCAGACAACAGGTCCCACAAGCACTCCACGCGCACCAGGGGGTTCCTGTAGCACCAGCTCGGCAAACAGCCTGGAAAGCCACAAGCATAAGTGGGTTAAAGAAAGTACCAAGGCAGCGGTCACTAAACTACCAAAAAGATCTGTCAGCTCTGTGTGCACCAAGACAGAGAAACACGCAGACAGAGACGGAAAAGCAAGCTGCCTCCTGGCACATACCACAGCAGAAAGGAGCCACACACCTCTCCACACGGACGCCTCTACAGCCACGGAGCATGGGGCGAGTCTGGAGATGGGCAGGGGGAGTGGACAGTTGTGGCCTGGGGACAGGGACAAGGACCGGCCCCAGAAGGTGGGGCTGGGAGGAGAGGGGGAGGAGGAGACTAACTTTTTACCTGAACCCTTTCGCACTATTCTAACTTGTTTCATAGCCACAAGGAGGTGTCACTCCTGACTAGACGGGGTTTGGAGCCCCCTTTGCTCCAGTGGACGTTCCCCACCCCAGTGGGCACCTGGGAGGCTGATTACTCTAACTGTTCCTGGAACAGAGGTACACCAACCGAACGCACTCCAGGAAGGCCAGGCAGTCGGCCTCACCCTGCGAGGCTAGACCAGGCTCCCCCAGGCAGCGCTGCTCTGCCGGGCACCACTCCCTCCGCTTGGCTGGTACTGCCTCGACTGAGCGTTCTCGTCCCTTCTCATCAACCTGTGCATCTGCTCGACTTGGATGAGTTATGTGTATATGACTGACCTTCATCATAAGGCTTAAGGCTATCTTCCCAGTTTGATTATTTTTGAGGTTAAAAGAGAATTATCTTAGGGATTCATTTTTTTTTTGAGGAAGATTAGCCCTGAGCTAACATCTGCTGCCAATCCTCCTCTTTTTTTTGCTGAGGAAGACTGGCCCTGAGCTAACATCCATGCCCATCTTCCTCTACTTTTTATATGTGGGATGCCTACCATAGCATGGCTTGCCAAGCGGTGCCATGTCTGCACCCGGGATCCAAACTGGCTAACCCAGGGCGGCCAAAGCGGAACGTGCGAACTTCACTGCTATGCCACCGGGCTGGCCCTGGGGATTCATGACTTTTAAAGCATCTATAAATGCTCGGTTCCACTTCTGTCTGTCTTTACGCTTTTATTTAAGCCCTTGACTCTGCCGGGCACACTAGCCTGCACTCTGGATGGAGGAGTGGGGAGGGTGGCAAGCGCGTCTGGGCTGCCATTGTCTGGCTCCTGGAGAAGCAGCACATCCTTCTCTCTGAGGCTCTGCTGGGGAGGGCCTTCTGTGTTGGCATCATATTATTTAATGACATGTGCTGATACTGCCTCTTCCCCATGCATTTTATTGCTCTACTACTTGAAAACTCACTTATTTAGCTTCAAGAGAAAATGTATTTCAGTTAGGATTACAGTAACTGGTTACTTCGACTTGGAGAAAACAGCTGTCTCTCTCTCTTTCTTTTTCATGCTGAGGAAGATTCGCCCTGAGCTAATATCCACTGCCAATCTTCCTCTTTTTGTATATGAGCTGCTGCCACAGCATGGCCACTGACAGACGAGTGGCGTAGGTGTGTGCCCGGGTACCGAACCTGGACCGCCAACGTGGAACACGCTGAATTTAACCACTAGGCCACGGGAGCCAGCCCCAAACAGCCGTCTTTACACTATTACTACTTCCATCCAGAAAGAGCGTGCTTTTTCAACTCATACTTTGTAACCAATGCTTGGGAGTTCCTCGAATCACACACTTTTCCTGAGAAGCTGGGTCCCTGGGCAGCAGATTCAGGGCCTCCTCAGGCTCCCATTCCTCCTGGTTATCTTCCTGCATACCTTGATTGAGCACCTACTGTGCACCTGTTTTTGCTGGCCGGGGTCAAGGATCAAGGACAACGCCCCCACACCGCAAACTCTCCCTGCAGACAGGACAGAATCAAGATGAAGGAGAAAAACAGCGTGCAACATGGGGCGAGTGCTAAGGGGAAGGAAGCTGGGTGGGGGTGAAATGCAGCAGGAGGGGCCAGGGAGGGCTTCAGGAGGAGGCAGGTGCTTGAAAGACAGAGCAGGGGGGTGCCCACACAAGGCAGGGATCTGCAGGTTCGGGAAGGAGGTATCTGCAGGTGTGGGGGCTGGGGATGTCTACAGGTGCAGAAGCAGGGTTCACAGGTGCAGCGGGGTGTCCCCAGGTGCAAGGGAGGTGTCCAGAGGTGCTGGGGGGGGGAGGGAGTTGTCTACAGGTGTACAGGAGTGTCTGCAGGTGCAGGCGGGTGTCCACAGGTGCCAGGGGGTGCCCACAGGTGCAGGAGGGGGTGTCTGTAGGTATGGGCAGGAGGGAGCTGGGATGCACTTGTCTGGAGCTGGGGAGATTGAGGGGGAGGCCCTGGCCTGCTGCTATAGGCCAGGCAGGGGCAGAGGCCATCCGGATGCTGTAAGAACTAATGTGTTTGGAGGCAGGGCGTGGAGAGGCCGCAACCTGCAAACAGTGAATCCCTGAGGGTGGAGGAGGGGCCAGGCTAACCTAAAGGTCCAGAGTGCGGACCCCACATTGCTGTCCATGCCCTGGGAGGCAGGGTGGAGCCCGGCACTGAGATGGGGTTGCAGGAGAGCCTGGACAGGCCTACAAATGATAGGTGTGTGCGTGTGTAGGAGATGAGGGGAGGACGGCAGTGGGGGTAAGGACAGGTTAAGGTGTGGTGAAGGCAGGAGGGGCAGAACAAGGAGAGGAAGGGTGGGGCAAGGACAAGAAGGAGCTGGCAAGGACAGGAAGGAGGAGCAAGGTCTGGAAGAGGAGCAGAGGGGTGCGCTGGTGCCACCTCAAAATCAAGACGAATATGTCTTCTCAGCGTGAGAACCTTGTGTCATCTTGAGAAGTACCACATTAGAAAAGTAGTCATATCATTAAATGCAGATGCCACAAAGAATTCAACGATTTCAGTGTCACTCTAACCCTGCGCATGCCTGCCAGGAGGTAGCTGGCCCCTCATGATGTGCTGAAAATGGGAGAAGGGCAGAGGCCACTCACTGCAGTATCTGGGACGGAGCTCCCGGACTGCTTGTCTGGGACCGTTGCCCACGCTGTGCTTTATCATAAACGCTAACATCGTGCCAGAGTCCTCGTCTTCCTGCCTGTCAGCGTTTGAGTCACCGCTGAAGTTGTGAGAAGCGTTCTCACACAGGGTGGATAGGCCATCCGGGTAACCCAGTCATGTGCACTCAAGTGTTCAGATGCAAGGAAAGCACAGGAAACCTGGGGGCTCATTAGGCAAATTAAACTGCAGTAATTTCAACCTTATCCCCACCACGAAATCTTTCACAGCGTGCACCAAAAGCCTATGTTGAAACGGATCTTCTTAGTTTTTTATTGCAAAGTGCTGCTCAGAACTAGCAGCTGAGCCCCTCTAGGCCAGGGGGCTCACCGCCTTCCCTGCACAGACCCTGTTGAAGGCCCAAGCCACAGCCCTTCCCCAGATTTCTTGCTGAGAGACCGCAACGCTATTCAGCTCCAGGCAGCAGGTTCCCAGGGTCTAAGACAATCTCCCAGTGACTCCCTGGTCGAGGGGAGGCCACGTGACCCAGGCAGCCAGTGAGATGGAAGAGGGGGTGTGTTGAGAGCTCTAGGGAGACATTTCCCTCTCCAAATATAAGAAAGAGAAGCATGCGGATAGAAGCACGCCTTCGGCTTTCTGATATGATGGTCGGAGCTGCTGCAGCCATTGTGGAACCATTAGGAGGAAAGAGAATCCCAGAGGAGCCAGCCCTGGGCTCATTTACCTCTGGACTTGACATGAAAATTGAGGGACTCCTATTTTTTGGACAGCGTGCCCTATTGCTGTGCCAAGTACACTGTGTGTCAGGAATGTTATCAAGATGCTGACCACCTTGGTTCTTTCCTCTTCATTCCAGTGAACACGTATAATTTTCTGTGGGTGCCATGATGAGATAAAGGTTGAGAAGCTGTTTTGTGTTACTTTCATCAGGCTGTCCTGTGACTTGGAGCTAAAAGCATTTAAACTGATACACACCACTCCCACTTTGTCTCCCTAGGCCAGTTCCACTTTCGGCCTCTGGGTAACCACGTGCTGCCTCTGTCATCACTCCCACCTCAAGTTGCAGCTGCTCCATGATGGTGCGTAGAGCTGTGGTCTGGCCTCCCACCATCTTCAGACAGCCTGCCTCCCTCTGCCCTTCCTGTGCCTCTCTGTCGTGTGCAGGTCCCCCACAGGTGGGCCCTTCACATGGCTTTTCCTGAAAACCTCACAGGGACCATCAGGGTGAGCCAAGGTTCCCAGGCAGGACAAGGACGGGGTCGTCCTCAGCTGCTCTGGCCTCGTGAGGCTGAGCAACAGAGAATGCCCATCTCTCCACAGTAACCAACAGTCCAAACCGCCCAGCTCCTGTGCAGAGGTGACGCCCTCGTCACTGTGTGCTCCACTCGATGCAGACACAATGACACGCATCGGCCTGTCACTGTGCTGAAGACACCCTGCCCTCCGGGTTCTGCACGGCAGCCAGGCAGAGGGAGACGACGCAGCTGACAGACAGCTAACTCAGAGTGCAGGAGCGTGTGCCACCTGCACACGAGCCTGAGAGTGGCCACCTTGGCCGTCCGCACAGGGCAGCAGCCTGGGGAAGCACGCTCTTGCCTACCTTGAGTGCAGTCCTCCTGGGAGGTGAGGCCAGAAGGGCTGGATCCCAGGTCGAGGAACTTCCAAGCGTCCTGCAGGGAACTGCTGGCAAGTGATGAGGATCTCTGGGTGTGGTGGCCATTTTCCTCCCGGAATTCTTGAGCTGGGAGTGACTTCGAGGACCGGCCTTCTTTCTGACGAGTTGATTTGCAAGGCATCGTGGAGCTTTTGTGTTGCTTCTATAAAAGTCAGAAAAGACAGAGTCATCCTTGAAAGCCACCCTCTCTCCAACCCGAGGAAACCCCAGAGTTTCCTGTCCTGCTCCAGGCAAGTGACAAGACAGTGGGCCTGGCCTGGAGACAGGCCTTGGTGTGAGACTTCGAGGGCCGTCAGAGGCCGCTGCAGACAGGCCCGAGCTCTGGCCACACAGCACTCCAGTTCCCTTGCCAAGACATGGCAGAAAGACCCCAGCACTGAGGGGTGCTGCTCACCTGTCCTGGCCCCACGGCCACTCCTGCCTCAGAGCCACACGGAGTCTCGTTTCTGCGGACTATCTGTGCCGAGCAGGGTTGGATCTTTCCCGAGCATTCGGAGAAACGTTCTTTCTTGGCATCCTGAGAATCCTGTCACGGAAATTTATATGAAAGAAACTCAGTGTTCCTGGGTCACTCATGGGGTATGTGACTGAGTTTTCCCTCAAGATTAGGAAGAAACGCTTTCCTAAATTGCTAGTATTAGGGACTTACTCGACTTGGTGACAAGTCAAAAGGGAGGGACATGCTCCATACATCAGCCAGGACAAACTTAAGAGGGCTCGTGATGTCAAAGGGAGGGACATGCTCTGTCCACCAGCCATGATGAACTTAACAGGCCTCGTGATGTCAATCTAAGAGCATGTCCCATCCTGCCGGGAAGCCAAGCACCTGAATGTCATGCACACCCTCTCTGCAGCGTCGGGGGAGGAAGCCCTGGGCCCAAGCCAAGCACACGAATGGCCCGGAGCCTCTCGGTTTGGTGGCGCATCCTCAGTGCATAACTGAGGCCTCTGACCCTTGCAGCCGGAATACTCGTGACATCCTCCCTTTGTGGGAAGCTTGCCAAAAAGCAGTCCAACGGGACCATTCAGGGGAGTCACCCAAGGCACATCAGAAGGAAACATGGAAGAAAACAGAAGAATTACAAGCCCCAGACTTGGGTAGAGCCCTGAGCAGCAGGCCACCCTCAGGGAGGGCCTGGGGACAGGTCAGACCCACCCAGCCTCTGCCCGGCACCACAGGGTGTGCTGAAACCTGCTGCTGCACGGCTTTTCTCCACTCAAGGCTAAGTAACTTTTGATTTTCAACCAACTGATGCATGCACACCTTTCAGTTTTAACTTTCAGCCCAGTGATGGCGAGTGGATTTTCCTGTTTGTTGACTGGCTAACTGAGTTTCTTCCTCCAAGGTTTCTGATTGCATCCTTTGCTTATTTCTCTATGGGTTCCCTGTCTTTTTTTTATTGATCATTAAGAGTTCTTTTCTGTATGTTCCTCCTATTTCTTCTTATACCACAACATTTACTATTTGAAATGAAGAGGAACTGAAAAGGGGGCCCATGGAGTCTTCATGTCTTGAGTCTTAAGAAAAGAGTTGTTTCACTGAATGTAATGAATACATGCTGGTTTTGTAGTAGGAAAGAGATCAATAAAGCTGAATAAAACATTTAATACACTAGAAGGAAGTGGAGGTCTAGTAACTACTGTCTTACCATAACAGCTAACAGGTACCTTTATTCCATCATTTGGGAGAGATTTGCTCTAACAACATATACTTAGAAGTTTCAGCAATTAATACAGATGATTTGAAAGTCAGGAACAGTGGCTTCAAAGCTCTAACAGCACCTCCCACACGTGGGGAGGGGAAGAACTGAGGTGCATGTGTTGAGTGGGTGCACGCTCATAGGTCGTGGGGGGGTCGGCAGGGAAGGAGGGGTGGGGCTGCCGTCCAGGAAGCCCCGAGTCCCGGCGGTCCCCCCAGTGTCCTGGCACCTTGGCCCTCAATGTTCTCGCATCTCTCCTTTCTGGGCTGTTCCCTTCTCCCCAGCTGCCTCCTCCACAGGCTCCTTTCGTGGGCAGGGAGTCTGTTGGTGGAAAAAAAGCACGTCCCTGGGCCCCTGTCTGCAGCTAGCCCGTCTCAGTTTCTCTGTCTCCTCGTCTGGCAGACCCATCTCCATGGGCCTTTCTCTCCTCCAGACCTGTTCCTGGGCGACCTCGTGCTGTCCCAGGCTCAGATCCCCACCATTGCTGAGGACTGGCATTTGTGTCCCATTGGACTCTTTCCTCAAACTCCACATCCAGATGTGCAACCTCAGACTGGATGCCCACATGGCAATGGAGAACAGGCATCTGAATCTAACCCCAGACCTGCTCTTCCCACAGTCTCCTCCCACATCCAGCTGCCCAGGCCTCAAACCTGGCTTCCTTTCTTTCTCTCTCATTTCAAATCCAACGTGGCAGGGAGCCCTGGCTTCTAGTGCCTCTAGATATGATGCGTCTCCTCACCGGCCGCCCTGTCCCCATCCTGACCCAGCCCCTCCGAAGCCCTTGTGCCTCCAGGGCCCTGCACACACCTTGCCCACCTGCGCCTCTCACCCAGGCCGGAGCTTGTCGCTGCTCAACCCGGAACCCTGACACCCCCACCTCACCAGGAGCGATGCAGAACTCATGTCACCTGATGGCAGAACAGGCCGTCCCTCTCTGCCTGGCCGTCTCTTATTTTAACTGATTTTAAACAAACTGAGGGCCGGCCCGGTGGCACAGCGGTTAAGTTCGCAGGTTCCGCTTCTCAGCAGCCCAGGGTTCGCCGGTTCGGATCCCAGGTGTGGACATGGCACCACTTGGCAAGCCATGCTGTGGTAGGCGTCCCACATATAAAATAGAGGAAGATGGGCACGATGTTAGCTCAGGGCCAGTCTTCCTCAGCAAAAAGAGGAGGACTGGCAGTAGTTAGCTCAGGGCTAATCTTCCTCAAAAAATAAATAAATAAATAAACAAACTGAGAAGACACACAACACACTGGGAGACTACATCAAGACTTTATAAAACTCACACGTCCCTAGAAGAAACTGAATCTTAGTGGTTTACAAATTACACACAGATGCATGCGCATAGCTCCAAGGCACACGTTTGGCACATTTCCTCAAATAATCAGGAGTAGAAGTTTCTAGTCATATGAAACTCTCGTGAGGAACAGAAAGGTGAGAATGCTCCCTAAGGCAGAACACGCGATCCAAGCCCAGGGTGGACAGAGATGCCAAATCCCGGCCAAGACGCCAGCAAGCGCACCCTCCAGATGGAAGGACGGCTACCGTCCAAGCAGCCGGGAACAGGACCCCACACGTGGCCATCTGGGCAGAGTCAGCTGCAGGACCAGACAGGATTCAACACCTATTCTGGGTAAAAACTCAGTTAAGTAGAAGAAAGAACTTCTTTCAGCTGATGAAGGGTCTGTGTTGGTTCAAACCCTATGAAATTGCTGATATTTGACCCTTCAAACTGGCAATTTGGCATAGTTCAACACAAGACCAAAACCTACCCAACGTTCTACTTGAAGATAAAATGCAAAAGGCATTCTTTCTAAACCAGGCCAAAGGTGGAGATGCCAGCCACCCCATCCTTCTCCACGCTGCATGGAGTCCTGGCCAGGACAACATGTGGAGAAGAAACAAAAGGTCTACAAATTGAAAAGGAAGGAGGCCGATCCTCCCCATACACCATCTTTGTCAGCACAGAGAACCAAAGAGAAACCACCGACACACAAATAAAATCGTTTTCCAGAAGTCGACTACCTCCCTCACAACCTGCAACGGTTAGACTGCAAGTTTAAAGAGACATATAAGATAAACACATTGCTATAGCCATCAAGAGAACACTATTCAGCCACAAAAAGAAAAGAGCTTACGAAGCTGTGAAGAGACACGGGGGAACCTTAACTACACACGACTGAGCAAAAGAAGCCACTCTGAGAACGCCTCCTGCTGTGGGATTCCAACTCTAGGACACTCTGGGAAGGCAGAACTCTGCAGAGAGAAAAAGATCAGTGGCTGGAAGGGCTAAGGGGACAGGAGGAACAGGCAGAGCGTAGAGGATCTGAGGGCAGTGAAAGCTCTCTGCACAAGGTTCTGATGATGAACACGGGCCACATGCATTAGTCCACAGCCACAGAACGGACACCGCCAAGAGGAACCCTGTGCACTCCGGGGATGTGGGATGATAATGACCTGTCAACGCGGTTCATCAGTTGTGACAAACGCCCCACTCTGGTGGGATGCTGATAATGGGGGAGGCTGTGCATGTGTAGGGGCAGGAGGTGTGTGGGAAACTTCTGCACTTTCTGCTCAACTTTTCTATGAACTTAAAACTGCTCTGAAAAATAAAGTCTCTTTGTTATAAGAATTTTAAAAACAGCAACAAAAACAGATGAGTACATTGTGTTGAGCTTCAAAATACCAATATGTGACAAAATGCAGAGTCTTTGTGCATCGCCTGTGGAAGTGTGAACTGTCCAACGACTTTAGACAGTCATCTGACAACATCTTAGAAAGACAAAACATACACACCCTCGAACCCAGCGATTCTGCACCACAGGTACACACTCTAGAGACACTTTTGCATATGAGGACAGTAATCACAATGTTCATACCAAAACATTGGTAACCAACCGAGATGCCCACTGACAGAAGAGTGGGTAAATGTCGGTACATTGGCACAGTAGAAAGAAAATACAAACTAGTATGTAGTCTTGCGGTCGGCAAACCACAGCTTGCAGGCAAACTCTGCCCACCACGTTTTTTGTATACCTGTGAGCTAGAAATAGTTTTTACATTTTTAAGTAGTTGGAAAAAATCAAAAGAAGAATATTTTATGACATGAAAACTATATGAAATTAAGATTTCAAGATCCATAATGTCCTCCTGGAGCATGTCCATGCCCATCTGTTTACGTATCCCCTGTGGCTGCAGTCAGGCTAGATGCAGAGCTGAGAAGTTAAAACAGAGACTGTACAGCCCTTAAAGGTGAGAGTATTTCCTATCTGGCCCTTTACAGAGAAACTTTACCCCTCCCTGAACCAGAGCCAAAGTATCAACATGCATAGATCTCAGAAACATAATGTTGAATGAAAGCACAGGCGAAGAAAGATATACACACAGCTGCATATGATTAACACAGATTTCCAGTATCCGCTGAGAGAGAGAAACACGTCAGGGAAGTCTGAAAGGGGCTGGAGGCACTTTTGGGTGGAGATCAAAGGGGTTTTGACATTATAACATTTTGTTTATTAAGTTGGATGGTGTACACACAGGTGTTCAGTAAATTAGTCTTTGTATCTTCTTAGAAGTATAAAAATACTTAAAAAAATAAATACATAAATAACAATACCACCTAGTAAACATTAAATGGGAGAGAACAGCAAAGAAAATTTTATGAGGTAGCAGAAACTACGGCAAGCTGGTTACAGAGATTTGTAATATATTAAACATATCACAAAGCTACGGGTGTGTTTTTGTTTTTGTTTTTGCTGAAGAAGATTCCCCCTGAGCTAACATCCATTGTCAATCTTCCCCTATTTCGTATGTGGGTTGCCACCACAGCATGGCCACCAATGAGTGGTGTGGGTCTGTGCCTGGGAACTGAACCCAGGCCGCTGAAGCAGAGCGTGCCAAACTTAACCACTAGGCCACAGGGTCGGCCCAAAGCCATGGTATTTAAGGTAGGACAGCATGGACTCGGGAACAGACAAGTCACTGGAACTGTGTAGAAGATAAATGCAGAACTGGAATCCAACAGTTTTGCAGTGTCAGCCCCACAGTCTATGAAACACTGGCCTGACTTTTCAAAAATGTTGATGCTGTGAAAGACCAAGAAGGGCTGAGGACCCGTTCTGGGGCACAAGCACACTCACAAACATTCACACACACACACACACACGCATGGGAGCGCTGAGGCAACGCGGGTCCTGGACCGGCTACTCAGCTGAGGATGATGGCTACAGAGAGGTGACTGGCCAAATCTGAATATAGAATGTATATTAAGTTCTAGGACTGTATTAATGTCATGCTTTCTGAGTTTGATAATTTCTGTGGCTACATGTCAGGGGGCGTCCTTGTTTTCAGATACACAGGGGCTCGATGTCTGCAACTTATTCTCAGCTGGTCCAAGAAAAAAGCTAGCTCCCTGGCTACCTATCCATCTATGGACCTTAACAATGAAACAGCCAGTTATATTACCAGCAATACGGGTTGTTTCTTCAGGAACGGCAGAGGAACTGCCATTCAGGACATCCAAGCTACGGTTAGACACAGGCAGCCCTCAGAGACAACAGGAAGGCCAGGGTTTAGGAGGGAAGTGGGGAAGGTTTTCGAACAAAAGTTCAGTGGAGAAGAAGGAGAGTCGAGGTTGTGGCGGTTTCCCACGGGCTACAAGCACTGGCTGGGGTGCTCATGCTGGGGCAGGGAGGGATCTTCCTTCTTTTGCTTACAAGCAGGAGATGAAATTCCCATGTGATTACATCCTCCCTTGTCGAAATAATTCTCATCTTCCTTCTTGCGGCTGGTTATGTGGCTGCACTGACTGGTACCTGTGTGAGAGCTCCCCTTCAGGGCTTCCTGACTCCATTATAAATGAGGTTTCCTTTATTTATTTCCACTTAGCTCTCTGTCTGTCTATCTATCATCTCTCTCCAGATCTCTCTATCTAAAATGTGTGGGAGGCAGAGGGAGGGAAGAAGAATGACAAAGCAAATGTAGCAATAAGTTAACAACTGGTGAATGTAGGTGAGGGTATATGTGCTGTTCTTACAACTTCATGTGAATTGAAAATTATTTCAAAATTAAAAATTAATTAAAAACAAACATAAGCAAGAGAATAGACTTTTAACATATGATAAAAATGGCAATTCCAAACCAGTGGGAAAAAAGTAGGATAATGACTTACAGGGTACTATGACAATTAGTAAAATAGAACAACTGGAAGAAAAGGGTGAATATTTACCTAAACTCAGACTAGAGAAAAACCCTCTAAGACAAAATCCAGTGAAATAAACCATTAAGTAGACTGACAGTTCATTAGATTAAAAAAAGTTATCTGTGTATTAAAACAAAATAAAAAATTAAAAGGCAAACGACAAGTTTGAGAAAGATTTATAACAGACAAGCAGCAATTTCCTTAATATATAAAGAACTCTTACAAACTAACAAGAAAAGTAACAACACACCAGTAGAAAAAATAGCAAAGAATGTGTATAAATAACCCACAAAAGAAGAAATATAAATGGCCAATAAATTGATTAAAAACTTAAATAACACTAAGGATATAAGACACTTTTTTTTTGAGGAAGATTGTCGCTGAGCTAACATCTGTGCCCATCTTCCTCTATTTTGTATGTGGGATGCCACCACAGCATGGCTGGATGAACAGTGTGTAGGTCCGTGCCCCAGATCCAAACTGGTGAACCCTGGGCTGCCGAAGCAGAGCAAGCAAATTTAACCACTACGCCACAGGGCTGGCCCCAAGATGCAATTTTTTTTAACCTATTATATTGGTAAAGATTTAAAAAATAATACCCGGGTGGTAAAGCTATAGTAAAACCTATGGATGATATAATTTGTAGTTGTAAAAAACAGTAGGAAACACACCGAAATGTTACTGGTAACTATGTTTGGGTGCTGAAAATTGGAGGCTTTTTCAGTTGTGTTTACCGTATTTTGAAGTTTCTGTAATGAAAACTCAATACTCAAGCAATTAGTAAAAAGTTATTAAAAATACATTCCTGAGATGAAGGAGTGTTACCTGAGTTGGGAAGTGGGGCTGCAAGTGGCCCAAAGGTGCCTCAGGCGCCTCACCCGGCTTCTGGGCTCCAGGGGTGGGAGGGGAGCGACCAGACAGTTTCCCTAGAAACAAGAGGAGGGAAAGGTGTGTTCTCTGTGTGCACATCACTTTTGGGTTCTCTTGTGCTGAATACAAACACTCGAGAAGAACAGCATGTTCTCTTCAAAATCAAACTCACTTCTCCTTCACCGAGAACTGGGTGGCGGGCACATGTGAACCGTGTGACACGCCAGCATTTCAGCAGGCCAGCAGAGCTCGTGAACACACACAGACAACTCTCTACAGCTATACACATCCCTTTCGTGGCTTCTCAAAGTGGCAGAAATGAGCAAACTCATTAACAGACCCAAGGATATACCCTCTCTGGAGCATAGAAAAAGCAGCAGCAAAAGTTTACCCATATAAAGATTATGCTTGTTACCAATGCTTCAGCGTTCCGTCTTCCTTAGAAATCATCAAGGCACCCAATGAACACCATTCATTAACTCAACTTGTGTTACGTTACCTAAAAATCGTGGAAATTTATCTTGACTCCGACATACTATAAGACACAATTTCTGTTGAAATAACATTTCTCAGAATAATGAATCAATTTGGTTAAACACAAGCTTACTGAGGACTCCAACAAGTTTTATGAGTTATAACTATTGATATTCACCATCCTGGAAACTGAAACAGAAAAAAATTTTTTAAAGCTTATTTATCCATTCACTTGAAGATAGTGATGATAAATGTATTACATGTTACTGACATCTGAATAGTTGCGAAATTAGTTCTGCCACCAGGACCTCCTGAGGTGGGTCCTAAAGTAATGTATCAGTTTTTTCCAGGTAATAAAAGGACATATCAGGACAAAATTTGGAAATGAAATTATTTTCCTTGGTTTATGATACCTGAGCTTAGAAACTAGGAAATCAGAAGGCACACAAATGACCAACAAGCCCATGAAAAGATGCTCAATGGCTTAGTCATCAGGGAAATGCAAAATCAAAATCACAATGAGATACTACTTTGCACCCACTAGGATGGCTAAAATCAAAAAGACAGAAAATGAGTGTGGGCGAGGATGCAGAGAACTCAGAGCACCCATCCATTGCTGATGGGAAAGTAAAATGGTGCAGCTGCTGTGGAAAAGAGTTTGGTGGCTCCTCAGTAAGTTAAACGGAGAATTACTATATCACCCAGCAATTCTATTTCTAGGTATATATCCAAAAGAATTGAAAACAGGTTCAAACAAAAACTTCTATGTGAAGGTTTCCAGCAGTATTATTAACAATAGCCAAAAGACAGAAAAAACCCAAATGTCCATTACTGATGAATGAGTGTGGTCTATCCATACAATGGAATATTATTCAGCCATGAAAAGGAATGAAGCACTGATACACGCCTCCATGTGAACAAACCTCAAAAACATGCTTGGTGAAAGAAGCCAGACAGAAAAGGTCACATAGGGTTCGATTCCATTTGTGTCTGGCTTAAAATGAAATGTCCAGAATAGGCAAACCCATAGAGACAGAAAACAGGTTGGTGACCATCAGTGGGAAGGGAACAGGGAATGACTGCTGAGTGCAGGATTTCCTTTGGGGTGATGAAAACATTCCGGAACAGACGGTGGTGATGGTTGCATAGCACTGTGAATGTAATTCATGACAATGAACTGTACACTTCATAGTGATTTAAATGGTAAAGTTTATGTTATATGTATTTTACCAAAGTTAAAAAAAAAGCTACTAAAAAAAGACATGAAATGTGTTAAATCTCAGCAAAGTTCGCTCAATTTTGATGGACTTAATTCCTCAGCTGGCAATGGATTGCCTTCACCCTGCCATTTGCAGCAATATGGATGGACCTTGAGGGAATTATGTTAAGTGAACTACTGGATTGGTGTAGAAGCCATAATTTTCAGTCACATTGATGAACTTGTTGACTGAGACTCTTGCCGTTTTTGCCCTGTGATGTCAGCACCTGCCACACATGGCATCTCCCAGGGCCCTCGAGAGCACTCGGTCACACTCGCACCTCACCTGTCTTTTCTGAGCGGCCCTGGGAGGGAAGGAGACTCCTGTCAGGGATCTGCCGGCTCTCCTTCAGCAGCTCCTGGAAGAAGAGCCTGTGGGCAGTAAATTCTCTTTGTCTCATAAAATGATCTTCTTCTGATCTCTTTCTAGAATGACGTCTTCTTACACCAATCTAGTATTTTTAATCTTTTTTTTAATTGAGGTCATAACAGTTTATAATATTGTGAAATTTCAGGTGTACATTATCATTCGTCAGTCACCATATAAATGTGCTCCTTTCCCCTTTGTGCCCAGCCCACAACCCTCTTCCCCTCTGGTAGCCACTAATCTATTCTCTTTGTCCATGTGTTTACTTTTCACAGATGAGTGAAATCGTACGGTGTTTGCCTTTCTCTGTCTGGCTTATCTCACTTAATACCCTCAAGGTCCATCCATGTTGCTGCGAATGGGACAATTTTGTCTTTTTTATGGCTGAGTAGTATTCCATTGTGTATATATTCCACATCTTCTTTATCCAATCATCAGTCCGTAGGCATTTGGATTGCTTCCACTTCTTGGCTATTGGGAATAATGCTGCAATGAACATAGGGGTGCATAAGTCTCTTTGAATTGCTGATTTCAAGTTCTTTGCATAAATACCCAGTAGTGGGATAGCTGGGTCATATGGTATTTCTTCTTTTTTTTTTAAAGATCGACACCTGAGCTAACAACTGTGCCAATCTTTTTTTTTTTTTTTCTGCTTTATCTCCTCAAATCCCCTCTGGTACATAGTTGTATATCTTAGTTGCAGGTCCTTCTAGTTGTGGCATATGGGACGCCGCCTCAATGTGGCCTGACGAGCGGTGCCATATCTGCGCCCAGGATCCAAACCCTGGGCTGCCGCAGCGGAGCGCATGAACTTAACCACTTGGCCACGGGCCCGGTCCCTGGTATTTTATTTTTAATTTTTTGAGAAATCTCCATACTGTTTTCCACAGTGGCTGCACCAGTTTGTATTCCCACCAGCAGTGTATGAGGGCTCCCTTTTCTCCACAACCTCTCCAACATTTCTTATTTTTGGTCTTGGTTATTATAGCCATTCTGACAGGTGTAAGGTGATATCTTAGTGTAGTTTTGATTTGCATTTCCCTGATGATTAGTGATGCTGAACACGTTTTCATGTGCCTATTGACCATCTGTACATCTTCTCCGGAAAAATATCTGTTCATATCCTCTGCCCATTTTTTTGATCAGGTTGTTTTTTTATTGTTCAGTTGTGTGAGTTCCTTATACATTATGGAGAATAACCCCTTCTCAGATATATGATTTGCAAATATTTTCTCCCAGTTGGTGGGCTGTCTTTTTGTTTTGTTCCCGCTTTCCTTTGCCTTGCAGAAGCTCTTTAAGCTGATGAAGTTCCACTTGTTTATATTTTCTTTTGTTTCCCTTGCCCAAGTAGATATGGTATTGAAAAAGATCCTTCTAAGACAGATGTCAGAGAGTGTACTGCCTATATTTTCTTCTAGGAGTTTTATGGTTTCAGGTCGTACCTTCAATTTATGATCCATTTTGAGTTAATTTTTTGTGTATGGTGAAAAGATAATGGTCTACTTTCATTCTTTTGCATGTGGCTTCCCAGTTTTCACAATACCATTTATTGAAGAGACTTTCCTTTCTCCACAGTATGTTCTTAGCTCCTTTATCCAAAAGGTTAGCAGTCCATAGATGTGTGGTTTTATTTCTATGCTTTCAGTTCTATTCCATTGATCTTTGTGCCTGTTTTTGTACCAGTACCATGCTGTTTTGATTACTATAGCTTTGTAGTATATTTTGAAGTCAGGGATTGTGATGTCTCCCGTTTTGTTCTTTTTTCTCAGGATTGCTTTAGAAATTCGGGGTCTTTTGTTGCCCCATATGAATTTTAGGATTCTTTGTTCTATTTCCGTGAAGAACGTCATTGGAATTCTGATTGGGATTGCATTGAATCTGCACATTGCTTTAGGTAGTATACATCAATATATTCTTACCCTAGGATCTTAGATGCACACGTGTAATTCTAAGTAATAAGCTAAATGTAAATAGATGTTTTACTATTTGTGTAAACATGCCTAAAAAGTAGTATTGGGTCAGCCGGCTAACCATTTAGCAAAAATAAAGCTAGATCCCTAATTTCTTCTTTTTACCAAATCATTTCTAGATGAATCAAAAATTCAGCAGGAAAATGATATGATAATGAAATACAAATGGCCACAAAACCACAAACAGAAAAATTAAAGAAATACAAATTGAAGCAATGAAATGTTTTTACCTGGCTAGACTGGCAAAAACCATTTTCTAATAAAGATCTAGTTTTTGTGAGGCTTGGCCACATCAGGACTTTACTGTTGTAAGAACGCCCATGAGGCACTTTTTCAGAGGGCTGTTTCATGCTCTCACAACACGTTAAATGTCTCTTGAGAAGATGGCACAGAGGGCATCTGTCCACCTAGAGACTGTAGAGCGTCTGGGGAACAAGCAAAGGATATCAGCATGCAGCATCTCCTTAAAAACAACCAGCCGTGGTCATGACCCAAAAATGCATACAGTGGGCCGTTCACTGAGAGAGCGCATGCAGAGGGAGCAGGGCACAGTGCAATGCACGTGGCTATGTGGGTACTGGAGTGTGAGAGTGTGTGTGAGCATGAACACACACCCTGATGGATGGACAGAGAGGCACCAAAATGTGGATTAGCTCTAGCTGGTAATATGTGCTTTCCTGTATAAATTAATACTTCCCAGCACTCATTTAAATTTTTACAGTGAGAAAACAGCCTCTTTATAATCAGAAATCTTTTAAAAAATGTTAGATATCAAAGGCCTCACACTGTATGATTCCAACTCTACAAGATTCTGGAAAAGGAAAAGTGTGGAGAATGTAAAAAGATCAGTGGTTGGGGCTGGCCCTGTGGTGTGGTGGTTGAGTTTGGCGCGCTCTGTTTTGGTGCCCGGGGTTGCAGGTTTGGACCGTGGGCACCAACCTACGCCACTCAGTCAGCCATGCTGTGGCAGCCACCCACATATAAAATAGAGGAAGTCTGGCACAGACATTAGCTCAGGTTGAATCTTCCTCAGAAAAAAATTTTAAAAGATCACTGGTCGCCAGGGGCTCAGGGGGAGGGATGAAGCAGAGCACAGGGGATTTTTAGGGCAGAGAAACCACTCTGTATGATGCTATGCTGGTAGATACATGTCATTATACATGTGTCCAAACCCACAGAACATACACCACCAAGATGAACCTAAGGGACACAATGAACTTGGTGATCATAATGTGTCAATGTGGGTCCCTCAGTTGTAACAAATGTCCCACTGTGATGAGGGAAGCTGATGGCAGGGGAGGCTGTGCAGGGGCCCAGGACAGCCCATCACCCTAGATAACTCTGGGCATGATAGACTAGGAGGGTCCTTGCTAAGCCCACTCTTATCAAAGTTCTGTCTACTAAACATTTGCTTTCCCATCTCCATGTGAACTGCCTTCCTCCCCTTCTACCACACCCAACACCTTCCTTTGTCTTTAACTGAAGATGATGCTTAAGCTGACAGTTTGGCCATTTTGTTGAGTTGCTGAGTTTTCCTGAGTGTCTCCCCCAATGCATGTTATAAAGCTTTGATTTTCTCCTGTTATTCTGTCTCATGTCAATTTAATTTATAGTCCAGCCAGAAGGACCTAGAACAGGTAGAGGAAATGTTCTTCCTCCCTCCGAGGGGAGAGCCCAGCTCAAATTGAAGTCCACTCTGCCTGGCCACGTGGCCCCTGGGCCTGCCCTTGTCTGGCTTCCCCTAAGCAGGCCCGCTCGGGCAGCATTGGCTTCCCCATGCTCTTGGCCTCCACCCTACTGTGGGTGGTGTCGTGGTCTCTATCTCAGAGGTGAGGGGTGAGCACTCAGAGTGGGGGCCACTAGGTCACCCACTGAAGCCGGTTCCACAGCCGTGTGCTTCCACTTGTTGTGGACTGACGGGAGCAGGGACAGGGACAGGTGCAACTTGAGGACAGGCAGCTCCCTGCACCTGCACCTACTCACTGGCCTGGAGAAGAGGTGGGGAACGAAGAGCCAAGCTCAGGGCCCACCTGGACGACTCCTGGCCGCATGCCTCAACCACACACTGCCTGCCTGTCTGTAAAGCAGACCCGAAGGTCTGGACCTCAGCATGAGGGACATGGCCAGCACAGGAGCCTGACCCTGCTCAGCAGGGGATGTGGAATGAAGACTGGATGGGCAGTGAAAGAGCCAGGGCCAGTGAAGGGGCTGGTCCTCTAGCTCCCCATGGGGAGTGGACCCCTTCCCAGAGGCAGACAGGTGAGGACACGCCCCATGGTGGGTACAGGTGAGCCCTAGGGTCAGCCCTGCCTGCCGGCTGCAACCACAGACACAGCTGGAGAAGCACCTGGAAACAACCCACTCCCAGTGAGAGGGGGTGGAGTGGGAGTGGTGTACGGGAGTGGGTGCAGCTTGGCCGGGCCATGGTCTCACATTTTCAACGTCCTTAAATGATGATAAGATACTTTGGTCACAGTTGGTCATTCTGTACCACTGAATGACTGTAGCTGCACCATTAACGAGCCAGAGAAATCATCTTTGTAAAAAAATGCAGACAGACCAGTCTTGCCAAAAGCCTTTGCCTTTGGGTCTAACCACTTCCCTGGGAGAGCAGAAGGCCCACTGCCAGCATGCTTTTGAGGGAGGATGCCTTCCCAGAAGGAAACAAACGGAGCCCGTTTGGTATTTTTACAAACTGCATATCACATACAAATAGACAGAGCAAACCCCTCAAAATCTCCTCCACTCTTCTCTTCTCACTCCACTTTCTTCCCCAAGCTGCCGAGAAATCCATATGCTTCCTTCCACACATGCACACACAGTTACACGCACATACGTGCACACGCCTGCTTCTGCTTATTGATCTACACACATGACTCTGCAGGTTGCTTCTTTCACACAAGGACACGTCCACTCAGGGTACGCAGAAGTGTGGCCAGTAGGCCGGGGCTGTCCACGAACTATTCCAGGCCCGTGACTAAATGACACAGAAAATGAGAGTAAGTGTTAGGACCTTTGAAGTAATTTGGAACTGCCACATTTTTATTGTATTTGACAAAAGTATCATCCACAATAGACTGGAATTAAGGGGCTCTCCATCATAACTACTTTGAGAAGAGCCCTGTGGGGACAGTGCCCTGGGGGGACACAGACTGTTCCTCGTGCTTCCAACTTCCAACAGCTGAGCAGCATTCCAAGGTCTGCATTCCAATGCCCCAAGGATGGCCATTTAGACCGGTCCCATTACTCTCTTACTGTAACAAAATTCTTGCCAAGAATATCCTTGTACGTATGTATTTTTCACATCTGTGGGAAAAATCTTTCAAGTAGATTTCTAAGAGAAGAATTGCTGATTCAAACGGTATGAACATTTAAAAATGTGGCAGATGAAACCAAACTGCCCTCTGAAAAGGCTTCACTAATGAAGATTCCCACCAACAAGTGCGTCCCACGTTCTCCTCAACACTGAGTGTGAACCTTTCTCATCTGAGAAGGCTGACTTCACTGGCCCTCCTCAGACTCCTGGAAAGGCTGAGCGTCATTCGTATCCTCATTAGTTCCGTGGATTTCTTCCGGGACTCCCCATCCCGGTCCCTTGCCCTGATCTGTAGATGCCCACTTCAGGTCCTGATCCTTTTGATCTGTCAAATAAGTTGCAAACATTTCCCCCAGTCTGCTGTCTTTTATCTTTGTTTATGATGTCTTTTCCTGAAAGATGTTTTAAATGTAATGACACGAAATCTGTTGGTCTTTGACTGTCTCACGTCTAGGTGGTTTAAAAAATTTTAATCTTACTTAGAGGAGGCTTTCTCACTGCTTGGGTTTGCTGCAAAGATGAGAAGAGTCCCCTTGTGCACAGTCAGAGGGGAAGGGCAGTTCAGGGTGCATCCCACATCACTGCAATTACGAAAGTCTGAGAAAATGAAGGAGACAGCCACAGATCCAGAAGACAGTAGCGTCACAGGCGACTATGTGCACTCTATGGTAGTACTCTAGAGGCTAAAGACTATGGATAGTTTTCTAGCAAAATGTAAAGGACCAAAATTGATCCAAGAAGAGGCAGAAAACCCATATAGACAAATCACCATAGAAGACAATGAAAACATAGTTCAATGTTGACAAATGAAAATGGCAAGCAATAGGATGTATTGGAATATATGAGGAAGCCATTTGGTATAAACCTAATTCGGCCTGACCTTGTCTTTCCAAAAGGGCCTGACCGAGGCCGTTGAGCATGCATTGTATATCTGCTTTAGAGATTCCCCATGGCAAGAACAAAGGCTCTTGAGATAAAGGTGCAACTTCCCTCCCCCTCCCAATGTTGGCGTCTCCTTAAGGATTAAGTATCTTTCCTTAGGCTGGAAACTGATTGCTGCGCTCACCTGTGACCGCCCAGCTTGAGACAATAGACTTGCTTCCTGCTGTGTCCATCAAGATAGCAGACCCACTACCTGCTGTGTCCATCAAGTGCTGTGCCGACAGGGCAATCTTGTGACTATTGTGGGAGGGACATTTCAATCATATGTGAAACACCCTCTTTGAGGGTATATAATCGCCCTGTGTACCCCCACTTCTTTGGAGTGCTCTGTTCCTTTGTGGAAAGACTCTCCCGGGTTATAACCCTAAGATTTAAGCTCAGAATAAACTCACCCAAATTTTCATTTATAGATTGGTTATGGATTATTTTCGTTGACAAGAGTAAGGGGGAACGGCCTCCGATGAGGGGGTCCAGAGGGACGGAGCCAGTTCCCCGACAACGCCCAGTCCCGCTGATTGGCACACTGCCGGCATCTGGAAGTGTAGCTGGAAATAGAGACACACTGAGCTCTGCTGACTATTCCCCTCTCCAGGGGCGGGCTCCTAGGAGGACAAAGCCTCCAAAACACTGTGTCTTCCAAGTATCCCACATGCAAAAGGTGGCCATCCAACAGCAGTCTCAAAGAACAACCTAGGGAATTTCATACCTGAGCTTTGGCTGACTCTGTCCCTTGGGGCCCTGGCACGCAGAGCCACGCAGCAAAACATCTGTAGAATACAAGCTGCCTGTACTCTCAGTCGCTTCCACCCTCCCTCCCACAGACAGCACTCCCTTCAGTTCCACTGTGCTCCTGAGGCCCCCAAGTCCCCCTCCCAACCAAGCAGTCATTTTAGCAGTCACCTTAGGACTAAAAACATTAATATATTAACAGCTACTATGATTATTCACGCAGCTTAGCCCCGGGAAGAGACTAGAGGATGAAGGATGGCCCCCAGCTTTCTCCCTCCCTCTCTTGTGACTGTTTCCTGAGTGCTGCAGTGGTCAGGACTTAGGAGCCCCTGCAGTGCACAGAGGAACTATCTTTGCTGAAACACCCTTTGCAAGATTCTTAGCCCTTCAGAGGCACCTGGGGGCACTCTGCCTCAAAAAAGCAACGGAGTGGCCTGGGGCTTTACTCCTCCAGCAGATTCCTTGAGGAGGCTCCACCGCCCACCAGCCTCCCCTTAGCTTTCAGGCAATGCACAGGAGAGCGGGCATGGCCTCAGTCTCACACCGCCGAGGGGCTGGAGTCCCAAGGCCCCCCTGTGTTGCGATCATCACAATGAGTCACTCAAAGCTCTTGCTGGGAAAGGAGGGACAGGCAGACACCACAGAAGGTGAGGGGGAGGCTGTGTGGGAAACGGGGTCTATGCCTAGGTGCTACAGGAAAGTGATAGGGACCTGAAAGGCAGTCTGACCAGGCATCCAGGAAAGTGTCTGCTCAGGACGGCGCCAAGGCTTAGACAGAGCCAAGGTGCTCTGCACCAAGGCCCTTGGTGCTTGTCTGGCCAACTCTGATGATATCCCACAGGACCCTCAGACCGGGGTTCTTTGTCCTCGATGGCAGCCTGGAGCTGTCCCACAGGCTCAGAACATGAGTGCATCCGTTTTCCAAGGGTCAGACATAAGTGTCGCATGCCCTTCTTAGGAACCAGCACCTCCGAGGCACCACAGGCAGCCTGGGCATCTGCAGGCCGACACTCCCGGCCTGGGTCGCAGTGGAGACACTGCTGCCTCTGTCTGGAGATGTCCGCAGCCAGAGCCAGCCTGGGAACATGGCAGCTTTTGCTGCTCGCCACAAAGCTGCAGAGAAAGGCCAGCTGCTTCGCTGACCTGTGGTATTTTTCTCACAAATGTTGCCAGAGGGGCGGGCTTGTGGAACTCCCAGCATGGAGATGGAGCTCTGCCCTGTGCTGGTGACTCCTGACCCCAGCCTCAGCTTTGCTCCACAAGGGCGGCTTCTGTTCTCCCTCCTGCCCTCCTGAGAAGTCTGGGCCAGACCCCTCCCTCCGCCCCAGGCGCTCCACGCCTTCCCTGGTCCCTCCTCTTGCCTCTGTCCCACTGATTGGCATCTGGGTTCTCTTCTCCTTCCCCTTCCGGAGAGGCAGGCCAGAAGAAAAAAGCACGTCTGTGAGGCCCCCTCATGCCATTGACCACAGGGGCGCCCCAGGCCGACGCTCCCAGGACTCACCTGTGGGGCGGCCCAGCTCCGCGCGGAGCCTGTTCCCCATCTCCAGGAGCTGCTCCTTCTCCAGGCGGAGGTGCAGGATTTTTCGGGCAGCCTCCTTTAGTTTCCTCTGGAGTCGGGGCACAGACAAGGCCTGTGTGGGCTGTGCCTCCGGGCCCAGGTGCACAGAGAACGTCCCCTGCTCCACTGTCCCCAAGGATGCTCCATCTGCAGGGTCCTGTGAACAAAACCCATAGAGCAAACAGCCTGTGAGACAAGCCCCCAGGTAGGAGAGGGGAGAACTGGGGGTGAGGTGTGGATGGTGGGTGCCCCTGCCCGGCCGGCCCCAAACCAGCATAATGGGCAACATCCTTTTGAAACAGAGACAAAAGGGACAACTGCTCCCGCACTTTAGCGTGAGATGGAAGACAGCCACGCATCCGTGGACGATACCTCTTTCACAAGGAGGATGAATGAAGGCCAATGAATCTCCCAGGCCAAGGCCTGCCCCTCAGCGACTCTGCATGCCAGTTCCTGGGCCCCTCACAGCCCCTGCCCCCTCCAGAGTCTTCCGCTCCCGCCCTCCCCACTCTGCCTTTGTGTCTTTCCAGTGAAAATGATAAGGAGCCAGTTGACCCCCATGACCAGCCTCCAACAGGCCCCAGGGCGCACCGGGGCTGCATGTGTGATGGGACCCCTGCGTGGGCACCGCAGTCACAGGCTGGGTGCCTGCTGCCCAAGGGCTGCTGCCTGGCGTGGAGGGGAGCTGGCAGAGGTCTGACGGGCAGCCGCGGTGGGACCCCAGCCGCCTCCTTCACTCTCTCCCCGCCTGCCCTGGACTCTGCGCTGCTGGGTCACTCTGCTCTTGGCTGTGCTAGTGGCAGCCCTCTCCCATCACCTCCTGCTGCCCTCCCTCGCTGGGCCCCCTTCCGTCTCCTCTCAGGCTCTGTCTGCCCTGATTCCTGACTCATGTCTCAGGCACTTTCTCCAGCTGCAGTTCGGACTCCCCTCAACCAGCCACAGGCCAGACCGGTTGAAGCAGGAGCAGAGAAAAATCGAAGGGAAGAAACATAGCCACCTGGGGCCTCAGCTTCTGGGCCCTGAATCTTCCCAGGGCTCCCCTGACCCTGGGACGCACCATGTAGTCCTAAAGCCCTACTAACCCCATCCTGGACTCACTGGCCCAGCACGCAGACACGTGGTCACACTCATGTGGGGAATAAGAGAAAGGAAGAAGAAGAACATGTGTAGGGCCGCCTCCGTGCCGGGCAGGGGCCCAGGAGGAACGGTGAGTCCAAGGCCCTGAGGGAAGCAGGTGTCCTACTTAAGCGTGGCTGCTCCTGACACCTGTGAAAGCTGCACTGTGCCCCATCCTGGCCATACCAGCTTGCACCAGCACCAAGAACTGGCGCCAAGTCCTTGCAGCAGACCAGCATGCCCTGCCCTGGCCCTGTTTCCTGGTGCGCCTCTCCAGGGCTGGCAGGTGCCCGTGCCCTCTGGTGGCCACTGCTCCTCAGGTGGCCTAGAAGCTGTGGTGACTGCACACTCGTGCCTCTGGCGTGCCACAGGCTAGAGCAGCATAAAGGGGGGTTGTGGAGGTGAGACCACAAAGGAAGACAGAGAGCTCCTGCAGCCCCGCAGCACTGGGGAGGCCTCACCGCAGCCCAAGCACCCAAATCTGACTCCTTTCCCCAGGGTGCAAGTGGCTTGTGGCTGCTCTCGGCCAGCGCAGAGCATCGGCCTCGTTCACGGTCTCTCAAGGGCACAGGACAGGACAGGGAGCCCTCAGGCCTGCAGGGGGCTGGGACACACCCGGAGGAGAGGAGGCCTGGAGGGTGGATTCACGCATGGGGGCTCCACTGCCCTGAAGGGGCCAACCTGACTCGCTGTGAAAATGTCACAGCCTTCCAGGCGAGCTTGGCCCTAGGGTGGGGGAACTCAGCCAGCAGTCCATTCTCAAGGCCTGGTCCTCTTTGGGAACATGCTGTTGGATTCTCTCGTGTTATTTTAAGTGAGGAAAGAACAGTCCTGAAAACAGACTTTGCAAACCCCAGAACAATGAAGAGATTTAAAAGCCTCTCCAAAAGCAGAACCCCTCCCCCGAAAGCCTGCCCCTGGCATGAAGAAGGAGCCGACAGTGGCCAGAGCCTGTGGCCGGGCTCAGGCTGGCGAGTCACAATTTTAAACGACCCTCATCTAGTCACTGTGGCTGTGCCCACCAAGTGGGGACTTGAGCCGGGGACCTCATCTATCTCGGGCTCAGTTTCTAGCAAGATCACATTTATTTTGATGACTCTCTAAAGTATCTCCCCACAATAATGATAAAATGCTAATAGTGACTAGAGACAGAGTCAGGCACTTCTTCTGAACTACTGCGTGCTTCAGAGCCCACTTGATCCCATCCTGTGCTGGCCCTGTCCACCCCACACTGCCCACTGCCTTCACCTGCTCCAGGTGCTAATCCCAGCATCTTGGCGGGGAAGGGAGATGTCTGTGTAGTAGAGGGAAAGCTTGGCCACTGAGATGTCTTAATGACGATTCTGTCCCCAAGGGCAGCAGGGAGTGATGGACTCCAAGGAGAAGTACTCTGGGAGGCCGAGGCCTGGACCAGAGCAAGCCCGAACCCTGGCTCTCACTGGGTTGGCTCCAGGGTGGATTCAAATCCCTCTGCAGGTTCCTGGGCCTCCAGGCGGAGCCAGCCGAGGGGCCTCTAGGCGGAGCCAGCCGAGGGACCGCCAGCCAACACTGTCCCCCCAGCGGGCCCTCGTGTTGTGTTCTTGGCAGCCAGGCAGGAAGGCATGGGCGTAGCCCAGCCAGCAGGAGGTGGCAAGACCCCTCAGTCCGGCAGTCCATCCTGCCATCCACCAGTCTCCCCTCTGAGGGAGGGGCCCAAGTGGGCACTAGGCTGGGGCTCACTAGAGACGAGAGAAACGTGAAAAGCTGAACCTGCAGCCGCCTGGCGCTGTAGTGGTTCCAGGGCACTGTGGAAAAGTGCTGCATCATCCCTTCCTCTCGACTGGGGGAGTGAAGGGGACTGGCTTCTGTCAGGCAGAATCTCAAACCTGTAGAAAACCGCAAGGACGGCACACAGGTTCCATGTACCCTTCGCCAGATTCGCCAGATTTGCCCTCTGCTGAACTTTGAGAGTAAGTCGAGATGTTGTGCCCTTTTACGCCTAAATACTTCAGTTGGGACATTCTCTTAATACCCAAGGTTACCAAAACCAGAAATTGAACATGGATACAACACGAGGCCCTAACGCACAGTCCACATGAAAACTCCGCCAACTGTCCAAATACTGCCCTTCATAGCTTGCTTCTCCTGCCCAGCGCCCAGGATGCTGCGGCACATCCGTGTCCCAGGTGCCCTCAGCCTCCTAACTAGACCTCTCTCACAGTAGGGGCCTGTTGATCTCAGTACGGCCCTTGGTCTGGGTCTGTCTCAGGTCTCCTCGAAGACCATGATGTCTGTCCCAGGGTCGGCGATGGGAGCCGATCCCTCCTTAAGTGGCATCTGCAGGCTGCTCCATTGGAAAGTTCCTATTTCCCTTTGTAATTAGGAAGCAATTTGTGGGGAGACGCTGCGTAAGTGCCTTGTTCCTGATTGTGGCATCCATCCATGCACGACTCCCCAGCTGCGGCACTCCTCTTACATTTGCTAGTCTATATTCTAATGTAAGGAAGAGCTTGCCTCTCCCCTTTCTTTCTTCATCTGTTTATTTGCAGCAGCATGGACTCAATTGCCCATTTTATTCAGTGGATTGGAACCCTGACTTCATGATCACTGGCCTGGACTGGGTCAAGGGGGGTCCTTTAAGCTGGTGCCTGCATCCTTCTGTCACGTCTCCACAGTGGAATCAGCCACTTATCCTGGTTCCTCTCAGCAGAGGAGGGAATTCAGACCCAAGATCTTGCACTGGGTGCGCTCATCGCTCCTGGGGAGTCACCGCTCTCAGGCATTCAGGGCGGGCAGAGCCAGGAATCTGGGCACACACCAGTTTCTCTGCCTAACTACCTATTGCTTGCTCACTCTCAAATAACCCATGACTTTACACTGCTAACTCTAACCCCAACTCGCCCCGCAGGGGGCATCCCAGCCCTCTCAGTCTTCCCTCTTTCTCAAGCTGTAACTGCTCTCCGGGCTGCAGGAAGCCTGGTGCCCCCATCCTCTTCTCCAGGCACCTGACACACAGCTAGGCAATTATGGGCGCGAGCCTGGGTGGGCCTGGTCTGGGCAGAGGGACTGGCCACTTGGGTTTCCTGTGCCTCAAACTTCTCCCCCAGAAAGTGACCTCACCAAGGTCACAGGATGCCTAGACCTGGCAGGAATGCGAGACCCTGGTGGCTGTACAGAAACGAAGGCCTAGAGAGCGCGTCCGTTCCACCTGCCCTGGGAGAGCTGCGATGAGCCTCAAATTGCTTGGGCTCCCAGCCTGTCTGCCATAGGATTAAACACCTCTATTTTAAATTCTGCTTCTTTGTGTGATTTCTTCCTCCTTCACTCTAACAAGTGGGATCAGTGAGTTCTGTGAGGGCCACCATCAGGAGAACTGCTAGAGCACCTTGGCTGTGGCCCAGCACCTGGAATGAGCTGTGGACACAGGTGAGAGCAGATCTATCACCCCCACATTGGCTGCCCAGCTGGGACAGGGGCCCACAGCCCCCCCGGGCCACCACCCACCCCTCAAGTTGCAGAGTTTCAGGGAAGCCTGGGGCCCAGGGGAGGGGTTGGGTGCCTGGGCTCTTGGGGATGGCACCTACAGACACACTTCGCTTTACTGTGCTTCGCAGATACTGCGTCTTTTACAAGACCCTCCACCAGGGCCGGCCCGGTGGCGCAGCAGTTAAGTTTGCACGTTCTGCTTCTCGGCGGCCCGGGGTTCGCTGGTTCGGATCCCAGGTACAGACATAGCACTGCTTGGCACTCCATGCTGTGGTAGGTGTCCCACATATAAAGCAGAGGAAGATGGGCACGGATGTTAGCTCAGGGCCAGGCTTCCTCAGCAAAAAGAGGAGGACTGGCAGTAGTTAGCTCAGGGCTAATCTTCCTCAGGAAAAAAAAAAAAGACCCTCCACCAGCAAAAACATTATGACTTTCTGAAGGCTCAGATAATGGTTAGCATTTAGTAATAAAGCCCTTTTTAATTAAGGTATGTTCTTTGTTTTTTTAGATATAATGTTACTGCACACTTAACAGATGATGGGACAGTGTAAACATAACTTTTATGTGCACTGGGCAACCAAAAAATTCACGCACCTTCCTTTATCATGATATTCACTTTGTCACGGTGGTCTGGAACTGAACCTGAAAATCTCTAAGGTCGGCCTGCGTTTACTGATGGCACAGACGGCTCAGCATCCCACCTGCTTGTGCCCCTGTGGGGCCCAGGACACCTCAGCCTCCCCGTCTCCCTCTGCAGGCACCCCTCACAATGCGTCCCCAACAAGGCTCCTCTGCACCCTCCTCACATCCCCTGAGCCAGAGAGTGCCACAGACCGCATCTTCTCCTTGGTCTCTTCATAGCCCCCGGTGGTGCATCCTGGAGCCGTGTCCCCCTCGGATCCCAAGTACCAGTCTCCAAACGTGGCCCATGGAACACGAGCTACTGGAGGCACACACAATACACACTGATTCTGCCAGAGGACTCTTCACGCCTTCCAGACATCATGTTACTGTCCCTGAAAGCTTTTGCTGATGAACAGGTCATCATCTGTAATCGCAGGTCACACAGGTAACCGCGGGTCACCAGGGGTAACGTGGATCACCACACGTAACACAGGGTCACCACAGGTAACTACGGGTCACCACAGGTAACACAGGTCACCACAGGTAATCACAGGTCACCACAGGTAACCTCAGGCAACTGCAAATAATTCCAGGTAATCCAGGACATCACAGGTCACCACAGGTAACCATGCGTCACCAAAAGTAACACAGGTCACCACAGGTAATCACAGGTCACCACAGGTAACCTCAGGCAACTGCAAAGACCCCAGGTAATCCAGGTCATCACAGGTCACTGCAGGTAAGCGACAGACGGCTTGGGAGGCATGTCAGAGGACACCCCATAAAGAAGGCCCATTCTTTATGACACTTCCATCATGGCCTCTGGTAAGAAGACAGACAGATGCGGTAAGACCTGTGTGTCAGATCTGTGGGGACGACACGCTGCCGCAGAGCTCTCTCCATGGCCTGGAACCTTGGCTCACACCAGCCACAGCACCAGACGGGCACTGGGTGTGACGGCCTGACCACGAGCAGGATGAGAGCCCCCATGCCACCGCCCAGGGTGGCCCACTGTCACATGTATGTGCGCAGCAGTTGTAAACGCTCTGAGAAACTCATAACACAATACGGTCACCCCTGAGGGTCCTCTTGAAAGGAAAACTGCAGTTTGCATGGATTTTAGGGTTTCGCAGAGCCCTCTCAGCAAGGAGTCAGGACTCCTGTTTCAGAGGAAACAGAAGAGCCGTGTTCACACGTGCAGTCTCCTACACACGGGTTCCAAAGGGCGGGACCTTAAAGACCTATAGCCCTGAGGGATGGGCTGCACCCTTCAACAGGGTGTCTGTCCAGGAAGATACCCAAACGTGAGAGCCGGCCCAGGAAGGAAGAGGCAGAAAGTGGAGGTGGGGCCCTTGCTTAGGTGACTTCACAGCCCACACCAGCCATGGAGAGGGCAGAGCACACACAGAAGACCCTGGACAGGCCAGCGGCAGGGGCGGATCAGGGGCCAGCGCAGGGGACCCACCTCTCTCCTAAGGGCCGTGGAGTCAGGAGCTCGCAGCTGCTGCCTGCTTGAAACTACCCTGCCTTCCTTCCAGGCTGTCCCGAGACGCTCCTCAAGCTCAGCCACCTGCTTCCGAAGCTCCAAAACCTCCAGGTGCACTTGGTCCACCTCGTGGGGAAGCTCTCGCTGGACAGTGTCCACGTCCAGGGCTTTCTGCAGCACCTAGGAGGCCGTTTTAGAGGCAGTATTAGGAGGGAGAGTAGGAAGGAGGATGCCGGCCCGGGAAGTGGTAGAGGTGGGTCAGGAACAGGGCTACAGGGAGGATGGGGCAGCAGCAGGGCAGAGGTGGACAGTAGAAAGTTCAGGAAAATCACAAAGGAAACCTGACCGTCAGTCTCTCCTCTGACTTAATGCAATCACCCCACAAACCTGCGTCACATCATCATAGCTGCTGCTCTTCTGGCCCCACCTAGCTCAGTCCCCAGGCGCTCTACCTGTCCCCCGCATAGTAGGGACGTGAGCATCTGCAGCACAGCCTATGCACCAGAGCCCAAAGCTGGTTGGGGTGAGTCTGTACATGGAAGTGCCTGGGCAGAGGCCAAGGGCCTAAATGTCTCTTCCTGAGCCCTAGTCCCAGGTGGACACAAACAGCAAGAACTAGAGTGGGTATTCCAAGGCAGGGGTGGAGAGACCTATGGCCGTCAAGGCAGGCAGACGACTGAGGAGCAGACTGAAAGGTCGCTGCAGGAGCAGCTCCAGCGGCTGCAGGTTGGCCATGAGACCCCCGAAGCAGAGTCCCTGGCCAGATCTCCGGGGCCAGCCTCTTACTTTTAGCTGCTTCTCTCGACATTTGCCCTTCTCTTGATATAAGGACAGAGAAAAGATGAGGCAGACAGGAAAGACACACTTCTCTACCCCCTTAACTTTCCCATTTTCTTTTCAGGAAGATAAACTATTATTTTCCTATTCCAAGGACTCCTATAATGGATTCCTGGTGAATATTTTATTCTTTAAATTTGTCACCCACATACTAAAAAAGGTGACCATCCGGTAAACAGACACTGTTAAGTAAAAAGCAAACAAAAAACACCTTGAGGTAAGACTTCTTTTCCCAGGACAATCAAATCATCTATGATAACCAAGAGAAAATTAAAAGGTCTTATTTAAAAGTTTATTTCCTATTTGTGGCATGGGTGTGTGTGGGGGTGTGTGTGTGCGTGTGTGTGAAATTCCAGGGCCGGCCCCATGGCCGAGTGGTTAAGTTCATGCGCTGTGCTTTAGTGACCCACGGTTTCGCCAGTTCGGATCCTGGGCGCGGACATCGCACCGCTCGTCAGGCCACGCTGAGGCGGCATCCCACGTGCCACAAGTAGAAGGACCCACAACTAAGAAAAGATATACAACTATGTACCAGGGGGCTTTGGGGAGAAAAAGGAAAAATAAAATCTTAAAAAAAAAAATTCCAACAGTGGGGCAGAAGTGGGAAACAGCATAGATCTAAAGATCCGCTGTCCCTCACACATGTTCATAGATCTGTCACCCCATAAACAGAGACAGAAAAGCGGTCAGGTTCATCTCCACCGCAACAGGAAAAATGTACTTCCAACCAAGATAAGGCATCAGATTTCTGGAGCACTGCCTGCTCCCTGTAGTAGACGGAAAGCTCAGAATAATCTCCATGTTTCCAGAGGGGTGTTCTGTTTCACAGAAGATGCAGAGTCTACAAGAACAGTGTAATTTATGTATTTGAGGACTTAAAAGGACACGTGAAAATTCTCTCTTTATGTTGCCTCATGAGAAATGTGTACAAAAGACAACAGAATGGCATGACATCAAAGGCACAGGAAACAAGAAAAAACAGATAAACTGGATGTCATCAAAACTAAAAATATTTGTGCTTCAAAGGACATTATTAAGAGAATGAAAAGACAAGTCCATAGAACTGGAGAAAAATTTTACAAATCGCGTATCTGATAAGGGACTTGTACCCAGAACACATAAAGAACTCTTACAGCTCAACAATAAAAAGACAGACAACCCAATTAAAAAAACGGGAGAAGGATCTTAACAGGCATTTCTCCAAAGAAGAGATACAAAATGGCCAATAAGCACATGAAAAGAGGCTCAACATCCTTTGCCATGAGGAAAATGCCAATCAAGACCACAACGAGATACCACTCCACACCCACTAGGATGGCCAGAATCAAAAAGACAAATACAGGCATACCTCATTTTATTGCACTTGGCAGATGCCGCCTTTTTAACAAACTGAAGGTTTGTGGCAATCCTGCGTCCAGCAAGCCTAGTGGCACCATTTTTCTTTTCTTTATCTTATTTTTATTTTTTTAAAATTTTTTCTATTGAAGTCACATTGGTTTGTGACATGGTATAAATGTCTGGTGTACATCAGTATATTTCCACTTCTGTATAGACTATTGGCAGCATTTTTCCAACCGCATTTACTCACACTGTGTCTCTGTGTCACATTTTGGTAATTCTCAATATTTTCAACTTTTTCATCATTATTCTATTTTTATGGTGACCTTTGACGTTACAACTGTAATTATTCGGGGGCGCCACAAACCGTGCCCATGTAAGAGGCCAAACTTAATAAACGTGTGTGCTCTGACTGCTCCGCCAATTGGCTATTCCTCCATCTATCTCCCTCTCCTTGGGCCTCCTTATTCCCTGAGACTCAACAATATTGAAATTAGGCCAAGTAATAACCCTACAATGGCCTCTAAGTGTTCAAGTGAAATGAAGAGTTGCACGTCTCTCACTTTAAATCAAAGGCTAGAAATGAGTAAGCTTAGTGAGGAAGGCTTGTCAAATGCCGAGACAGGCCGAAGCCAGGCCTCTTACGCCAAACAGTTAGCCAAGTTGTGAATGCAAAGGAAAAGTTCTTGAAAGAAATTTAAAGTGCAACTCCAGTGAACACACGAATGATAAGAAAGCAAAACAGCCTTATTGCTGATATGGAGAAAGTTTTCGTGGTCTAGATAGAAGATCAAACCAGCCACATCATTCCTTGAAGCCAAGGTCTAATCCAGAGCAAGGCCCTAACTCTCTTCAATTCTGTGAAGGCTGAGAGAGGGGAGGAAGCTGCAGAAGAAAAGCTTGAAGCGAGCAGAGGTGGGTTCATGAGGTTTAAGGAAAGAAGCCATCTCCATAACATGAAAGTGCAGGTGAAGTGGCAAGTGTGGGTGTAGAAGCTGCAGCCAGTTATCTAGCGATCCAACCAGGATACTTAATGAAGGTGGCTACACTACACAATAGATCTTTCACTGTAGAGGAAATAGCTTCTATTGGAAGAAGATGCTATCTAGGGCTTTCACAGCTAGAGAGAAGTCAAGGCCTGGCTTCAAAGCTTCAAAGGACAGGCTGACTCTCTTGTTAGGGGCTACTGTTGAAGCCAATGCCCATTTATCATTCCAAAAATCCTAGGGCCCTTAAGAATTATGCTAAATCTACTCTGTCCTCTGTAAATGGAACAACAAAGCTTGGATGACAGCCCATCTGTTTACAACATCATCTACTGAATATTTTAAGCCTACTATTGAGACCTACTGCTCAGGAAAAAAGATTCCCCTTTCAAAATATTACTGCTCATAGCCAATGCATCTGGTCACCCAAGAGCTCTGATGGAGATGTACAATGAGATGAATGCTGTTAACACAACATCCATTCTGCAGTCCACAGATTAAATTTCAATTTTCAAGTCTGATTATTTAAGAAACACATTTCCTAAGGTTATAGCTGCCATAGATAGTGATTCCTCTGATGGATCTGGGAAAAATCAATTGAAAACCTTCTGGAAAGGATTCACCATTCTAGACGCCATTAAGAACACTCAGGATTCACGTGAAGAAGTCAAAATATCAACATTAACAGGAGTTTGGAAGAAGCTGATTTCAACCCTCATGGATGACTTTGAGGGGTTCAAGACTTCAGTAGATGAAGTAACTGCAGATGTGGTGGAAACAGTAAGAGAATTGGAATTAGAAGTGGAGCCTGAAGATGTGACTCAATTGCTGCAATCTCATGATAAAACTTTAACAGATGAGGAGGTGCTTCTCATGCATGAGCAAAAAAAGTGGTTTCTTCAGATGGAATCTACTCCTGTGTAAATAGTGTGTAGACTGCTGAAATGACAACAAAGGGTTTAGAATGTCACACAAACTTAGTTGATAGAGCAGCAACAGGGTCTGAGAAGATAGACTACAATTCTGAAAGAAGTTCTGTGGGTTATTTTAAGAAACTGCCACAGCCACCCAAACTTCAGCCACCACCATTCTGATCAGTCAGCAGCCATCAACACCAAAGCAAGACCCTCCATCAGCAAAATCTTAGGGCTTGCTGAAGGCTTCAGAGGATGGTTAGCAATTTTTAGTAATAATGTATTTTTTAACTAAGGTATGCACATTGTTTTTTAGATATAATGCTATTGCACACTTAACAGACTACAGTATACATAACTTTTACATGCACTGGGAAAGCAAAAACTGTCAGTGACTCGCTTTATTGTGATATTCCCTTTATTGTGGTGGTCTGGAAGTGAATTCACAGTATCTCTGAGGTACGCCTGTAATAGCTAGTGTTGGTGAGGAGGTGGAGACATCAGAACCCTCACACACCACTGGTGGGAATGTGAAATGGTGTGGCCACTGTAGAAAACAGTTGGATGATTCTTCAAAAAGTTAACCATAGAATTCCCATAGGATCCAGCAATTCCACTCCTACAAATATGCCCAAAAGAAGTGAAAACAGGGACTTGAGCAGACACTTGTACACCATGTTCACAGCAGCCTTATTTATAACAGCCAAAAGTTGGAAACAATGCAAGGGTCCACTGACAGATGGATAAACAAAATGTGGGATATATGATGGGACATTCTTGTTATTAAAAGGATCGATATGGGGCCAGCCCCGTGGCCGAGTGGTTAAGTCCACACGCTCCACTTCAGTGGCCCTGGGTTTCACTGATTCGGATGCTGGGCGCAGACATGGCACTGCTTGTCAGGCCATGCTGAGGTAGCGTGCCACATGCCACAACTAGAAGGACTCACAACTAAAACATTCAACTATGAACTGAGGGGACTGGGGGAGAAAAAGCAGAAAAAAAAAGAAAGATTGGCAACAGTTGTTAGCTCAGGTGCCAATCTTTAAAAAAATAAAAAGGATCGATGTGCTCCTTTATGCTATGACACAGGTGAGCCTTGAAGTCATTATGCTAAGTGAAATGAGCCCATCCCCAAAGGACAAATATTGTAAGAGCCCACTCAGGTGAGTTTCCTAGAGTGAAATTCAGACAGAAAGAGTGGAGGTTACCAGGGGCTGCGGGGATGGGGAATGGGGAGCTAGTGTAATGGGGAAAAAGTTCTGAAATAGATAGTGGTGATGGTTAGACAATGTTGTGAATATACTTAATGTCATTTAATTGTACACTTAAAAATGGCAAACTTTATGTCATGTATATTTTACCACAATATGAAAAACACTGAAAAAAGGTATTACGAATGTGTAGCAATAAAACATGGGTTGTGACGCCAGCCACACGTATAGCAGGGTGGACTCTGCGCTGGAGTCCGTGCAGCTGTCCCGTCTCCACAGGAAGAGCCCAGCGCATGAGTATCACCTGCCCTGCAGAAAGGCAGGCCAAGGGGCTAAGAGGGACGGTGCTCATCACTGACACTGTGTGTTCGTGCCATACCTCAGTGCCGATGTAACATGGGTCTTAGGACTCATCCAAGCATGTCCTGAGTGGGCAGCTGGTATCAGAGCTCTGTGACAGCCAGCAGCCCTGCAGCACAGAGAACAGGCTCCATGGGCTGGACCACCAGCACTGCCCCCTACTCTGGACATCCCTCCCATTCACCAGGTTCTCACTGTGCACCTTCTAGAAACTACACAGAAGATAAGCCAGCTACTCCTTATAACAACCCCATCCTTGGAGGGAAACAGGCACAGAGAGGTCAAGCTACACATCTGAGGTCACGGCAGGGTCCACACTGGCAGCTGGCTCTAGAGCCCACACGCTGTCTACCCCAAGAGTGGCTCTCCAGTCAGAAAACTTGCACAGACTGAATGTCAGGGGGAGGCTGTACCTTCTGTCTGATCCGGGTCACCAGGAAGTTCAAGAGATGTGCCCTGTCTCCAAGCCTCTGGAGCAACAATCCCAAGGATGCACCGTCAGCTAGCATGGTTCCTCCTGTAGAAAGAGTGACTCTGTCAGGCTCAGGCCTCCTAGAGCCTCAGGGAAGGTTCCAACCAACTGTCCTCTCTTTGGGGAGGTGGACTTCTGTGTCATCCTTCGCAGCCCTTAAAGGAGGCCTACTGTCGCCGCTGGTCCCCCAGGGCGTGAAGATGTTCTAAAGCTGAATAGATGGGCTGGATCCCCATGAAGATTGAGAGGTGCTATACGTAAAGTATAATCCTTATGCCACAAAAGCAGGAATCTCTGCAGGACAAAGATCCCATCTTACCACCTAGTGTCTGGTAGAGGCCATTCTGCACCAGTCTCCTAGTCAATTGTCTGAAAATGAAGAAAAATACCCACACAACCCATAGGTCAAGGAAGAATTATGGATTATGGAGACAAGGTAGCCAGAGAAAGCAACTCCTTAAATCTGTGCATTGAGTCCCTGAGGAGCTTATGTGGAAACCAGGCAGCAACCATACAGCTGAAGCTTTGAGAGCTGGGCTCTGCAGCAAAATGCTGCCCAGGACTTAAACTGGCCTCAGACAGCACAAAAATGGACAGACCAGAACAGCACTGCAAAGGCTCTGGTAAGTAAGTGGACATTCAAACCAGCCCAAGAGAGTGGGCCAGGATATGCACTGTGAACCTAGCAATGTGGACTACCTGAGAAAGCAGAAGGAGAATTAAAACCGAGCTCATAGGAATCAGATTTTAGAACATGGCACTCAAAATGCCCATGACAGAACCCAAAACTACTCACCATACTAACAACCAGGGAAATCTCAACTCGAATGAAAATCTCAACTCAAATGAAAGAAGACAACATGAGATGACACAGATGCAGGAACTGCGTGTTAAGGATTTTAAAGCAACTCCAACAAGCAATTTGATACACTCTTAAAACAAGTGGAAAAATGAAAGTTTCAGCAAAGAAATAAAAGATATAAAGAAAAAACTCTGATATTTTAGAACTGAAATTAGAATAAAAATCTGACTGGATGGGCTCAACAGCAGAATGGAGATGACAGCAGAAAGAAACGGTGAACTTAAAGACAGATAATAGAAATTATCTAATCAGAACAACAAAGAAAATGGATTGAAAAAAACAAATAACAGAGGCTCAGGGACCTGGGAGAGAACAACAGAAGAGCTAACATTTTTATCATTGGAGGCCCAAAAGGAAAAAGTGTGGAGCTGCAAAAACACTTGAAGAAATAATGGTTGAAAACTTCTCAAATTTGTCAAAAGACATAAACCTTCAGATTCAACACCTAACAGGATAAGCCAAAGAAATCTCTGCCCAGACACATCACAATCAAATCTCCAAAACTAAAGACACACGCTCAAAAGCAGGCAGAGAGAAATGATGTTTGACCACATGGCAATGACGATTCAAATGGCAATGGATTTCTCACCAGAAACGACCATCTGATGTCTCACCAGAAGGAAGTGGTATAATAAGTTTTAAGTGTTGCAAGCAAAGAATTGTCAACTCATAATTTTATACCTGTGTATATGTTGTTCAGGAGTGAAAGTGAAATAAAGACATCTCAGAAAAGGGAAAACTAGGAGGACCTGTCACCAGTAGACCTGCTCTGAGAGAAGTGCTGCAGGAAGTACTTCAGACAGAGAGGAACTGGAAACAGAAGGACATCTGGACTCCAGGAAATTCCACAGACCCCATCTCTCCTCTTGAGTCTTTAACAGTATATTTGACAGTCGAAGGCAAAAAGATCCTGCCTGATGTGGCCCTCGATGCGAGGAGAGGTGACATTTGCGAAAGTAAAGGGGGTGAAGGGCTGCACTGCTGTAAGACCCCCACATTCCACTTGAAAGTGCAGAATGCTGACACAAGTTGACTGTCATCAGTTACATATACTGTAACCCCTGGAGCAACCATTATAAAGATGACCCAGAGAAATACTCTCTCAAACACTGTAGTAAATTAAGATAGAACACTAAAAAATGCCCAAGTAACCCCCAGGAGGGCAGGAAAGAGGAAACTGAGGCACAGCGCACAGACGTTCAATGGCAGACTTGGATCCTGACAGGGCACTAACTGTGTTGAGTGTAAATGGTATAAGTATATGAATTAAAACAGCTGCAAAATGGATTTCAAAAACTGACCTAACTCTGTGCTGCCAACAAGACATTCACTGCAAGTGCAATGACGGAGGTCAGTCAAAGGGCAAGGAATACAATGACAGACCATGCAAACAGTCACCACAGGAAAGCTGGCATCAGACCAGGTAGGTCTCAGAGAAGGAAAACTGTGGGATAAAGAGGACATTACGTGATGATAGAAGGATGAAGGCACCAAAAACATAACAATTCTAAACGTGTATGTATCCAACAACAATGCTTCAAAATACATTCAGCAAAAACTGACAGAATCGTGATATAAATAAAGATTTCTATTACAATAGGAATAGAAAAATCCTCCATAACCTGACCACAAAAAACCAACAACAACAAGAAAACTGCAGCAAATATTAAACTTAACTGTGAAATGTTGAAAGTTTTCCTCTGGGATCAGGAAGAAAGCCAGCTATTATCAACACCACTCTGGAGATCCCAACCAGGGAAAATAACGTAAGAAAAAGAACTAGAAGACATGAGCACTGGAAAAGAAACAAAGAAAACTTCCATTAATTGAAACAAGCTGATCAAGTAGGCAGGACATCCTGCTGGGCTCCGTTGCTTCCTGGACAGTCAATCCTCTAAGCCCTGGGTGGGCCCACATCAGTGACCCTAGGTGGGCTCTCAGCCTGGGGGCCAGTGCCCCAGCAGGGAGACGGGTAGGGCCAGGGAGCCACCCCACAGAGGGGCCCCCATGTGGCAGAAAGGCCTTCATACGGGGAAAGGAGGTGGCAGCAGTGGGAGGCTGCTTACACCCAGGGAACTGTACTAAGGATATTAGGAGCCAGGTTTCTCATTGTTGGAAAAGGAAGTTGAACGATGAAGAAGGAGAAAACTAGACTGAATTCTGTGAAACTGGACTAACAACAGAGGAACAGACTGACCAATGAGGCTGTCTTAAAATTAACCCCTGTGTTCACTGAAAGACACCAGAGGAGGAAGAACTGCCTGTTGTTTGAGCCCCCTAGCCACTGGTATTTGTTACAACAGCCCAAGCAGACTAACACACCAACGAACACCGGAAAAAATATTCAACGTTACGAATAAACAGGAAAATGCAAATTAAAACCATAATGGGGAGTGAGGTCAGCATCATGATGAAGTGAACTTGCCTGGGACTCTCTCCCCTCCAACATACAACAAAAAGGGGCATCTGTACTCCAACAGAAGACATCCTAACACAACACAAAAATGTCAGAGAGACATGCAGCCACACGACAGAGGGCAGAGAGGCTGGAGCCTCCCTCAGAGGAGCTGGAACAGGGTAAGAGAGAACTTCGCTCCCTCCCCTAAAGAGTGTGATTATGACTGTGGGAGGATCCATGAGGGAAGGAACAGGGGAGGGGACGCTGGCTCGTGGGGAAATCAAGGACTTGCTAGGGCCCTTGCAGCCTAGAAGGAAGCCCTCTAATGGGGTGAAAACTTTTGCGGGGGGTGATTTCATCAAGCCAAGACCCCAGGAGACAGATAGCAAGAGCTGATTGAGAAAGCCTAGAGAGCACTAAGGAGAAAGTGCCCCTCCACCCAATTGCTCAGTGCTGGCTCCAGCACCTGTGATCTCGGCTGAAGGTGGAAGGCTCAGAGTATGCAGCTCTCAACCCCCACTCAGTGGTGACAGGCAGTAACCGCAACCGAATAATATGAATGAGAGAGACCTGGCCCACCTCCTCTAACAACATCAGACACTACATCAAATCTCCAGATCAGAGAGAAATGACAAGCAACCAAAATTCAGTCCTGAGGACACAGAAATATTTAATCTAAAATGACAATGAATTCAAAATAGCCATCATCAAAAAACTCAACGAAGTAAAAGAGAATGTAGAGAAACAATTCAATGAGTTCAGGAGCTACTTCACAAAAGAGATTGAAACTATAAAGAAGAATCAACCAGAAATATTAGAGATGAAAGACACAATGGAAGAGGTAAAACAAAATATGGATTCCCTGAAGGCTCGTGTGGACACCACAGAGGAGCGAATCAGCAGAATCGAAGACAGACATGTTCAAATGCTCCAGACAGAGGAGGAGAGAGAACCAAGACCAAAAAGAAGTGAAGAAAGTCTCTGAGAAATAGGTGACTGAATTAGGAAATGCAACATAAGAATTACAGGTATTCAAGAAGGTGAAGAGAAGGAGAATGGAGCAGAAAGCATGCTCAAAGAAATAACAGCAGACAACTTCCCAAATCTAGGGAATGAGAGGGAAATCTGTGTGGAAGAGGCTTCCAGATCTTCTACATTTTTCAATGTAAAAAGACCTACTGCAAGGCATATAGTAGTAAAACTGGCAAAAATGAATGACAAAGAAAGAATAGTCAAGGCAACAAGGCAGAAGAAAATAACCTACAAAGGAACGCCTATCAGACTTTCAGCAGATTTCTCTGCAGAAACCTTACAAGCTGGGAGAGAATGGAATGACACATTCAAAACTTTAAAAGACAAAAATCTTCAGCTAAGAATACTCTATCCAGCAAAAATATCCTTCAGATATGAGGGAGAAATTAAATCTTTCCCAGATAAACAAAAGCTAAAGGACTTCATAGCCACAAGACCCTCCCCTACAATAAATCCTCAAGAAGGCCCTCATACCCGAAAAAAAACAAAGAGAAAGGGGTCTCAAAACACAGAGTAAGGAGATAAATAAGTAGACAGAAGCAGAATAGGACAGCAAATACACAAGTATAGCAATAAGCTAAAGGGAAGGAAAACACTAAAAACAAAGAAAATCCTGTCATTTTAACCACAAACTCACAACAAAAGATGGAGTAAGATGTGAGAAAAACAACTTGGTGGGGAGGAGGAAAGGGACTGAATCGGTTTAGACTAAGGAAAGAACAGGTCATCAGAAATGGACTATACAGGGCTGGCATGGTGGTGCAGAGGTTAAGATCACACATTCTGCTTCTCAGCAGCCCGGGGTTTGCTGGTTCAGATCCTGGGTGCAGACATGGCACTGCTTGGCATGCCAGGCTGTGGTAGGCGTCCCACATATAAAGTAGAGGAAGATGGGCACGGACGTTAGCTCAGGGCCAGGCTTCCTCACCAAAAAGAGGAGGACTGGCAGTAGTTAACTCAGGGCTAATCTTCCTCAAAAAAAAAAGAGAAAGAAATGGAGTATACATGAGATTCTTAATACAAACCTCAGGGTAACCACTAAACAAAAAAGCACAACAGAGACACAAATAATAAATAAAGAGAAAACAAAGAAACACAACACAAAAAACTACATAATTCAATAGGCAGACCAAAACACACAGCACAAGAAACAAAGGAAATACAGGAAAACCAGAAAACAAGTGATAAAATGGCAGCATTAAGCCCTCATACATCAATAATCACCCCAAACATAAATGGATTATATTCTCCAATAAAAAGACAGAGTTGCGACATGGATTAAAGAACAAGACCCAACAATATGCTGCCTCCAGGAAACACATCTCAGCTCCAATGACAAATACAGGCTCAGAGTGAAGGGATGGAAGATGATACTCCAAGCTAATGGCAAACAAAAGAAAGCAGGTGTTGCAATACTTATATCAGACAAGGTAGACTTCAAGATAAGACAGGTAAAGAGAGACAAAGGGGCAATATATAATGATCAAAGGGACACTCCATCAAGAAGAAATAACGCTTATAAATATCTATGGCACCCAATACAGGAGCACCAAAGTTCATGAAGCAACTATTAACGAACCTAAAAGAAGATATTAAAAATAACACAGTAATAGTAGGGGACCTCAACACCTGACTCACATCAATGGATAGATCATCCAGACAGAAAATCAACAAGGAAACAGTGGAATTAAATGAAACGCTATACCAGTTGGACTTAATAAACATATATAGAACACTCCATCTAAAAACAGCAGAATACACTTCTTCTCAAGTGGGCATGGAATATTCTCAAGGATAGACCATATGTTGGGAAACAAGGCAAGCCTTAATAAATTTAAGAAGACTGAAATAATAACAAGCATCTTTTCTGAACACAATGCTATAAAGCTAGAAATTAATTACAAGAAAAAAGCTGAGAAAGGGACAAAGATATGGAGACTAAACAACATACTACTGAACAAGCAATGGATCATTGAAGAAATTAAAGGACAAATCAAAAAATATCTGGAGACTGGCCAGCCCGGTGGTGCAGCAGTTAAGTTCGCACGTTCCGCTTCTCGGCCTGGGGTTCATGGGTTCAGATCCCAGGTGGGGACATGGCACTGCCTGGCAAGGCATCCTGTGGTAGGCATGCCACATATAAAGTAGAGGAAGATGGGCACACATGTTAGCTCAGGGCCAGTCTTCCTCAGCAAAAAGAGGAGGATTGGCAGCAGATGTTAGCTCAGGGCTAATCTTCCTCAAAAAAAAAAATATATATATATCTGGAGACAAATGAAAATGAAAACTTACCATACCAACTCATATGGGACACAGCAAAAGCCGTATTAAGAGGGAAATTCATCGCATACAGGCACACCTTAACAAACAAGAAAAATGCCAAATAAACAGTCTCAAATGACACCTAACTGAATTTGAAAAAGAAGAACAAACAAAGCCCAAAGTCAGCAGATGGAGAGAAACAATAAAAGTCAGAGCAGAAATAAATGCTATTGAAACAAAAAATGCAGTAGAAAGGATCAATGAAACAAAGAGCTGGTTCTTTGAGAAGATAAATAAAATTGACAAACTTCTAGCCAGACTTACAAAGAAAAAAAGAGAGAAAGCTCAGATAAACAAAATTAGAAATGAAAGAGGAGAAATACCAACAGACTCCACAGAAATACAACAGATTATAAGAGAATACCACAAAAAACTGTATGCCAACAAAATGGATAACCTAGAGGAAATGGATAAATTCTTAGACTCTTACAACCACCCAAAGCTGAATCAAGAAGAAACAGACAATCTGAATAGACCAAGCACAAGGAAAGAGATTGAAACAGCAATCAAAAGCATCCCAAAGAATAAAAGCCCAGGACCAGACAGCTTCCCTGGGGAATTCTACCAAACTTTCAGAGAAGATTTAATACTTATCCTTCTCAAACTATTCCAAAAAATTAGGCAAAATGGAACACTTCCTAACACATTCTACAAGGCCAACATCACTCTGATACCGAAGCCTGACAAGGACAAGACGAAAAAGGAAAAAACTACAGGGTAATACTGCTGATGAACATAGATGTAAAAATCCTCAACAAAATTTTGGCAATTGGAATTCAGCAATACATCAAAAGGATCATACATCATGATCAAGTGGGATTCATACCAGGGACACAGGGATGGTTCAACATCTGCAAATCAATCAATGTGATACACCACATCAACAAATTGAGGAATAAAAACTACATGATCATCTCAACAGATGCAGAGAAAGCATTTGACAAGATCCAATAGCCATTTATGATAAAAACTCTTAACAAAATGGGGATAGAAGCAAATTACCTCAACATAAAAACATATATGACAAACCCACAGCCAATATCATACTCAAAGGACAAAAACCAAACACCATCCCCCTGAGAACAGGAACAAGACAAGGATGCCCACTTGTCACTACTATCACTATGCTTTTTCAACATAGTACTGGAAGTTTTGGCCAGAGCAATTAGGCAAACGAAAGGAATAAAAGGAATCCAAATAGGGGGTGAAGAAGTGAAACTCTCTCTGTTTGCAGACAATATGATCTTACATAAAGAAAACCCCAAAGAATCCATGAGGAAACCAACAGAAATAATTAACAACTACAGTAAAGTTGCAGGGTACAAAATCAACTTACAGAAATCAGTTGCTTTTCTATACTCCAATAATGAACTTACAGAAAGAGAACTCAAGAATACAGTTCCATTTACAATTGTAACTAAAATAATAAAGTACTTAGCAATAAATTTAACCAAGGACTTGAAAGATTTATACAATGAAAACTATAAGACATTATTGAAAGAGATTGATAATGACATAAAGAGATGGAATGAGATTCCATGCACATGCATTGGAAGAATAAACATAGTTAAAATGTCCATACTACCCAAAGCAATCTACAGATTCAATGCAATCCCAATCAGAATCCCAATGACATTCTTCACGGAAATAGAACAAAGAATCCTAAAATTCACGTGGGGCAACCAAAGACCCTGAATTGCTAAGGCAATCCAGAGAAAAAAGAACAAAGCTGGAGGCATCGCAATCCCTGATTTCCAAATGTACTGCAAAGTCATAGTGATCAGAACAGCATGGTACTGGTACAAAAACAGGTGCAGAGATCAATGGAACAGAACTGAAAGCCCAGAAATAAAACCGCACATCTATGGACAGCTAATCTTTGACAAACATGCCAAGAACATACAATGGAGAAAAGATAGTGTCTGCAATCTATGGTGTTGCGAAAACTGGACAGCCACATGCAAAAGAATGAAAGTGGACCATTATCTCAGGCCATACCCAAAAATAAACTCAAAATGGATCAAAGACTTGAAGATAAGTTCTGAAACCATAAAACTCCTGGAAGATAATATAGGTAGTACACTCTTTGACACTGAACTAAAAAGAATCTTTTCGAATACATGTCTTCTCAGACAAGAGAAACAAAAGAAAAAATAAACAAGTGGAAGTTCATCAGACTAAAGAGCTTCTGGAAGGCAAAAGAAACTAGAATCAAAACAGAGACAATCCACCAATTGGGAGAAAATATTTGCAAATCATATATCTGACAAGGGGTTAATCTCTATAATACATAAGGAACTCACACAACTGAAAAATGAAAAAAAAACAACCTGATCAAAAAAATGAGCAGAGGATATGAACAGCCATTTTTCCAAAGAAGATATACAGATGGCCAATAAACACATGAAAAGATGTTCAACATCACTAATCATCAGGGAAATGCAAATCAAAATTACACTAAGATACCACCTGAAATCTGTTAGAATGGCTATAATCACTAAGACTGAAAATAACAAATGTTGGAGAGGGTGTGGAGAAAAGGGAACCCTAATACACTGCTGGTGGGAATGCAAACTGGCGCAGCCACTATGGAAAACAGTATGGAGATTCCTCAAGAAGCTAAAAATAGAACTACCGTACCCAGCTATCCCACTACTGGGTATCTAACCAAACAATCTGAAATTAATGATCCAAAGTAACATATGCACCCCTACGTTCACTGCAGCACTATTCGCAATAGCCAAGACATGGAAACAACCCAAGTGCCCACTGACTGATGATTGGATAAAGAAGATGTGGCGTATATATATACAATGGAATACTACTTAGCCATATAAAAAGACAAATTCACCCCACTTGCAACAACATGGAAGGCCCTGGAGGGAATTATGCTAAGCGAAATAAGCCAGCCTGAGAAAGACAAACACCAGATGATTTCACTCATATGTGGAATATGAACAAACCCACGGACAAAGAAAATAGCTCAGTGGTTACCAGGGGAAGGGGAGTGGAGGGTGGGCATGGGGGTGAAGGGGAGCACTTATGTGGTGATAATCAAGCAATAATGTACAACTGAACTCTCACATTGATGTAAACTATTATAAACTCAATTAAAAAAACACCATAATGGGATGTACTACAGACCCACTAGGACAGCTTCGGTTAGAACGAGTGAGTATGCTATGTGTCAGTGGGGGGCCAGAGTGACGGCTCTCGTGACTGTTGATGAGTGAGTACACGGGTGTGAGCACTTTGGAGAACAGTCTGGGCTGGCTGTCAACTAAAACATATTGTAATCAAACAAAGCCAGACAAAAAGTGTACACACCGTATAAAGCCACTGATATGAAAACAGAAAACTCAACTGCAGGGTGAGGAGTCAGGACAGTGGTTGACTCTGGTGGGAGGACTAGGGGGTTCCTGGGTACTGGTAATGGGTTACCAGATGTCTGCAATAATCCTTGAGCTATACTCAATTTTGAAAAAAGATAGTGTCACCAGACGGAGCACACAACACAATGAGACACAGACTCTTACCAGCGGTTTCTGTTGAGATATGGACACTAGGTTGAACATCAGGATAAGATGTGGACTTCTTTGAAGGATCTAACACTTCTAGTTGTTCTTCCAGGGTTTTAAATTTGTGCTTCAGAGTTCGTATTTCTGCTTCCAGGGTCAGAACATAATCTGCCAAAAAAATCCAGTAAATACCCATGCACATACAGGCACACACATTTACACGCTCGTCCTCTATCACCGAGGCAGGGGCTCTCGCTGGCTTGTGCCCACTCACTTCACTGACCACCCCTCTTCCCTGCCGGACCCTCACAGCTATCCCCATGCTATCTATGTGCCACCCTCCCCTTGGTGGCCAGAGCATGGCGTCCAGAGGCCAGCTCGTGTGCTCTCCAAGGAGGCCTCAATAATCAGCAGACATGAGCGCTCTCGCAATCCCTCGAGGCTTTATGTACAGATGTAACAACGTGTGCTGAGCGTGGAGCCACCTTTGCAGGCTGCTGTCCCTCCATCACAACCACACGGCCCCCACGCTGACACGGCACGGACCGGGACACCCACTTCACCACAGTCCGGGACACTCCCATGAAAAAAGGCCTGGCATCCACCAGCTCCATGCTGCCCACACGCTGCGAGAGCGCAGACCTAGCCCAGCCCTTGTCCAAGTTGGACTCTGGTTTTTAAGTGTGGCTGGTACATAGCCTTCACTTTTTTTCTTCCACTTCACCAATAAAACCTTTTAATCATATATGTAAAAACTGACCTAAGATTCCTTCTCTTGGAGAAAAGCAGCTGTCATGCTTTGAAGTGATTTACTCCAGGAGATGTACATTTATAAGACTCCAAGTGAGACCTATTTTGGATCCAATAGAGCTCTTTCCTCATCCCTCCATGCCCTGCTTCCTCTCTGTCTCTCCCTCGCTCACCAGGGGTGGGGGCATCAGCTGCTGTCTTTGAATCAGGCAGGCTTGTATTTGAGGTCTCTCTTCCTGACTGCGCAGAGGGAAGAATTTGATCACTTAGAGTTTCCATTTCTTTCCTCATTTGTGCAATAGTGTTTCGCAAGCTTGTGTTCTGCTCTTGTAGCCGCTGGATCTCACTAGATGGAAAACTTTTACTTATTTCTCCTTCATGATGGCTTGGAAGCATCTTCAAATACAAACAAAGAAAAAGAAAATGGTAACAGCTACAAAAGGCAGACAGTGACCATCCTTTCTAAATTGACAGACGTATGAAAACACCTCTTTTTCTTCCAGGTTTCACAAAGAAAAGATTGATGTTTCTCAAAGGAAACTTTTATTGGGATATTTGGGGACCCTTCCTTTTCAGTCAAAAAGCCATTAGTCACCCACTAGGGTGACCATAATAAAAAAGACAGTAACAAGTGTTGGTGACGATGTAGAGGAAATGGGACCCTTGTATACTGTAAAAGGTGAACGCATGGAGCTGCTGTGGGAAACAGTCTGGCAGCTCCTCACAAAGTTAAACACAAAGGTACTATGGCCCAGCAATTTCACTCCTAGCTGTATGCGTAAGAGAACTGAAAATGTTTGTCCACACAGAAACTTGTACGCACATGTTCAGAGCAGCATTATTCATAGTAGCCAAAATGTGGAAACATTCAACTGTCCACCAGTGGATGAAGAGATGAACAAATGGAATATGATGAAATAGTAATCAGCTGTAAAAAGGAATGATGTTCTGACCCATGCAACAACATGGATGAGCCAGGAAGACATCAGGCTGAGAGTCAAGGACTTTAAAGCAGTTATTATCATAAAAATACGCAAGGATTTAAAGAAAGACATGAACAGAAGAAGAAGAGAAATGGAAGATATTTTAAAAAGAAACAAATAGCATCTGCAGAGATGGAAAATACAGTATCTGAAATAAAAAATTGACAGGATAGGACTAGATTAAGAGCAGATCAGACATTGCAGGAGAAAAGACCAGTGAAAGTCAGTACATAGGAATAGTATTGAAACTCAAGCACAGAGAGAGAGAGAGAGAGACCAAAAAGGAAAAAAAACTCATAGAGCTTTAGTGACCTGTGGAACAGGTGAAGCAGTCTCACGCACGAGGAAACAAGAACCCAGATAAATGATGGGGGCAGAAAAAGTATTTCATAACATGTTGGCCAAAAGGTTTTCAAATTTGATGAAAATATAAGTCCACAGATCCAAGAAGTCCAACAAATCCAAAGCAAGAGAAACACCAAGAAAATCACATCAAGAGCACATCATAACCAGATCACTACAAAACCACAGAGAAAACTCCTAAAAGCGATCAGAGAAAAAAGACAGCGCATTACACACAGGTACAAATACAAGAATTATCACTGACTTCCCATGAAAACCAATGTAATCTGGAAGTCAGGGGAACAATATCTTTGACATGGAGAAAGGAAAAACCCCATCATCTCAGAATCCTACAGTCAGTGAAAGGATTCTGCAAAAATGACAGCGAGAGACTCGAGAGTACACGAATCCCCAAAGGGGCACTGATGCCCAACGCAGGAAGGAAAGTCATCCCAAAGGATGCAGCACATGTGCTCCAACTCCACACTCCAGGCCCAGATCCCAGATGCAACTTTCTGACTTCCTACTTTGTCTCTAGCTCCTCCCTGCTCACCACCAGAACAAATCAGCCTGGGCTCACAGAAGCAGGGCCTTTACCAGCCTCGCTGAGAGGGACCGAGACTCTCCAACAGAACGCAACCTTCTCGCCAGTGCAGAGGGAGGCACAAACATGCCCACACCAATAATCTACATGGCCATCAGTAAGAGAATGGCTGAGTAAACCATGGCATGCCAAGTGATAAAATACACAACCATTTAAGTTGTGTTTTTGAAGAATTTTAATGACATGAGAAATATTTATCATAGAATTGAAAAGAGAATTAAATTAAGAAGGCTGACCTGAGCTACACAAAAACAGTAGGTACACAGGAAAACACAGGAGATATATGAATACAGATAACCAGAAGGAAATATACCAAAATGTCTGAGTGGTCAGACTGAGCATGATTTCTCTTTTCTTCTTCATAATGAATAACTCTGGCTCACATTTGCTGAGCTTCCTAAGTGCCAGCAGTGGATCAGTGCTGGATCACAGCATCTCCTTTAACTCGTTGTATGGGGTACCCATCAGAGGGATGAGGAAACTGAGACTTGAGATCATCAGGGCCGACTCCTGACCGCCAGCTGTCACCACCCCAGTTACAGACACACACACAGCTACCACGGTTCAACTCAGTCATGATGTCATCTTCCAGGCACTGGCTAAGCACGTCACAGACAATGCTCACCGATTTCCCACAACAGCACTACAGAGGCTCCAGGGGGCTGAGCAGCCTGCTCTACACCAGAGAGGAGCTGAGCTGGGCTGTACCCCGGCCTCCTTGATTCCAAAGACCACAACATTAAACTAAAATTTAAAAATCTCTGCAGTTGGCCACATATGACTTTTACTTCCAGAATGAAGCTATCTTTTCTTCTGTTAATCACAGTCCCCAGCCTTTCAATACCTGTCCTCAAGCCACTGTCGATGCAAATAATCCATAACCAATCTATAAATCAAAGCTGCAGTGAATTTATTCTGAGCCAGATCTAAGGACCATATAGTCTGGGAGAGTCCTTCTGCAAAGGAATGGAGCACTCCAAAGAAGTGGAGTTGACAGAGTGGTTACATACCGTCAAAGAGCACGTATCACATATGACTGGAATGTCCCTTTTACAATAGTCATGAGACTGCTTTGCTGGCACAGCGATTCTGTGAACACAGCAAGTTGGTGGTCTCAAGGTTAGTGCAGCAGGTCAGCAATCAATCCCTAGCCTAGAAGAGATGCTCATCCTCAAGGAAATGCCAGTGCAGGAGAAGTTACATCCTTATCTTTAAGGGCATTGTTCTTGTCCTGGAACACAGTAAATACTTAAAGCAGATAAACAATGCACGCTCAACAGCCACATCAGTCCCTTTTGGAAAAACAAGTTCAGGTCGAACTGTTTTTATACTAAATGGCTTCCTCATATGCTCCAATATCCTATTGCTTGTCATTTATTTATCACCATCTACTTGCCCTGCTCTGCAGCCTGCTTCGCCTTCCAGTCCTGGCTCCTCTGGCCTCACTGCTCATGCTGACGGCTTACTGACACCTACAGTTTTCCCACGTGGTCACCCCGTTAACTCGTTAATGGTCATTAACACCCTGGGAGAGGGAAGTCCAGGTGTTCTGCTATTACCTGCGGGAATCAATTCAAAACTTCATGCCATTGTGTCAAAATGGATATTAGTGGAGCCATTTTAAACGGGGTCGGAGCTGCCTTTCCAGAGAAACTGCCTTGCTGTCTTGAACCTTGGACTGGGCCAAACCTTTGGACTGGCCAAAACGGCAACAAACAAGCCATTGTTTAAGCCGTCAACAGGAGAACATACATCCTGATCACAAAGACTGAGGATGGTGGACTTTCAGAAGACAGAATCAATAGTCAATCAATGTTTAGCCAAGACTAGCTCTCTGCCTCCAACTCCAATTAACATTCTTTGTAATGCAATCTCCCTTTGCCTTTAAAAACCACTGACTTTTACTCCCTAGCAGGACACTTTTTGAGTTTCTGTCTGAATCTGTGCTCCCCAAACTGCAACGTTCTGATCCCAAATAAACGCTCTGCCTCTTAAACTGGTTTCTGTTTTTGAAGGTTGACAAGTGTGTCAGCCAGAAACTTGCACAGCATCCTCCCCCACCTCTGGTCCTGGTCCTGAAGGCACATCTCTCCGATCAAGGCTGGCACACCTGGTTGTGTTCGCAGTCTCGGGGGGCTGCTCTGCTGTGCCCTACTCGCTTCACCTCTGGGTCCCACAGCCAGGCTCCCTCTGCACAGGACCAAAGGTGGGGCTTCCCTCGTTCTCCATGGGATGGGTGGGGCATGGATGTTCCTGATGCCGAAACCATTTCCAAGACTCTTTGTTTCTTGAACAAAGCTATCAGCCAGTGAGAGGCCTCCCTGACCTGCTGAGCTGGTGCTTGGAGACAAATGTATTCTTTTAACTGCCAGCCTGGCGGGGAAAATGCAACAAAGAAAAAAGGGCGGGGGAGCAGGGGGCATTGATGAAAAAAGAAACATTTGTTTTCTGTCTGTGCCCCACAGAAGGTACCTGTGTGACATATGACCCACGCAAAGATGACCTGCTGTGACCTCCCCAAGACCAGGGGTAATTCCTGAAGGCCAGGGCCAGCCCCTCCACATCTCTCCTCTTTGGAACCTCGAAGGAATGCAGTTTCCATACCAGTGCTCACAAATCAGGTGACCACAGATCTCCCAGGGGGCTTGTTAACAGACACCTTCTGGAGCTTAACCCCTAAGGTGTCCAGGCTGTGAAGTCTGGCTGGGACCCAGAGGTGTGTATTCTCATAGGCTCCCCAGGGTTTCTGAGGACGGCCAAGTTGACGGACCCTGCAGTGCACCTGTACAAAGGGAACTGTCGCTGTCCACATTTGCTCACAGGAGTGAAGTGTTTTCTCAGCACAGCTGGCTAGATAACACCTTCTTCAGGTGAATTCCAGCTCAGCCCTCGGATGCTCAACCCCCAGCACACCCTGGCCTGCCCAAAATGCTGACTACGGGACGAGTGCCAGCCAAGGACATTGAAGCCAGAGGCCCCAAGGCCGCCTTCCACTCTGTACCGAGCACAAATCACACCCAGCAAGGAGACACAAGCTGAACATCTGCGCTCTCAAAGATTTGGTGACGTGCATGCTGTGCAAGCAGGGCCAGAATGGACGGACCAGAAACATGCAGCTCGCATCTGCATTCGCCCTTCCCTGCAGGCTCACAGCTGGACAGGTGGGGAAAAGGAGGCACCCCTGGAAAGTCTTCCTGAGGGTTTCAGCGGCTCTATCACCCCAGACAACTGGGTGAGTAACTTTTCACAAAGGGACAGGTCAGACTATTGAGAAAACGGGCCCCTGAATCAGGAAGACAGAGTCTGAGACAGGATCAGGTTAGCCACCCCCTGGTGCTGCTCTGGAAGGCGCCTCTCATGGTGGATTTCCCAGATTTCACAGCAGCCGGGCGACACGGCTTCCCGCAGGAGCCCTGGGTGGACAGCAGTCACTGAGGCAAGACACGTGACGTGCAGGGATGATTGTGATGCAGACCTTGGCGAACATACCTCAGGTGGAAGCAAATGCTCCCTCTGAGACTCTGGATGGAATCCTTCCTGGCCCCTTCCAGCTTCTGGAGGTTTACCGGCAATCTGGGGTGTTCCTTGGTTTGTGGCCACATCACTCCAGTCTCTGCCTCCGTCGTCACAGGGCCTTCCTCCTGTGTCTCTGCCTCACGTGGTGTTCTTTTTATTAGGACAGCAGTCATGTTAGATCAGGGGCCCACCCTACTCCAGTGTGACCTCATCTTGACTAATTACATCTGCAACACTTCCAGTTCCAAATAAAGTCACATTCTGAGGTCCTGGGGGTTAGCACTTCAGCACATCCTTTTGGGGGTCACCATTCAACCCACAGGGATCCCATAGTCAGTGTCAGGCTCTGGTGGGCTAACAGTCAGTGAAGAAGTCTTTGTGGAGAGAAAAAGAGCCACTGTCATATTGTTGTATCTCGATGGCTCAGTCACCATGTATGAAGACGCATGTCTTTGGGATAAAGCTCTAACCTATTAGTTCTTTCTCCAGAGAGACCCAGGCTTCAATTATCAAAGGACCCTGTTGCTGCACCCTGAGATTTTCTTCTACATATTTGACGGCACATTGAATTTTCCAAAATCAGCAACAAAACCAATGACACAAGCAGGACAGGAAGCGTTGTCTCCAATGTTTAAAATGAAGAAGGTACTGGCTCCATGGCCAGCGGTGACGTGGTGGGTGGGATGCTGGTGTCCCGACCACCCAATTATCCCTCCCTATGAGCCTTCCTGCTCCCTCGTGTTGCCAAGGGCTGAAGGAGCCTCCATGCTCACGGGCCGTGTCCTCCATGAGGCTGCGGCGCCTGCCCAACTGTCTGCACAAACATCAGATCAGTTTCCTGCGTTCAGACAATTCTCATGAATGACTGAGACAGAATCATCAAATGCCAACTCTGACTCTGCACTAGAACTTAAAATTCTTCAGAGAAGAAATAAAGTTCCTGGATTTGGTGTACTTGTTAGGAGAATGGGTGTTGAATAAACATGAGTGAGTGAATGACAAGTTATGAAAATTCCTAACACTGGTTAGGATCTGGGTTTGATGGCCTTGGGGCCACCGGAGTCTCTTGGAGGAAACTTTACCCGCCTGGGTCCCTGTGACAAGCCATGGGCAGAGAAATGAACTGATCGGGAGAGAAATCAGATCAGCACCTGCCTCTGAGCATGGGAGGGGGACCAAGAGGAGAGGGTGCAGGGAACTTTCTGGGGGGCTACAAATGCTCTATATCTTGTTAGAGGGGTGGGTCACACAGGTGCATTCATGTCACTGACCTGGACACTTACAATCTGTGTGTTTCACTGCATGTAAATATACCCCATTGAAACAAACAAACAAATCTGCAGGGAAAAATAAGAGCCACTCACAGGCCCAGAACCATCCTCCCCTGTCAGCCTCGTGTGCCCCTCAGGCCCCTCTGACTGTGGGCCTTCGGGCGTCTGGGCTCAGACCCCAGCTCTGAGCCTTCCAAGTTATGACAGCTCAGGCTAGTTACGGTCCCCATGTCACAGCCGTTGTGGCACTGACCTCCAAGTTGGAGATGAAGAGTTAACAGACATGAAGTTTCTGGGCAGAGCCGGGCATAGGTCAGGTCAGAGGAGCACTAACCACCAATGTCACTGCCAGACAGAATCAGGGCTGCGAGGACAGAGTCACAACACAAACGACCTGGCTGACAGCTCTGGGGATAAATACAATAACAACCAATTTATGTGAACTACCTGCCACAGTGTGATATTTGAATTTGGGATTTTTTGACATTTCAAATGCTAAAGATACAAAGAGGATTCTGAGTATAGATTTGCTTTAACTCTTTAAGACTTCAGACTTAACCCTGTTTGTGCAAACAGTCGTTCAGAAAGGAGCACAACTGGAAAGACCTAACTCCAGTTTCAGTTCTTTCTGGTGCTCTTTTCCTCCTGCCACGATGAGAGACCTCAAGAGGCGGCTGGGGGAGTGGCTGTTTCCCAGGGCCCAGGAGGAGAGGCGGCAGGGGAGGCTCAGGGAAGAGGGCAGCCACTGCGCTAACCTGCACCTCCTTCCCAGGGAGGGGCCCGCGTGTCCTCAGTGCCTGCACCGCCTGGTCTCGTTCTAGGGTCAGGGCCTTCAGCACCACCTCCTGGTCGCACAGTGTTCGCTCTGTCTCCTGGAGCTTGGCAGCAACCTGGGGAAAAGTACGGGACTCCGCTTATCTTGGGAGGATTATGAGGGAGCAGTGCCAGCCTTCAGGGTCGAGAGCCGCTCCCACCCCTTTCTAGGAAGCATACAGCAGACACATGGGTGAGAGATGGCATGGGAAACATGTGGCCATCGGAGCCGGCAGAGTGACAACAAGCACTGGGCAGCCCTGCTGTGGCCAGGCACCAGGGCTCCAGCACAGGTCTCTCTGCCCAGTCCCGAAGCTGCCCTCATCTGCCACACACAGGAGGCGGGGGAATCGTCCCAGCCCTGGTCAGTTAGAGAAATGGCTAATGCAATAGAACACTGTGAAAAGCCAGTGGGCAGGGCAGGGACATCTTTTATTACTGCCACTTTTGTTATTATAAGGAACAGTGGAGTTGTCAGTGAAGTTGGAGGTTTTCAAACTTACAGGGTAACTTGGCCAGAGCCCAAACCCAGCCTCCACAGCACCGCCCCAGAAGGACATTGGAGAAGGCCACGTGACGTTTGCCCTGGGGAGCACACACCTGCTCTTTAGCCATGGTCAGAGCCCGAATCAGATCCTCGGACCTCTGAAACTGGTCCCTCTCAAAGCCCTCACAACGACGTTGCCAGTCCAGCTCCAGCTGTACCTTCTCACGCTCCAGGCTCTGCTCCCTTTCTGCTGCCAGACACAGCTGCTGTTTATACCTACAGGGATGTTAAAACCACGAAACGTTCATGCTTTCCTGAGGACCCTTCAGACATGAAAAGCACAGGTGTGATGCACGGGAGGCGGGGTGGGCAAGGAGCTGCTGTCACGTCCCTCCAGGGCCTCCTCTAGGCTGGCCGTGCTCATCTGCACTCACTCACACATGTCATGGTCAACATGTTCACAGGCTAGCAGCCGGGGAGGTGTTTCTACAATGGAGACATGGGAAGAAACGGCACCTGCGGACAGGTGCAGGCACAGACATGAGCCCAACGCCATGAGAACCCAGCAACATGAGAGCGGTGATCAAACTCAGGAAAGAGAAGAGCCAATCTATAAGAAGAGAAGGGAAGAAAGCCAACAAACTTAAAAAAAGAAGAAAAATGGTTATACTGGAGGAATGTGAGAAGGTTTCACAGCTACAGAAGCAAACCACTGGAGGACCTGCCAATGCCTGGACTGAAGAGCAGAGTGGACAGAGCAGAGAGCTCACCAGTGAGCTGGAAGGCTGAACAGAGAGGACCCTCCAGGACACAAACACCGACGTCCACCTGATACGAGGTTCAGAGTGCTCAGAATGGAGGGAAGAAATAACCAAGGAAATCAAACTGAGAGAGTTCTCCAAGGGCCAGACTGGAGGAGCTGAAGAACCACACACAGCCGCTGGGTAGGAAAGTGCAGAGCACAGAAGACAAAGAGAAGAGCCTGGGGGAGAGGGAACCAGACTGCACTGGACTTCTCATTGGGCACACTGGCCATACTACACAAAGCAGCGTGCTGGGGTGCTCTGGACAAGCCTCTCCTCCAAGTGTGGGCTGGGCCAGGGACAGGATGGGAAGGTCACTCTTGCAATGAGGTGCCTGCTGGAGGGAGATTCTCCTGCTGGCCTTGAGCAAGTGGCTGCCATGCTGTGAGGGCCACATGGCCAGGACCTGGAGGTGCCTCTAGGGCTGAGAGCGACCTCGACCAAAGGCCAGGAGGGAAACGAGGCCTCAGCCCCACAGCCGCTGGAAACACCTCTGCCAACAACCTGAGTGAGCCAGGAAGGGAAGCCCCAGCCTCAGAAGAGTGGGCAGCCCGAAGGACACCTTGATTCCTGCCTAGTGAGACCCTGAGCAGGCGACCCAGCGGAGCTGTGCCAGGACTCCTGACCACAGAAACCAAGATAATAAATGGGTGTTGATTAAAGCCACTAAGTTTGCACTAATTTGATACACAGCAATTACAGAGTAAAACAGTGGGTTTAAAATCCAGAGGAGGGGGCCGGCCCCATGGCCAAGTGGTTAAGTTCGCGCACTCTGCTTTAGCAGCCCAGGGTTTCACGGGTTCGAATCCTGGGCACGGACATAACGCCGCTCTTCAGGCTACACTGAGGCAGCATCCCACATGCCACATCTAGAAGGACACACAACTAAAAAAAAAAAAACACAATTATGTAACAGGTGGCTTTGGAGAGAAAAAGGAAAAATAAAATCTTTAAAAAAAATAAAAAAATAAAATAAAATAAAATAAAATCCAGAGGAATCCAGTATCCAAAACCCAGCTAAGTCAGCATTCACACAAGAAGGCAAAAGTAAAGACATCTGAAGACCCGAAAGCTCAAAGCTTGTCACCTGCAGACAGATCCCTCCTGACAAATCATCAGAGGTGGTGCAGGAACAGGGCTTCTCAGTTGTGGTGTCTGCGCCACAGATAACCGACACTTGGTGAAACGATGATCTGTCACAGCACCCCTCAACTGCTGTGAAAGCTCCTGAGGAGCCACTTGCCTCCCACAAGCAGGAACAGACCCCACTGGGAGCAGAGGGTGTAAAGGCCCAAAGTGCAACGCTGAGGACAATGGAGGATGCAACGAGGGAGGGCCCACATGCAGAGAGGGGATGCCATGTGTAGACTGTGTGCCAGCATCTGAGTCAGGGCCATGCTCCAGTGTATAGGGGGTATTTCATAGAAGCTACTTTCCGAGAGAGATCACATGGGTTAACTTAAGCCACTGGTTCCAAAACCAAGCAAACCTTCATTGCGGACATTCAAGAAGTCCTGGTCCAATGCAAACCACTGCCTGTGAGCGCAAGACCAGACCTACTTGAAAGTGGTGAGTGCTCTCCAGGGCCCCTCCTGGCTGCGTTTCCATTCCAGTGCCTCCCACAGCTGGCCCTGGGTCCACTGATGATCCTAAGTAGCAAGCTGGCCAGGACTGATCTGCGCCCTCTTCATGCTGAGAGGGAAGGACAAGGCCAGGAGGAGTCACTACTGGGTCAAGTATTCATCACCCACTGTTGGCATTCAAAGCTGGGGGTAAAAGAAAGAGGGATGAGAAATCTGGACCCAATAGATAGTAACAAAAGTAGAAAAAGTTCTAATACAATGACACATAGATTTTTTTAATCCCCGTAACTGAAAAATATAAATAAATCTCTAAAATATCCTTTGGTGCAGTGCAGGACCATGGTCCCTTAGAGACGTGTCTGCAGGAGATGAGCCCAACCACTGCCAGCTTCTCCCTATGGCGCCTTCGAGACCCCTGTACAGGGAGGGTGGACCCCAGCAGAGCACGGCAGCCTGGCCATGCTGGGGAGACAAGGATCAGAGTTGGGAAGCTGAGCACCTGGTGGGCTTTATAAGGCAGGGTACTGCAGAGCAGGGAGCTCCCAAAAGCTACATGGGGGACCCCTCGAAACTGGCTGACGAGTCTGCGGCAAACACACAGTGGGCCAGGCCAGGCCAGGGGAGGAACTTGTGGGCTGGGCAGGCTCCCAGCAGCCAGCGCAGCGTCCACAGGGACCACCAGGGCAACCAGTGGAGACGAGTGGGGCGACACCATATAATAGGTCCCAAACTGGCCTCCTGGGAAGGCCATCCTAGACCCGTCAAGATTCCACACAAGCTTAGGAAGGACCACGCTGCTCTCCAAGGACAACTGCCGCCACAAGAGGCTGTACTGGTGTGAGAAGGACAACACATCCCGACGCTCATCCATGCAGTGGTCACCATGTCTGACACTGAGGGAAATGCACCAGGAAGCAGAAGACGTGACCTCTGTGCCGCAGAAAAAACAGCATCACAAACAGAGACAAAGAGTGGTGGGATTAACAGAAAAATACTTTAAGCAGCTATTATAAATATGTTCCGGGATTAAAGACAACCATGCACATGATGAGGAGAGAAGTAAAAAGTAAGATGTTGGAAATGAACACCCCAGCCTTACAGCAGACTGGACAGCGCAGGGGGAAAGGCTGGGCCCGCTGGGACAGGCTCCCCAGCCACACACTAACCTGTGAGCACTGGGGAATCCCAGAGGAAGGGGGGCAGAAAAGGGTCCTCACCAGGATACGTGACACCCACATTCTGACAACCGAGGATGAAGAGAAGAAGGAAAAACAGGAGGAAAAGGCATACTACGTCCAGAGGAACAAAGAATGAGCACAGAACTTCCACGAGAAACACTGACAGCAGGAGACAATGAAACATCCTTAACATGCTCAAAGGAAAACTGTCCCCCTAGAATTTTTCATCCAGTGAAAAAGACGCTTCAAAAAGATAAAGGTGGTTGGCCTGGTGGCATACTGGTTAAGTTCATGCGCTCTGCTTCAGTGGCCTAGGTTCGCGGGTTCAGATCCCAGGCACAGACCTACACCACTCATCAGCTACGCTGCGGCAGCAACCCATATATAAAGTGGAGGAAGACGGGCACAGTTGTCAGCTCAGAGCAAATCTTTCTCAGCAAAAAAAAAAAAAAAAAAGATAAAGGCAAGAAATTTCCATCAAACAGCAGCTGAGACAATTCATGGGCAGGAGAGCTGCACTTTAACGAGTGTTAAAGGAAGTTTTGGGGGCTGAAGGAAAATGACACCTTATGGAACTCTGAACGTGGCTTTTTTTTGGTTTTTGGTTTTTGTTTTCTTTTTATTAAGATTATGATAGTTTACAACCTTGTGAAATTTCCATTGTACATTGATGTTAGTCATGTTGTAGGTACACCACTTCACCCTTTGTGCCCTCCCCCCACCCCCCTTTCCCCTGGTAACCACCAATCAGTTCTCTTTGTCTAAATGTTAACTTCCACCTATGAGTGGAGTCATACAGAGTTCATCTTTCTCTATCTGGCTTATTTCACTTAACATAATACCCTCAACGTCCATCCATGTTGTTGTGAATGGGATGATTTTATCCATTTTTATGGCTTAGTAGTATTCCATTGTGTGTATATACCATATCTTCTTTATCCAATCATCAGTTGCTGGGCACTTAGGTTGGTTCCATGTCTTGGCTATTGTAAATAATGCTGCGATGAACATAGGGGTGCATGAGACTTTTGGAATTGCTGATTTCAAGTTCTTTGGATAGATACCCAGTAGTGGGATGGCTGGGTCATAAGGTATTTCTATTTTTAACTTTTTGAGAAATCTCCATACTGTTTTCCACAGTGGCTGCACCAGTTTGCATTCCCACCAACAGTGTATGAGGGTTCTTTTTTCTCTGCAACCTATCCAACATTTGTTACTTTTGGTTTTGGATATTTTTGCCATTCTAACAGGTGTAAGGTGATATCTTAGTGTAGTTTTGATTTGCATTTTCCCTGATGATCAGTGATGATGAGCATCTTTTCATGTGTCTATTGGCCATCCGTATATCTTCTTTGGAGAAATGTCTGTTCATGTCCCCTGCCCATTTTTTGATCGGGTTGTTTCATTTTTTGGTGTAGAGTTGTGTGAGTTCTTTATATATTATGGAGATTAACCCTTTGTCGGATAAATAACTTGTAAATATTTTTTCCCAATTAGTGGGCTGTTTTTTTGTTTCAATCCTGTTTTCCTCTGCCTTGAAGAAGCTCTTTAGTCTGATGAAGTCCCATTTGTTTATTCTTTCTATTGTTTCCCTCGTCTGAGGAGTTATGGTGTCCAAAAAGATTCTTTTGAAACTGATGTCAAAGAGTGGACTGCCTATACTCTCATCTAGAAGACTTATTGTTTCAGGCCTAATCTTTAGGTCTTTCATCCATTTTGAGTTTATTTTTGTGAATGGTGGAAAAGAATAGTCAATTTTCATTCTTTTCCATGTGGCTGTCCAGTTTTCCCAGCACCATTTGTTGAAGAGACTTTCTTTTCTCCATTGTAGGCCCTCAGCTCCTTTGTCGAAGATTAGCTGTCCATAGATGTGTGGTTTTATTTCTGGACTTTCAATTCTGTTCCATTGATCTGTGCACCTGTTTTTGAACCAGTACCATGCTGTTTTGATTACTGTAGCTTTGTAGTATGTTTTGAAGTCAGGGATTGTGATGCCTCCAGCTTTGTTCTTCTTTCTCAGGATTGCTTTAGCAATTTGGGGTCTTTTGTTGCCCCATATGAATTTTAGGATTCTTTGTTCAATTTCTGTGAAGGATGTCATTAGGATTCTGATTGGGATAGCATTGAATCTGAAGATTGCTTTAGGTAGTATGGACATTTTAACTATGTTTATTCTTCCAATCCATGTGCATGGAATGTCTTTCCATCTCTTTATGTCGTCAGCAATTTCTTTCAGGAAAGTCTTGTAGTTTTTGTTGTATAGATCTTTCACTTCCTTGGTTAAATTTATCCCAAGGTATTTTATTCTTTTTGTTGCAATTGTGAATGGGATTGAGTTCTTGAGTTCTTTTTCTGTTACTTCATTGTTAGCATGTAGAAATGCTACTGATTTATGTATGTTGATTTTATACCCTGCAACTTTGCTCTAGCTGTTTATTATTTATAATAGTTTTCCTATGGGTCCTTTTGGGTTTTCTATATATAAGATCATGTCGTCTGCAAACAGAGAGAGTTTTACTTCTTCATTGCCTATTTGGATTCCTTTTATTTCTTTTTCCTGCCAAATTGCTCTGGCCAACACCTCCAGTGCTATGTTGAATAAGAGTGGTGAAAGTGGGTACCCTTGTCTTGTTCCTGTTCTCAGAGGGATGGCTTTCAGTTTTTGTCCATTGAGTATGATGTTGGCTGTGGGTTTGTCATATATGGCCTTTATTATGTTGAGGTACTTTCCTTCTATACCCATTTTATTGAGAGTTTTTATCATAAAAGGATGTTGGATCTTGTCGAATGCTTTCTCTGCATCTATTGAGATGATCATGTGGTTTTTGTTTCTCATTTTGTTAACGCAGTGTATCATGTTGATTGACTTGCGGATGTTGAACCATCCCTGTGTCCCTGGTATGAATCCCACTTGATCATGGTGTATAATCTTTTTGATGTATTGCTGTATTCGGTTTGCCAAAGTTTTGTTGAGGATTTTTGCATCTATGTTCATCAGTGATGTCAGCCTGTAGTTTTCCTTCTTTGTGGTGTCCTTGTCAGGTTTTGGGATCAGGGTGATGTTGGCTGCATAGAATGTGTTAGGAAGTGCTCCATCTTCCTCAATTTTCTGGAATAGTTTGAGAAAGATAGGTATTAAATCTTCTTTGAATGTTTGGTAGAATTCTCCAGAGAAGCCGTCTGGTCCTGGACTTTTATTTTTGGGGAGGTTTTTGATTTCTGTTTCGATTTCTTTACTTGTGATTGGTCTATTCAGATTTTCTATTTCTTCCTGCTTCAGTTTTGGGAGGTTGTAAGAGTCTAGGAATTTATCCATTTCTTCTAGATTTTCCAATTTGTTGGCATATAGTTTTTCATAGTATTCTCTTATGATCCTTTATATTTCTGTGGTATCTATTGTGATTTCTCCTCTCTCATTTCTAATTTTATTTGTTTGAGTCTTCTCTCTTTTTTTCTTAGTGAGTCTGGCTAAGGGTTTGTCAATTTTGTTAATTTTCTCAAAGAACCAACTCTTTGTTTCATTGATCCTTTCTACTGTCTTATTTATTTCAATATCGTTTATTTCTGCTCTAATTTTTATTATTTCCCTCCTTCTACTGACTTTGGGCTTTGTTTTTTCTTCTTTTTCTAACTCTGTTAGGTGTTGTTTGAGGTTGCTTATCTGAGATTTTTCTTGTTTTTTGAGGTGAGACTGTATTGCAATGAATTTCCCTCTTAGGACTGCTTTTGCTGCAGCCCAAATGAGTCCAATGTTTTCATTTTCATTTGTCTCCAGATAATATTTTATTTCTTCCTTAATTTCTTCAATAATCCATTGTTTGTTCAGTAGCATGTTGTTTAGTCTCCACATTTTTGCCCCTTTCCCAGCTTTATTCTTGTAGTTGATTTTTAGTTTCATAGCATTATGATCAGAAAAGATGCTTGATATTATTTCAACCCTCTTGAATTTATTGATGCTTGCTTTGTTTCCCAAGATATGGTCTATCCTTGAGAATGTTCTATGCACACTTGAGAAGAATGTGTAACCTGCTGTTTTTGGATGAAGTGTTCTATATATATCTATTAAGTCCATCTGGTCTAATTTTTCATTTAATTCTATAATTTCCTTGTTGGCTTTCTGCCTGGATGATCTATCCATTGGTATTATTGTATTGTTGTTGATGTCTCCTTTTAGTTTTGTTAATAGTTGCTTTACAAATTTTGGTGCTCCTGTGTTGGGTGCGTATATATTTATAAGTGTTATATATATATATATATATATATATATATATATATATATAAGTGTTATGCCATCTTGGTGGAGTGTCCCTTTTATCATTATAAACTGCCCCTCTTTGTCTTTCTTTATCTATTTTGAAGTCTACTTTGTCTGATATAAGTATGGCGACACCTGCTTTCTTTTGTTCATTATTAGCTTGGAGTATTGTCTTCTATCCCTTCACTCTGAGTCTGTGTTTGTCTTTGGGGCTGAGGTGTGTTTCCTGGAGGCAGCATATTGTTGGGTCTTGTTCTTTGATCCATCCTGCTACTCTGTGTCTTTTGATTGGAGAGTTCAATCCATTTACATTTAGAGTGATTACTGAAATGTGGGGGCCTACCACTGCCATTTTATCACTTGTTTTCCAGTTCTCTTGAATTTCTTTTGTTTCTTGTCCCATGATTTTTGGACTACTAATTCAGGTAGGTAAATTTCTATATTGGCTTTCTTCTTATTTGTAATTTGTGCCTTTATTCTTGTTATTTGTTTAGTGGTTACCAGGTGGTTTGTATAAAACATCTCATAGATGAGATAGTCCATTTTCTAATAGCCTCTTATTTCCTTAAATTAAAACGTTCCATCCCTTTTCTCTTCCCCTTCTAGGTTGTTATTGTCAGGTTTTTTTTCTCTTCCTTCTTGTGTTGTGAGTTTGTGGTTAAAATGACAAGATTATATTTATTCTTGGTATTTCCCTTCCTTTTATCTTTAATGTTATATTTAACTTTTGCTAACCTGTTCTGATGGAGAGCTGCTACTTTCTGTTATTGTCCTTCTGCTTATCTCCTTTGCTCTGGGTTTTGTAACCCCTTTCCTTCTTTTGATTTTTCAGGTATGAGGATCTTCCTGACATTTCTTGAAGAGGAGGTTTTGTGGCAATGAACTCCCTTAACTTGTTTATCTGGGAAAGTTTTTATTTCTCCATCGTATTTGAAGGATATTTTCGCTGAGTAGAGTATTCTTGGCTGCAAGTTTTTGCCCATCAGAGTTTTGAATATATCATTCCACTCTCTTCTAGCCTGTAAGGTATCTGCTGAGAAATCTGCTGAAAGCCTTATGGGGGTTCCTTTGTAGGTTATTTTCTTCTGCCTGGCTGCCCTTAGTATTTTCTCTTTGTCATTGACTTTTGCCAGCTTCACTACTATATGCTTTGGGGTTGGTCTTTTTACATTGATAAAGTTTGGAGATGTATTGGCTTCTGTCACATGGAGTTCCATCTCTCTTCCCAGGTTTGGAAAGTTCTCAGGCATTATTTCCTTGAACAGGCTTTCTGCCCCCTTCTCCTTCTCTTCTCCCTCTGGGATACCTATAATCTTTATGTTGCATCTCCTAATTGAGTCAGATAATTATCGGAGAGTTTCTTCATTTCTTTTTAGTCTTAGTTCTCTCTCCTCCTCTGTCTGCAGCATTTCTATATTCCTATCCTACACATTGCTAATCCTGTTCTCCATATTATCAACCTTACTGTTCAGAGAGTCCAGATTTTTCTTAATCTCCTCCATTGTGTTCTTCATCTCCAGCATTTCTGGTTGGTTCCTCTTTATAGTATCAAGCTCTTTTGTGACACAGCTCCTGAATTCGTTGAGTTGTCCATGTGTATTCTCTTTTAACCCATTGAGTTTTTTAATAATGGCTGTTTTGAATTGATTGTCATTTAGGTTATAGATTTCATTGTCTTTGGGATTGTTTTCTGGGTACTTGTCACTTTCCTTCTGTTCTGGAGATTTAATATATGTTTTCATACTGCTTGATGGCGTGGATTTGTGCCTCTGCATAGAGATAGAGTTTAGTTACTGCTTCCACTTGCTTCTACTGGTGTGTGGGGGGGAGCAGCTGTTTAATCTGCACCAACCAGGAACTCTGCCAGCTGTTGCTGACTGGACCTGGGCCCCTCCTCATAGTCACAGCGGTCCTGTGGGGTCTCTCGTCAGGTGTGTGGACAATCGCAAGGGGGCCTCAGGCTGCTGGTGCCTACTGTTGCAGATCACCTAGACACGCTCCCTCCTTAGGGTCTGCAGTGGTGTTACGGGCTTTCCCAGCAGCCAGGAGCAGGATCACCTAGATTCGCAGCTCTGTCACTGTCAGGGCCTGCAAGACCTCACTTGTCCACTACGGGCCACAGCAGAGCTATGGGCATCTACTGCAGTCTGTGCTTAGCTCACCCAGCTGTGCTACTTCTGCCCGAGGGCCTTCCCGCCTTGTGACTGCTGGTCGGGGCCTCTCCACTAGTGCTGCGCAGAGGCTTTCGCCGTGGCTGCTGTGGGACCGTGGATTTTCCCCCTAGACCGCAGAGCAGGCTTGCTGGGGCTCCAACCTGCTGCTGCCCACTCACACAGGCTCACTGGGTGTCCCTTGCCCCCTCTGGGCCCCAGCAGGAGACCGTGAATCAGAGGCAGCTGCCAGGCTGCTGCACCACCTGGGATCCTCCTGTCCTGGAGCCTCCCAGTGTTCTGAGTGCTGGACAGAGCCTCTCCGCTGAAGCCAAGTGGAGGCTTTGCCAGCTGCTGCTGTGGGACTGTGGATTTTCCCCCTGGGCCAGGGAGCTGGGCCGCTGGAGCTCCACCCAGCCCCCGGTCACTCTCACAGGATCACTGGCGTCCCTTGCCCCCTCTGGGATACTGCCAGAGTCCGTGAGACAGCTGGCAGGCTGCCACGCCACCCGGCATCCTCCTGTCCCAGAGCCTCCCAGTGTTCTGAATGCTAGGCAGGATCTCTCCACTAACACCGAGTAGAGGCTTTGCCAGTGGCTGCTGTGCGACTGTGGATTTTCCCCCCGGGCTTAGGGGCAATCGTGGGGGGCTTAGGTAGGGCTGTAGTCACCTGTTTCCACCATCGCTCCGCCGGTACATGCACAAGCCCACTCTTGGTGTGTTGCAATGCTATGAGCGTGCCCGCTGGAAGAAAGCCACTTGCAGGTACTAGTCTGTCCAGGGGTCGGGGGTTGGGGATTGGAGAGTTTTCACCTATCGCCACCTCCTCCCGGGGGGAAGTCTGTCCACCTTCAGATGTATAGCAGCACGGGTCTCTCAGGCATTGAGATGCTATATGGATATCCTTTGTTGACCAATGAATGTCCAATTAGTTGTAGATTTGAAGGGGGAGAGACAAAGAAGACTACTCACTCCGCCATGTTGGTGATGTCTCCTGAACTTGGTTTTTTAAAAATGAAAAGTGTCAGAAATAAGTACTGAGACAAGTTAAAACTGTTGTTTTCATTTTAAGTTTTTAATTGAAGGGCAGTTGTCCACTCAAAGGAGAACATAAACAATGCACATGTGACTATATATGCAGTCACATGTCTCTTGACAACGGGGACGTGTTCTGAGAACTGTGTGTCGGGCAATCTAGTCGTTGTGCAAACAGCAGAGTGTTCTTACACCAACCTTGGTGGTGTAGCCTCTACACACCCAGGCTCTACAGTACTAATCTATGGGACCACTGCCATCTACGGGGCCCATCGTTGACCGGAACATCAACATGTGGCACATGACTATAAGCATAGAAGTAAAATGTGTGACAGCAGGTAGCAAAAAGGAGGAAGAAGGAGAAAAATGAGGTTGTAAGGATGTTATATTATATGTGAAGAGGTAAATATTAAAGGCAGACTGTGCATACTGCAAATCTCAGAACCACCACTAAAGAAAGAAAACAACAAGGTTTACATTAGACACAGCAAAGAGAAAGTAGAATCCTAAAAAATACTCAAATCACTTTTTAAAAGGCATAAAAAATAAGAAACAAAGAACATGAGGAAAATAGAAAACAAACAGGAAGTTGGAGATTGAAATGCAGACACAGCAATAATAGCATTAAATTATCTAAGCGCTCCAATGAACAGACACAGATTGTCACATGGGATTAAAACAACAGGACTCAGCCAGATGCTATGGATAAGAAATGCACCTTACACAAAGCACAGGTCTGAGTAAAAGGGCAGAAAGATGAGCCATGCGGACTCTGAGCAGGAATAGGCTGGGACAAAGCAGACTCAGGGACAAGGAATGGTACTGGAGCAGAGAGAGCTGGTGCTTCACCAAGACATCGTAACAATCCTAAATGCACACACACTTCATAGAAGACTCCACCATATGGGAACTGAAAGACAGCTCACCTACAACGATGGGTGGGGAGTTCAATACCTCTCAGCAACAGGCAGAACAGGCAGACAGAAAATCAGGGAGGACAGAGAAGGCGAGAACACACCTGTCAACCAAGCTGGCCTCACTGACATGTAGAGAGCCCTGAGCCCAACAGTAGAACATGCTTTCTTCTCAAGTCCGTATCAGACAGTCACGAGATGAGACCAATTCTAAAGCCACAAAACAAGCAAGTACAGAAGAATTACAGGTTCTCTGCCCACAACAGAATTAAATCAGAAAGCAGTGGGGTAACATCAGTGTCGTGGCGGAGGGAGCTTGCCCGGGACTCTCTCCCCTCCAACATACAACAAAAAGGAGCAACCATATTCCAACAGAAAACATCCTAATAGCATAGGAATCCTCAGAGAGTCATGGCGGCCACACAACGGAGAGCGGAGAGGCTGGGGCCCCCCTTGGAGGAACTGGACCAGGGTAAGAGAGAACTTTGCTCCCTCCCCTAAAGACTGAGATCACTGCTGCAGGAGGCTCCATGAGGGAAGGAGTGGGGGAGAGGTTGCGCATCCAGGGGATCACTCAGGATTCCCTAGGGCCCTTGCAGCCTAGAGGGAAGCTAATGGAGCAAAAGCTTTCATGCTGGGTGATCTCATCAAGCCAAGACCCCAGGAGACCAGATAGCAAGAGCTGAATGGGAAGCCAGGGACTCCATGCAGGAGAAAGCACCCCCACCCCCGCAACCTGCACTGCCCTGTGCCAGCCTTGCCATCACAGCTGAAGGCAGAGGGCTCAGAATATGCAGCTCTTGACCCCCATCCAGTGGCAACAGGCTGTAACTGCAACCGAATAATATCACAATGGGAAACACCTGTTCTTCCAGCATCAGACAATTCATCAAATCTCCAGATCAGAGGGAAAACAACAAATACACAGAATTCAGTCCTGAGTACTCAGAAATAAGTAAACTAAACAACAATGAATTCAAAATAGCTATCATCAAAAAACTCAATGAGGTAAAAGAGAATATAGAGAAACAATTCAATGAGTTCAGGAGCTACTTCACAAAAGAGATTGAAACTATGAAAAAGAATCAACCAGAAATATTAGAGATGAAAGACACAATGGAAGAGATAAAACAAAATACGGATTCCCTGAAAGCTCGTGTGGACACCACAGAGGAGCGAATCAGCAGAATCGAAGACAGACATGTTGAAATGCTCCAGACAGAGGAGGAGAGAGAACTCAGGCCAAAAAGAAGTGAAGAAAGTCTCTGAAAAATAGGTGACTGAATTAGGAAATGCAACATAAGAATTATAGGTATTCAAGAAGGTGAAGAGAAGGAGAATGGAGCAGAAAGCATGCTCAAAGAAATAACAGCAGACAACTTCCCAAATCTGGGGAATGAGAAGGAAATGTGTGTGGAGGAAGCTCTAAGATCTCCTGGATTTCTCAATGTAAAAAGACCTACTGCAAGGCATATAGTAGTGAAACTGGCAAAAATGAACGGCAAAGAAAGAATACTCAGGGCAGCAAGGCAGAAGAAAATAAACTATAAAGGAACCCCTATCAGACTTTCAGCAGATTTCTCTGCAGAAACTTTACAAGCTAGGAGAGAATGGAATGACATATTCAAAACTTTAAAAGATAAAAACCTTCAGACAAGAATACTCTATCCAGCAAAAATATCCTTCAGATATTAGGAAGAAATTAAATCTTTCCCAGACACATAAAAGCTAAGGGACTTCATAGCCACAAGACTCCCCCACAAGAAATCCTCAAGAAGGCCCTCATACCTGAAAAAAAAAGGGGAGAAAGGGGTCACAAAACACAGAGTAAGGAGACAAATAGATATACAGAATCAGAATAGGATAGCAAATATTCAACTATAGCATTAGGCTAAAAGGAAGGAAAACACCAAAAACAAAGACAATCTTGTCACTTTAACCACAAACTCACAACACAAGTTAGAATAAGATATGAGAATAATAACTTAGAAGGGGAGGAGGAAAGGGACTGAATCGGTTTAGACTAAGTAAACAAGAGGCCATCAGAAAAGGGACTGTTACACACAAGATCCTGAATACAAACTTCAGGGCAGCCACTAAACTAAAAAGCAGAACAGAGACACAAAAAATAAATAAGGAAAAAACTAAGAAACACAGCATAAAAAAATGCACAATTCAATGGGAAGAACAAAACACACAGCACAAGAAACAAAGGAAACACAGAAAAACGAGAAAATGAGTGATATAATGACAGCATTAAGCCCTCATACACCAATAATGACCCTCAATGTAAACGGACTGAATTCTCCAACAAAAAGACACAGAGTGGCAAGATGGATTCACAAACAAAATCCAACAATTTGTTGCCTCCAAGAAACACATCTCAGCTCCAATGACAAACACAGGCTCAGAGTGAAGGGGTAGAAGACAATACTCCCAGCTAATGGCAAATAAGAGAAAGCAGGTGTCACAATACTTATATCACACAAAGTGGACTTCAAGATAAGGCAGGTAAAGAGAGACAAAGAAGGGCAATATATAATGATCAAAGGGACACTCCATCAAGAAGAAATAATGCTCATAAATATCTATGCACCCAACACAGGAGCACCAAGATTCATAAAGCAACTATTAACAAACCTGAAAGAAGATATTAAAAATAACACAATAATAGTAGGGGACCTCAACACCCCATTCACATAATTGGACAGATCATCCAGACAGAAAATCAACAAGGAAACAGTGGAATTAAAAGAAAAGCCAAAACAGTTAGACTTAACAGACATATATAGAACACTCCATCCAAAAACAGCAGAATACACATTCTTCTCAAGTGCACACGGAACATTCTCAAGGATAGACTATATGTTGGGAAACAAGGCAAGCCTCTATAAATTTTAAAAAATTGAAATAATAATAAGCATCTTCTCCGATCATAATGCTATAAAGCTAGAAATTAATTACAATAAAAAAGCTGAGAAAGGGACAAAGATGTGGAGACTAAACAATATGCTATTGAACAAGCAATGGATCATTGAAGAAATTAAAGAAGAAATCAAAAAATATCTGGAGACAAATGAAAATGATAACATGCCATACCAACTCATATGGGATACAGCAAAAGCTGTACTAACAGGGAAATTCATCACAATACAATCACACCTTAACAAACAAGAAGAATCCCAAATAAACAGTCTCAAATGACACCTAACTGAATTAGAAAAAGAAGAACAAACAAAGCCCAAAGTCAGCAGATGGAGAGAAACAATAAAAGTCAGAGCAGAAATAAATGCTATTGAAACAAGAAACGCAGTAGAAAGGATCAATGAAACAAAGAGCTGGTTCTTCGAGAAGATAAATAAAACTGACAAACCCCTAGCCAGACTTACAAAGAAAAAAAGAGAGAAAGCTCAAATAAACAAAATCATAAATGAAAGAGGAAAAATAACAACAGACTCCACAGAAATACAACGGATTATAAGAGAATACTACGAAAAACTATACGCCAACAAAACGGACAATCTAGAGGAAACAGATGAATTCTTAGACTCTTACAACCTCCCAAAGCTCACTCAAGAAGAAGCAGACAATCTGAACAGAACAATCACAAGGAAAGAGATTGAAAGAGCAATCAAAAGCATCCCAAAGAATAAAACCCAGGACCAGATGGCTTTCCTGGGAAATTCTACCAAACTTTCAGAGAGGACTTAATACCTATCCTTTTCAAGCTATTCCAAAAAATTAGGGAAGATGGAACACTTCCTAACACATTCTACGAGGCCAACATCACTCTGATACCAAAGCCTGACAAGGACAGCACAAAAAAGGAGAACTACAGGCCAATATCGCTGATGGACATAGATGCAAAAATCCTCAACAAAATTTTGGCAATCGGAATTCAGCAATACATCAAAAGAATCATACATCATGATCAAGTGGGATTCATACCAGGGACACAGGGATGGTTCAACATCTGCAAATCAATCAATGTGATCTACCACATCAATAAATTGAGGAATAAAAACCACATGATCATCTCAATAGATGCAGAGAAAGCATTTGACAAGATCCAACAGCCATTTATGATAAAAACTCTTAACAAAATGGGGATAGAAGGAAATTACCCCAACATAATAAAGGCCAGATATGACAAACCCATTGCCAACATCATACTCAATGGGCAAAAACTGAGTGCCATCCCCCTGAGAACAGAAACGAGGCAAGGATGCCCACTATCACCACTCTTATTCAACATATACTGGAGGTTTTGGCCAGAGCAATCAGGCAAGAGAAAGGAATAAAAGGAATCCAAACAGGGAGTGAAGAAGTGAAACTCTTGCTGTTTGCAGACAACATGATCTTATATATAGAAAACTCCAAACAATCCATTGGAAAACTATTAGAAATAATCAACAACTACAGCAAAGTTGCAGGGTATAAAATCAACTTGCATAAATCAGTAGCATTTCCATACTCTGATAACAAACTAACAGAAAAAGAACTCAAGGACACAATACCATTCACAATTGCAACAGAATAAAATACCTTGGGGTAAATTTAACCAAGGAAGCAAAAGACCTATACAACGAAAACTACAAGACTTTCCTGAAAGAAATTGCTGATGACATAAAGAGACAGAAAGACATTCCGTGCACATGGATTGGAAGAATAAACATAGTTAAAATGTCCGTACTACCTAAAGCAATCTACAGATTCAACGCAATCTCAATCAGAATCCCAATGACATTCTTTACAGAAACTGAACAAAGAATCCTAAAATTCATATGAGGCAACAAAAGACCCCAAATTGCTACAGCAATCCTGAGAAAGAAGAGCAAAGCCGGAGGCATCATAATCCCTGACTTCAAAACTACTACAGTAATCAAAACAGCATGGTGCTGGTACAAAACTAGGTGCACAGATCAATGGAACAGAATTGAAAGCCCAGAAATAAAACCACACATTTATGGACAGCTAATCTTCGACAAAGGAGTTGAGGGTCTACAATGGAGAAAAGAAAGTCTCTTCAACAAATGGTGCTGGGAAAACTGGACAGCCACACCGAAAAGAATGAAAATTGACCATTCTTTTTCACCATTCACAAAAATAAACTCAAAATGGATCAAAGACCTAAAGGTAAGACCTGAAACCATAACGCTTCTAGAAGAAAATATAGGCAGTACACTCTTTGACATCAGTATTAAAAGGATCCTTTCAGACACCATGTCTTCTCAGACAAGGGAAATAACAGAAAGAATAAACAAATGGGACTTCATCAGGCTAAAGAGCTTCTTCAAGGCAAGGGAAAACAGGATTGAACAAAAAAACAACCCACCAATTGGGAAAAAATATTTGCAAGTCATATATCTGAGAAAGGGTTAATTTCTATAATATATAAAGCACTCACACAACTCAACACCAAAAAATGAAACAACCTGATCAAAAAATGGGCAGGGGACCTCAACAGATGGAGATTCCTCAAAAAATTAAAAATAGAAATACCTTATGACCCAGTCATCCCACTACTGGTTATCTATCCAAAGCACTTGAAATCAGCAATTCCAAAAGTCTCATGCACCCCTATGTTCATTGCAGCATTATTTACAATAGCCAAGAAACCTAAGTGCCCAGCAACTGATGATTGGATAAAGAAGATATGGTATATATATACAATGGAATACTACTCAGCCATAAAAACAACAAAATCGTCCCATTCACAACAACATGGATGGACCTTGAGGGTATTATGTTAAGTGAAATAAGCCAGACAGAGGAAGACAACCTCTGTATCACTCCACTCATATGATGAAGTTAAACATGCAGACAAAGAGAACAGATTAGTTGGTTACTAGGAGAAAGGAGGGGTGGGGGGTGAACACAAAGGGTGAAGTGGTGCACATATAACACGACTGACAAACAAGAATGTACAACTGAAATTTCACAAGGTTGTAAACTATCATAATCTCAATAAAAAGTTAAAAAAAAATTAGAAAGCAGTAACAAAATTATACCTGGAAATCTCAAAATAATAGAAAATGAAGTTACATATTTCTAAATAACCTATGGATCAAAGAAGAAATCACCAGGGATATTAGAAGATAATTTAAACTGAGTAATATAAAAATTTGTGGGGCACAGCTAAGCAAGTGTTTGAAAGGGAATTTATAGCATGAAATGCTTACATTTCTTAGAAAACAGGAATGGCACAGAATTAAGAATCTAAGATCCCACCGTTAGAAACTATTGAAAGAACATCAAATTAAAGCCAAAGGAAATAGAAAAAAGAAAATAATGAGGATAACAGTAGATGTCAACAAACTGAGAACAGAAAAACAATCAAGAAAAATCCATGAGACCAAAAGCTGGTTCTCTGAAAAGACCTGCAAACTGATAAACCTCTAACTAGACCAAAACTGACATGGGAAAAATAGAAAATTTGAAGTAAATATTCAAATAAATATCCAAGAGCCAGCTATAAAAGCATATGTACTGTAGGATTCCATTCAGATGAAATTCTAGATCAGGCCAAACTCACCCCCAGTGACAGAAAGCAGCTCAGTGGGTGCCGGGCTGGGTCAGAGACTGCAGAGGGGGCGAGGGCAACTGGTGATGGAAGGTTTACACCCCACGGCAGAGGTGGCTACACAGCCAGGCATACGGCACATACTGCTAAATGGGGGCATTCTATTGTATTTACATTATTCCTCAAGAAAGCTAGTGGAATATTATCTTCACTCAAGAGTTCATTCCAACTGCTAATAAAAGACATGAAAACACTAACCATCAGACAAACAGCATCGAGAGGTGATTCTTAACAGACTCAAAGAGCACAACCCTCTCACAGCCCTGTTCCAGACTGACACCACCCTCCAACCAAAAGGCCTTCTCCACCCGCCCTCCCTCGCCCTTTCTTCCTACTCTTCTTCACTCTCTCTCTCTTCTTGCGACCACACCAGACGTTCTAGCTCTGTTTCCTGGTTCTTGTCTTTCTCCCCCAACAGGATGCCAGGCCAGGGGCTTGATTCTGTTCCGTTTTACATCCTTAGCACCTGGGATGGCACCTGCCCCTAGAAAGCACTCAGTCAAAACATCTGCCTTGGGGACAGTCACCTTCCGATGTCCTGCTGGCATCTGGCTAGCTGTGCCTGGAGTGTCCCCTCTTCTCCCTGCAGCGACTGAGCCTGAAGGTCTTTGGCGATCATCTCCTTGGAGAGTTGAGCGATCTGGGCATCCCAGCCAGATTTCAGAGCTGCCGTGTCTTCCCGGAGTCTGAGCAAAGAAGGGAAGCTACGTGAATGTGGGTGTGGTTCTCCCTTGATCCCTCAAGCTTTCACGCGGCGTCCCCAACAAATACACACACTCAAACACATGTGCACGGACCTCAAAGGAAACACTACAGGTCAGCATCTCTCCCACGCTCCTGTCTCCACATCAGGGTGGAGACATCCTTGCCTAGATTGGGAAATGGTCCAACTCAAGAAGAAATATCCACCTAGCCATTCCACCAAGCCAGGTATCGACTGACACCTACAACGTGCAAGCCCGAGCCAGGTGAGCAGGGGGAAAGGTGAGCCATGGCAGGTCCCGCACAGCCTCCAGTCTTGAGGTGGTGCCGTCTGACTCCCCTCTGCCCCCGTCGCCACGCCTCTGCAGCACCTCGACATGCAGACATTCAGTACACATTTTCAAATTAAATAGTAAAATGAGGTTCTACAGAAACCGTAAATTCCCCAGAAGATTCTCCAAAACTTGGGCTAATTTCCCAAGAAGAAAACCCTTGGAGAGGACACCTAGAAATATTAACTATAGAAGCTACAGCACCAACCATGTGAAAGGCCACTGGGTGTTCAGCCTGTTTGCAGCCCTGGCCCAGGTCCCTCCCAAGCTGCTCACAGTGTGCTGTGGGGTGGACCACAGTGGTCACCTACAGGCTGATGACCAGAGCCACAGGCCTGCGGACCAACCATGGTGTGCCATACAGACACTGGACAAGCCGAGGGAAGGCAAACGGCCTCCAGCTGACAGGGCCTTGGATCAAAAGCCCGATCGGCTGCCCTGGGCATCAGACAAACCCTCACTCAGACGTGGGCAAAGACAGGAAGCAGAAGGGAGCGACTGCCCTGACGGGAAAGCTCTTTAAACGTTTCAGCTTAAACGGCCGGCCCCAACATCAAGGTGGCTGCGTTGGTGAAAATGCCTTTGGCAAAGGGTCAGTGGACTCTACAGGGACAAGGTGGCTGTGTCGGCTCTTCCTGCCCCCACCCTCACCCCAGCTTCCCTCAGGTCCGAGTCCCTGCCTGAGAACCCGTGTGCTCTCTACCCTCCTGGGTGCCCTCGAGCCCTGTTTGCCCCGGCACAGACATGTGAGGACAGGGTGAAGACACCTGCTCTGCTCATTGGCAGACCCTGCTGTGGCGGGCAGGGGCTGGCTCCGGGTCCCACAGCCTCAGTCCCGGCCGAGCCAGGGTTATCATCACTCAGAGCAAAAAGATTTTTCTGTTCAGAAAGGACTGCAGCGAAACCAACTGGGGAAAACGCTTTACACACTGAGGTTGGGATGAAGAGGGGAAATTACTCCGCGCAGTGGACACAGTGCCACACACCCCTCAGAGGAAGGCAATACTGCTCAGGAACACATGCCAACTCTTCCAGCTCCACTGCTGACCTAGGAAACGCGCCCGCTTTGAACCTGCCTGGAAACAGCACCTCGGAGTCTGGAGTCACAGACCTTCTCCAAGGAGGAAGAAAGTCTGTCAAGCAGAGAATTTCCCACATTCATCTTTGCCATGAAGAAAACGTCACTTTCTTCGTATAATCTAAACAAATGACTTCTAGTCCCATCTGTCCAAACTCATACTGACCTCCCACCTAAAACAAAGGGTTCAGTCTGTGCCCAAAGGGCTGCAAAGAGTTGGAAACGTCAGAGCACACCCAGGGAAGACCGAACACTGGGGCTGGTGGCAGAGCTTGGGGGCGGGAGCTGCTCCACCGGCATCTGACCTCCACCCAGCACCCTCTCTGGGGCGGCAGCCCCGCTCCAGTCCCAGAGGCTATGGTGAGAAAGCAGCAGGGGGAGCGCAGGAACCCTCACAGAGCGGCCCCTCCCCCTCGTGGGCCGATCAGGCGCTGCATCCCAGCGGGCCTGGCCAGCGAGGGGGGCAGTGTGGGACGCGCAGGAGCTGGCCCTCAGCCTGGCCACACCACACCAGCCACTCGGTCCTGAAGCCTCCAGCACCCGTGTCTGACGCTACGCGGGAAAGGAAAGGATCTCCTCTGGCTCCACGTGCTCATGCGCATGTTGCTGAGAAGACAAAGGGACACAAACTAGCTGGGGCCCTGATCGGGATCTCAAAAAGACAACCTCCCTCTCTGCCCATTTGTCAGCAACTCTGTTCTAAGGGCCAAGGGACAACAGCCAGCAGGTCACCTGTAACTGGAGCTTTTCTGATGTTCCAGGTGGGAAAGGGGAGCAGCTGGTGGCCCTGGCAAGTCGATTGCCCAGGCCTCCAACAATGTCCAGTGGGACTTTGAGCTTCCTGTTGCACTCCCTGACGTTGTTCCTACACAATTCCACGTGTGTGCTGGGCCTCTTCAGCTACAAGAGAAGTTGCTGGAACTCAAGAACCATACTGTTCTCTCGTCTCAGTCTCCAGTGAATCCCCACGAAGCCATGTGCTTACAGCAAGGGCTTTACACGTGTTCACACGTGTGCTCCTGGTTCCTGCACCCATTTGCCAACACCAACCAGCACAACCAGGTCAGCACTCCAAGAGCATGCGAATTTGACCTTACCAATCCTGAACCCCCGCAGGCAAGCGTTCACATCTGCTCTGTCCAACACAGGGCCAGGGGCCACCCATGCCTCCCGAGCATGTGGCCAGTCTGAACTGAGATGTGGCTCCAAAACTTAGCACCAAAAAAATGCAAAATACCTCAGCAATAATTTTGTTCAGGAAAATTTAATGATCCTTCTTTATTAATAATTTTATATTGATTACTTTTGTTAAAGATATGCAACATTATAACATTTTAAATATGGTGGGCTAAATAAACTATGTTACTGAAGTTAATTTCACCAATTTCTTTTGTGTCTTAACTGTGAGCACTGGAAAGTTAAAATGGCTGTGTGGCCCCATCACACTCCCATGTTATAGGTTATACGGCTGCACAAGGCACTTGCCATCCTCACGAAGCTGCCTCAGGGTCCTCATTTCTCTATCAGAGCATTCATCAACTAACGTTCTCTGCAAGATCACCACAAACAGGACCAACAAGACAGCAGGCTCCAGATACAAGTGTTTCTGTGCTGATTTTAAGCAGAGTATGTCTCAGAACACAAAGATTGTGACAGAAAATGAGGCTCCCTCCTGGCAACTCGCGGCCCCAGGCAGCAGCAGGCCCGACTGGCACGGACGCTGCTCGTCACAGCCTGCTGGGTCGGTCACACCGAGGAGCAGGAAGAAACTGAGGAGGAACACGCGGAGAGGCGAGGGCAGGCGGAATGAGGTCCGCCCCGCGGCTTCCATGCGAGGAAGCTCTGGAGATCCGAACACTGGCCTGAGCCCTGGCCTGTGAGAAGGGCCCAGAGAGCCCTCCCAGCAGGGAGGAACACGCAGGAACACATGCCCGTCAGACTTGGTCACTTCAGCTTCTCCAACTGCGGCTGCTTTCATGTAATAGATCAAACGATAAAACAACATGCCAAATCTGAGGAAACTCTCCTGAATCAGCCTTCACTTCCTAGTATTTTACAGTTGTGAGAGCCATTATCTCCCAAATAGGAATATAACTGGGCAGAGAATTCTCTATAAAAAAGAGACAGAAATATTCCCCAAAGGGGAAAAGCCACTTGCTAAGCATGCTAAACACTGTCAAATGATTCTAATTGTCTTCATCGTCTTCAGTGAACACGCTTCTCTAAGGATCACTCCCTTCCTGGCAGCCAGGAGACAGCAGTTCAGTTACAATTACAATTACAAGTACAATGAGTATACACGTATGCATTTCTCCTAGACAGAGACACAGTGGCACAGGGCTGCTTACCTGTCCTGGCCCAGCCTAGATGCCGGAAAGAAGACTAGGAATAAAAAGAAACCAGTGAATGGGAAAATTGGAACCCTTGTGCAAAATGGTGCGCCCGCTGTGGAAAACAGTCTGGCAGTTCCTCGGAAAGTTAAACACAGAATTACCATGTGATCTAGCAATTCCACTTCTGGGTATATACCCAAAAGAACTGAAAAAAGAGACTTGAACAGATATTTGCACACCCCACCCCCAGTCACACAATGGAATATTATTCTGCCTTAAAAAGGAAGGAAATTCTGACACGTGCTACAACATGGATGAACCTTGATGACATTATGGTTCATGGAATAATCCAGTCACAAAAGGACCAAATACTGTATGATTCCACTCACATGAAGGACCCAGAAGAGTCACATTCATGGAGACAGAAAGGAGAGCGGTGGGTGCCAGGGCCTGGGGGAGGGGGAGGGGAGGTGTTTCATGAGGACAGAGGGTCAGTTTGGGAAGATGGAAAGGCTTCTAGAGATGCATGGGGGTGATGGCTGCACAACAATGTGAACACGCTTAATGTCACTGAACTGCCCACTTGGAAATGGTTAAGAGGGTACATTTTACATTATGTTTACTTTACCACAAATAAATAAATGCCTGCATTCGTACATGCATACACACATACTAACGACATGATTTGAAAACAAGAAAAGGAAAGTAAAGACTGGCTAAGATAAATGACGAGAGAGCTACCAGAAGTGATCCCCCACACCCCAGCACCCACATCCCTTCACCTGAAACAGAGGAAAGGAGCAGCCAGGCACTCCACCCACACGCTCACCTGTCAATGACGGCATCCCTCTCCTTCAAGGCGTCCGCCTGCCTCTGTTCGGCCCTGTGGAGCTGCAGTTCGAGGGTCTCGCAGTGGGCCTGCAGCTCCAGAGCCCTGGACTCCAGCACCCGCAGCTGCTCCACGTGGGCGTCCTTTACCGCTGCCAGCACCTCATCCCTTTCCCTGGCCAGACGGTCGAGCTCCTCGTGCCTGAAACACAGCGAGTCCCACAGCAGCTCATGCAGGGCCCCACTCTGGACCCCAGATCCCAGAACCTCTTTCGGCATTTCCCACACTTTCTGTGCTACAGGGGTGTGGTGCTCATGTCTCATCATGACCATGTGCTCCATTCTGCAAGGTAGGTGCTGTTTATTTATCTTCCTAGCATTCACTAGTTTACTCCTCACACGTAAACACTGACTGAGCAAGTCTTAGATGCCAGGCTCTGGGCCCATGAAGTAAGCAGCCCCCGAACCACCGGCCTGGGGTGGTCCAGGTGCGGCCACATTCTGCCACGACCTGCTCATGCGCCCACATGCCCATTCAACCTCAGTCTCACCATCTGGGGCTGAGAACACTGACGCTCACCCTCACGAGTGCTGGTCAGCGTGCCAGCCCTGGGAGGCACTCCCACGTGCTGGCCGCCAGCTGAGGGCACAACCCCTCTCTCCACTGCCAATGGGCACCAATCCAGCAGTCTGGAAAGTAGTTTCCAACTACACATCTGATTACAGTGGAAAGGCAGTAAACAGACCCATTTTTAAAAGTTTTTCTTCTCAATTTGTACATATTGCACAAACATCATGTCAACACAACAAAAGATATAAGAAAAACGACCCTGATGCACCACCATCACCCGTCTCCATTACATGGTGTCTTCTTGATCATCATGCATGCATTTTACATGTAGCCACAGTGACGCTGCTCCAGAAAAGAAATGGCAACTGAAGCGGATGGACGCCGCCCCTCTCGGGTTCCCCAGGGCCCACCTATCCGCAGGACTGGGTTCCCCCAACTGAAGGCACTCCCCCACGCCCACCTGGCCTCGCTTTCCCCACCCCATGAAGCCTGCCCTGGTCTTTCTCAAGCCCCCACTGCACCTGACAGCCTCACACATCTCAGTTGAGGGGGGTACTCTCTGATAGCTTTCTCAGGGTCTCTGTCCAGGGGCTGCCACCCTGCCTACATGCTGGGGGTCCCATGACACCCAGCAGTGCCCAGGACACAGACAACTCGCCATGTCCCTGCCAGGTACACATCCCCACTGAGGGATGACACATGCATTTCCACAGGAAGAGGTGGCTCTGGAGAACCCAGAGAGCATAGAGCCAGGAGGGCCGAAGGATTTTGCCACAGTCATTTAAAACGAAGGTGACCGTAACACCAAAGCATCACTTGTTGCTGCCATCTAACACTGATAAACTGGTTAATAACACTTTTAAGTTTCAAAACACTAAAAAGCCTAAATATTAGAGAACATCCTGCACGGAGCACAATGGCGGATCCAAAGCAGTGAGTCTGCAGGCCAGGCGGGCCCCTGGTTGGTGGGACCCTCTGCCCTGGACCGTACACTCGCCGTCCTCGGCCAGGTCTCCCTCCCGTCCCAGGGGCCACTGACATCGGGAGCCAGAAATACTCACTTCCTCCTAAACATCTCCTCCTCTTTTTTCCTGGTCAGCTGCACAGAGCAAAGTTTACCCTCTAAGTCTTCAATCCTAAAAACAAATATTTGTGGAAAAAGCGGGTAAGGGACTACAGCAAAGCCAGCCTGACACAAATAAGCCAAGACAGGCAGAAACCTCCAGACTTAGAGTCCAAACTGCATGGCACATAGCTGCCACCACCCAAGAGAGACGGGGCAGGCTCCGCACCGGGCATCCCTCACTGCGGCAAGCTCCCTGAGCTCTTGGTCTCTGCACTGCAGCCTTCGCTCCAGCTCCGAGCTGGCCATCTCGGCACTCTGTAGAGACTCTGCAGCCTTTGCTCCAGCTTCTTTCAGAGCCACAAGCTCTTTGTTCAATAGTTTAACCTTTGAGAGAGCAAAAGAATTCAAAACGAGGATATAACTGGAACAAACTAGGGGTCAGAGGTGAGCATGACCCTTTCATCAGCACCGGGAGGGAAGAAAAATGAGAACTCAAGAAGCAATAACACAGAGAGAACGTCCTCACATTCTGCCACGGTGAACACTCCCAGGAGACCCTCGACCAGGAGACACGCTACCCACTCGACAGCCCGTGTGGAGCTGAGACTATCACTCTGACAGACCAATGGAACTCCATTTGGCTCTGGGCACAGGGTGGAATATCGTGTAAATACTGGACTCACACATTCAGGTGGAGGTTGTGAGAATGTGGCTTCCTGCTGAGCAACCCCACTCAGATCAACTTTTAAATAACCTCAGTTATCTCAAAAGGCCTCAGTTCCTCGACTGCACAATATGGTGACAGTAATGGCCACTGCACCCAAATCAGTTCCTACTGATTTGTGTAAGCCATGAGGCCCTGGAGGGGTCGCTGTTCAGGGGTTTGTAACCAACTCCCACAGCAGACGGAGGAGCCCCACCTGCCCCTGCTGCCCTCCTCTGACAGGACTGCCCGCCATGCTGCGGAGCACAGGATGGCCCTGCACATCCTGCCTGCCCTCTCTCCCCTGGTGCTTAGAAGTGCCCAAAGTGGCCTGGTGAGGGTCACTGTGGGGCAGCCCAAGCCTTGAGGTCCAATGCCTGCTGGCCCTGGCTCACAAGGGTCAGCATTCCTCCAGGGTTGGAGTCAGGGGGACCCAGGCAGAGGGGCAGGACTTGGGCCAGTATTCCTGGGAGAATGGTGTCTGTGCCAGGAGGTGAGATTGGGGGTGGGGGTTGCCTGGCCTGGGCTCCAGCCATACAAAACTGCCAGGGGCCCCGGGGCCCCCAGCTGGCCCAGTGCTGCCCCTTGGACTCCAGCACTGTGGGGAGACTTAAGGCCTGGGGCACAGGCCCTTGCTGACCACTACAGCAGGGTTTCCATCTTACTAATAGCCGCTGTACGCCAGCCCAGGAGTAACCAGTAGGGTCCAGCAGAGCCAGTCGAGGCATCACCCTCCACTTCCTCATCCCCCTGCACAATCGCAGCTTCCCTCAAGGCTGGTCATCGCCTCAGTGCTAAAGGTCAGGCGTACAAGCTCCTCACACATGCCCTGGCCATGTCAGGGCTGGTGCTTCAGAGACCCCATGTTCACCCAAGAGTTCACAGAGGCCCCAGCTAGCACCAAGGCTGGCAGCACGAGCTTCAGGCAGGCCACTGACCCCCCGAGTCTGGCCTCCTCTGCTGTAAATGGGGGACACCCAGCACCTCCTCACAGGCCCATTCCAAGCGCTCACGGTAGGACACAGGCCAAGGACAGCATTTGCAGAGCCCCTCGCATCTCGGCCAGGATCAGGGTGGCAGTTTATCCTGGGGAAGGCACTTCCGCAAGGTCAGGGTAACCGCACCCAGAGCAGTGGCACCAGCAGTGGTTGGGCAGAGTGATGGTCACTCCTGAGTGGGGCAAGTGGTGGGCGCCATGGTGGACGCTGATTTCCCCTGGCGCCCCCGGCTCCATGCGGTGGAGGCCTTGGTCCACGTGCAGAGGAGGAGGCCTGTGTGTGAACCCTAACTCACAGTTCAGAAGCTGCCTCACACTCAAGAGGAGCTTCCCTCTTCTGATGAGGAAACTGTCACAGCCCCCCATTACCTTGAGCTCGTGCATTAAGACCAAGTTGCTCATGCCATCGGCGCGCAGGCGGAATTCATGCTCCCTCTTTTGCGTTTCGCATTCAAACTCCAGCAGCAGCTCCTGGAACAGAAAGGGCTCAGGGTGAAAGGTAGACAGTGAGGACCCAGCAGAGACCCACCACGCATGACCAACAAGTGAATGGTCAGGAAGCAGAGGTCCCTGAAGGAGGGAGCCCGTCACAGACCCTGGAGAAGCGAGTCGGAGAAGATGACAGAGTCGACAGCAGGACCCGCCATCTGTAATATCTGCACAAATGTCATCAGTGGGCTCACCGCAGCCAGAGTTTACCCCAACAACGTGGATCAGCCTATTTCTCCCTCTAGCCAGGTCAGTTTCTGCTCTGCACAGAGTGAGCCACTGGGCATGGACAGTTGGAGAGCTGCTGAAGGATTTACAACGAGAAACATGAGGCCCCGGGAGCCCCTTCCCCAGCCCCTGCCCTGACCACCCACTTTTAATGCTTTTCCTGTTGCTTCCCTCTATGTCTCTAAATAACACGCTGGCGCCACCATTTCCTGTGTCAGTGTTCTGAGCTATCTGCTGGGTCCTTGCTACAACAGGCAACAGTTGAGCAGCCCATACCTCCCAGTGTGGCTATCCTGGCTCTGTTACACCTGGCTCTGTAAAGACATACGTCTTGCGAGCTTCACCCACAGGATGAATCGAAAAGCCAAAAGTTGATAAATCATTAGGACGATAAAATGATTCACTGCTCACCCAATAGTCAACAATGGTCACAGTTCACGTCTTGCACAGCTCCTTGTTTCTCCTGTTCTGAATTACTCTCCTCTCTCTCTTTTTTTCTAATTTTGTTTTTTTCCTTTTTCTCCTCGAAGCCCCCCAGTACATAGTTGTATGTTATTCGTTGTGGGTCTTTCTAGTTGTGGCATGTGGGATGCTGCCTCAGCGTGGTTTGACGAGCAGTGCCATGTCCGCGCCCAGGATTCGAACCAACGAAACAGTGAGCCACCTGCAGCGGAGCACGCGAACTTAACCACTCGGCCACGGGGCCAGCCCCTCTCCTCTCTCTCTTTACTTCTGTCTCTCTCTATCTGCCTGCCTCTCTGTTTGTCTCTGCTTATCTGTCTATCTCTGCCTGCCTGTCTGTCTCTCTGCCTATCTCTGTCTCTCTGTCTGCCTCTGTCCCTGCCTGTCTGTCTCCACCTGTCTGTCTGTCTGTCTGGTCTGTGTCTCTGCCTGTCTGCCTGCCTGTCTCATGTGTCGGTGGGTCTGTCTGGTCTGTCTGCCTGCCTATCTGCCTGTCTCTGCCTGTCTGTCTCCCTGTCTGTCTGGTCTGTCTGCTGTCTGCCTGTCTCTCTGTCAGCCTCGGCCCCTCACGTTTCCTTAGTGTGTCCACTTCCCAGGATGCAGCCCACTGCACAAACCTTCCTTCTCCTGCAGTGCTATCCTGCTGGGCCCTCGGTCTCCATGTTCCAGTCTGGCTTCTCCCTGGGCTAATGCATAGCTGTACCCCAGAACTTCCCTCCACAGTTCCCCCATGCAGTCCCCGGCATTCCTCGAGGCCGTCTTCCTCTGTTGGTTTACTCCTGCATGGAAGAGCCTCCTTCCTCTGTCTCCAAGGTCCCATCAAGGGGAGAGTGAGCCCGACGACGTAGCCCTCTCTGAGGGGGATGGAGCCAGGAGCCCAGCCCCTCTGGCCTCTCTGCCCTGTCTCTCTCAGGCTCCCTGGCTCCCGCCTCCACATGGAGCTCACAGGGAGGCCTGAGGCTGCCAGCCAGCCACCCAATCTTGGGGACAGGGAGCCCGCTCAGGTGGGCAACTGCACACCTGCCCAGTGATAAATGCATGGCTGGCTCTCTCCCATTCTCTGAAGGTCGAGTGGGGGCCTCAGAAACACTGTGCAGAAGTACAACTGAAAACACACATTTACTGTTTTCATCCTTTGAGAAGCAAAATGAAGTATAAGGGGTCACATAAGTAACGCCATCTGGAACCACAATATGAAAATCATTGACATTCATTCCTCCTATGGCGTTACAAAATATTGAAGCATTCGGTTTCTGTTCAAAGTTCTGCAGGCTGTGGCCAGCAGGGGGAAGGAAGCCATCACGCAGGTGGAGCCTGGGCCCCTGACTGGCAGGTACATCTAACCAGGAACAAGAAGCCCTCGCCCTCGCACTGCACTGCTGCATCCATGTCCACTCCCAGTCCCACCTCACCCTGGAGATGTAGGGCTCTGCCTGCCTCGGGCTACCGTGATCCCTTGCTCCTGGGCACCCCTCTCCTGCTAGGCCCCCCACCTGCCTGCGCCCTGCAGTCCTCTGGCCGACATCCCCTGCCTCCCCAGTCCTTGTGTTCAAGACTCAGCCTGGAAAGCTCCTCTGTCTATACTCGCCCTCTGGTGATGTCCCAGGCTCCCAGCTCTGTACCCCGTGACTCCCTGGACCTGCGGCAGGCAAAATTTCCTCTTGCCCAACACGCCTTCCCACAAGTCCAGGAGCCACCTCCCACACAGCCTGACCAACCGCCCTCCCCATCCTACCCACACAGTTCCCCGGCTCAATACACGGAAAGTCACCTGCCAGGCACTCAGCCCCAACTGGGTATGTCCTAGGCACCTGCCTCTCTTGCCCCATCAGATCCATCAGCGTGTCCATGGGCCCCGCCGGACAGGTGTGTCCAGAACCGGCCCACTTCCCCCCAGGTCCTAGGCCCCACCTCTCACTTGAGGCGGCAGCAGCCTCCTCACGGTCTCCCTGCTGCCCCGGCCCCACAGTCTGTCCTCAGTGCAGCCGCAGATGATCTTCTCAAAACTCAACTCAGCTCACAGTGCCTCTCCTCCAAGCCCCTAAGCGTTCCTCATCTCACGTGGAGTCAAGGTTCACCCTTATGAGGGCCTGTGAGCCCTACTCAGCTGCCCCTGTCTCGGCCCCCTTGAACTTGAATGCTGGCCCAAGGCTCCCCAAGCACACAGGTGCCTGCCACTCCCTCCCACACCCCTCACCACCTGCAGACTTCACCCACATGTCCTCTTCTCAGGGCGCCACGTTGACCACCTTATTTAACAGGTCAGCCCCACCCACCCTGCCTCCCTTTGTCACTCAGGTGACAACGCTCTTGGGATGCTGCAGCTAGAGACTGTCCTGTTTAGGTGTCAACTGTGCTAGCTCGCCCCCGGGGCAGCCAGGTCCTAATGCCAGGGACTGCAAGGGCGCCAGCCACGTGCCTCATGTTCAAAAAGTATTTCTGAGATGAAGAAATGAATTAACTAATCATTCCATTTCTCCTCCAATGCCTTCTACTCTTGTGACTGCTAACCAGCACGGAAGAAGCTTTCCTTAAGTCCACAGTCTACAACTCACAGCTCTAATAAGAGTTAACCAGACTAACTCAGTTCGCACTATCTTATGTTTCATCTTTCAAGAGAAAAATCATTATCACCACTGAATCAGTTTTACCTCTGGCAAGTCGATAACGGACACAAAGATCTTCGGAAACAAAGGACAGGAACCTGGCCCAAGGAAATCACGAAGCCAATGCGCACTGAAGACCCTGCTTTGAGCTCTGACAGAGTAAGAGGAGGATGGCAGGGAAGGATTAAGCAAAAGCACACTGCACCCGAGAACCGTCAGGGCTCCAACTGTTCCGGAACCCACCAGACAAAGCCCACCCAGGTTTCTGGCAGCAGCCCTCGGTAGAACACTGATGCTGGAGGGTTTAAACATCAAGTTTCCTTCCTCCCAGAGACTCTGGTGCCACTTGAGGAGACTCCTCACTACTCAGATAAGTCACAACTGACTTCCCTTGATCACCCAGCTCAGGCCCCGCCTCACTGCTCTAATGACTCTAAGCTGTTTCCAAAAGTCACACCTGCCCACAATGACCAAAGTTGTTTGGTCCCCAAGAATCCCCACAGAAAACCCTCTGTAGGAAATTTCAAGAGCTCTAAAGGATGTTCTGAGCGATGGCAGCATCACAGACAACGAACTTTGAGCTTCCAGCGGGGAAGGAAGGGGTGATACGCTATGGGATGCTAAGCCTGGGCATCGGCGGGGCCTCTGCCTCTGCCGGCCACGGTTGGCAGACACAGCCACGCGTGAAAGTGCAGTCAGAAGGACAGTCGTGTCCACCGGCACCTTTCCATCCTGACTGGCCCTGCGCCTCACAGGACACCATCCTGTCTAGGGCGCTGGCGCTGTGCTGCGGGACGGTGGGCCAGGCAGTCAGGCCTACTCTGCCAGCATGACAAGTCTGTCCTTGAGAACTGCAGACCCCAGCACAGGCACACCGTACACATCTGCCCCGTGACACCTTCACCGAAAGACAAGGGGACAAGCTCAGAGCTCAGCGGCTCTCAGCGGCACCCTGAGAAGGGGCAGACAGGGACACAGCACAGGCTGACTTCTCAATCCAGCTCCTTGTCCGACATCGTGGACATGAGTCTAAAAATAAGGTGTGAGTAGTTATCCAGGGGCAGAGTAACAGTGGCTAAGAGTTCACACACTAGAGATGTCTTGGACTCAAATTAGAGCTCTGCCACTTATTAAGGGGATCTTGGGCAGGTTAGCTAATGTCTCTGGACCTCAGTTCCCCATCTGTAAAATGCAGATCAAAACTGTCTCTGTTGTGAGGGGCAGAGAAAGTCACACATGTGCATGTGGAGGCAGTTTCCATGAACACTGGCTGTTGCTATGACAACATGAGCTCAGCACATCCTGGAAGGAGACGAAGGGGACCTCGTCACCCTGGCACCTGCACCCACACAGCCCACATCCCCCTTGTACCCACACAGCTTGTCACTACTGTACACATGCAGCCCACATCACTCCTGCAAATATGCAGCCCACGTCACAACTGCACACAAACAGCCCACGTCCCCCTGCACCCATGCAGCCCGTCACCTTTGCACACATGCAAACCATGTCCCCCTGCACCCATGAAGCCTGTCACCCCTGCACACACACAGACCACATCCCCCTGCACCCGTGAAGCCTGTCACCCCTGCACACACACAGCCCACATCACCCCTGAACACGCACAGCCCACATCACCCCTACACAGACACAGCCCACGTCACCCCTGCACATGCAGACCACGTCACTCCTGCACAGGCACAGCCCATGTCACCCCTACACAGACATAGCTCACGTTACCCCTGCACATGCAGACCATGTCACTCCTGCACAGGCACAGCCCACATCACCCCTACACAGACACAGCTCACGTTACCCCTGCACATGCAGACCATGTCACTCCTGCACAGGCACAGCCCACATCACCCCTACACAGACACAGCTCACGTTACCCCTGCACACATGCAGATCATCACCCTACACACACGCAGACTACATCTCTTCTGCACCCATGAAGCCCACATCACCTCTGCACATACGCAGCCTGTCACCCCTGCACACATGCAGCCAGTCACCCCGCACAGACGCAGCCCTACAACACCCCTGCACACACAAAGCCCCACGTCACCCCTGCATACATGCAGCCCATGTCACCCCTGCACTCAAGCAGCCCATCATTTTTGCACACACGCAGACCACATCACCCCCCCCACACACAGCTCTGACAGATGTGGACTCTAGCCATAATGTGGAGGAAATCCTTTGACCAAACCCCAACACAGCAGAGACGCTCAGAAGTGTAGGCTGAGTTTCAGTGACACTGAGGGGAAATTTTGGTGACAGGTTTAAGTGTCACCTGTCAGCTGACACATCTATATTTAAACTTATGACTACATCTTGTTTTGTTGAAGGAAATACACTTATCACAACTTGAGTTCCCAGCTCTTTCTACAGGCAATAACTCAAATTTTAACTTTGTAATACTTTTTCCTAAAATAAATAAGGGAGGAAGTGTTTATTCATTTCGGAGAAAAGAAGACACTGTGGGAATTACTCCAGAGGAAGATCAGACCTCCCCCTCATCCTTCTCCCCAGACCATCACAGAACGGAAACCTGCCCCAAGAGTTTCACTTTGATCACGTGGATACCATACAGGCAACAAAACAGTCTTCTCCTTACCAGGGGCCACTGCTTTCAGGGTGGGCGGGCAGGACAGGCAGCTGAGAAGGGGCTCAACTCTGTACACCATACCTGCCTCTGCAGAGCAAGTTCACCATCAAGCTCCTCGAGCCTTCTCTCCAGCTTCCATTTCAGGTTTTCATACTGTTCCCGCTGATGGTCGATCTCACTGTTCTTGTCACTACATATAAAACGCAGCATTAAGAAAAGCTATACAGAATAGTCACCATCAGACACACGTGGTACAGGTAAACTTCACAAACACGAACTGGCACTTTGCTTCTGTGGGGTGGCTTCCACCAGACCCGGGGGCAGCAACACTTCCCCCGACCTGGACCTGTGTGCTGCACCTGGACAGGTGACTGCTTGCAAAAGACTACAGGAAATGGGATCCAGAGACTCCCCACAGAATTCCCAAAGTGTCCAGGATACAATGCAAAGTCAGCGGTTACGCCAAGAACCAGGAAAATCTCAACTTGATTGAGAAAAGACCATCAAGAGATGCCAACACCAAGATGACACAGATGTTGGAATTATCAAACAAGGATCTTATAGTGCCACCATAAAACTGCTTCCACAGGCCATTTAGTATACTCTTCAAACAAATGGGAAAGGGAAACTCTCAGCAAAGAAAACATGACAAAGAATTACACAGAAATCTGAGAACTGCAAAGTACAATAACCAAAACAAAAGGCTCACTGGATGGGCTCAATGGCAGGAGAAGACAGTACAGAAAAGAATCAGAGAACTGGAAGACAGCACTATAGAAATTACCCTGAATATTATCAAAATAACAGAGAGAAACAGACAGAAAAAGAAAGCACACCGAGCCTCGGGAACCCGTGGGACAATAACAAAAGATGTAACGTTCACGTCACTGGAGTCCCAGAACAGAAGGAAGAAGAGGGTGGGGCTGAAAAGGTATTTGAAGAAATAACGGCTGAAAATGTCCCAAACTTGGCAAAAAGAATGGGGAGACACTTCACAAAACAACACAGAGCACTTTAAAGGTGCTTTCAACACTCAAAAATGGCCGGGAAGGAAAATCAGTATTTCCATGGAGGGCAACTCGGCCACACGTGTCACTGTGCTAAATGCACCTGCCTTGGAGCCCCAAGTGCATCACAGTGCAATTCTGAGCAGCGGAGTCTGGGAGAGCCCAGTCATCAATGTCCATACTGCAGGTGAGACGTCATCGAGACCCTTCCCCACTCCGAGAGGGGTCGACCTTGGTTAAACTCTACAGCCCTCTCCCAGGCCCCCGGGGTGGTGGTATGGGGTGTGAACAACATTACAAGCCGCACTGTTCACGTAAGTGACATGCTCACTCGCACACTGCCTCCTCCTTCAGGACTGGGAGAACCTGTAGAAGGACCACAAACATCTTGAGCTTCCCTGGGACAAACTCCTGGGACTAGTGCATCTGCGGCAGAGACCCTGGAAGCTGTACCTGCGCATCTTTACAGGAGATGTGGGCCGTCGGGCCTGGGGCTTCTGAGCCGGGGGGCCCCGCACCCACAGATGTGGGTCTCCTCTCCTCGTCCCTAAGCTGCCACAGAAAGCCACCTGCTGCAGAGGGGTACCTGCTGCTATCCCGCCAGCAGCTCTGCACCCGTCGGAGGGAGCAGGCCCAGCACAGGCAACAGAGGGCCAGACAGTCACTCAAAAGGATGTGGCGGAACTCAACGCAGGACACGCAGAAGAGGTGCCACAAATAGCAGGGAGGCCATTGTGAACAGTGTGTCCAGGACACCTTCACTCAAGTATAAGACATGACGTCTCCCGGGGAAAACACACCAGACCCCTCAGGTAGTTTGTACTTTTTGCCTCACCATCTTCTGGGTGAAAAGACTTTCTACCAAGAGAACACATTACCTTTGTGATTTTAAAAAAGTACTTAAATGCTGTTTACCTTGGGAAAATACATAATGACATGGAAAACTCTTCAAGATCTTATCAAGTGAAAACAGAACATGCAGGACGAATGCTCTGGCTGTGACATGCAAGGACACACACATCACACACGCAGAGAACAAACCCTGCCAAGACGCACTCGGTTCACCTGATAAGGGAAACACACGCTCTGAAATCAGGGGAAGAGGAAGCACCAGATTTGCACACGAACCTGTCTTACCTTTCTTTCCTACTGTCTCATCAAAATTCCCACTACCATGGTTGCTGAGCAGAGCTGAGGAGGAGGCTGTGACACGTGAGCCAGTTCCCAGAGGCCCAGCCAACAGGACCCTCTGACCAGAGCCTTAGGTTCTTAGTTGACTTGCCTCAAGACAGCTCACTTAGTTTTGAAATTAATATGTATTTTACATCAATAAAATAATTATAAACTCAAATATGTTTTATTACAATGCTATAGATTTGGAATTCATGGAAAAAGTTCCAGATATTTCAACCACTCTCCAATAATTCCAGCTGCATCGGAATCCAGAAAAAGATACCAAGGCATTGTCTTGTATACCTTCATTCAGTAAATGCTGACTCAGGGTGGGCGCCCAGGTAGCACAGGGGAGCGGCAGGTGCATGGAGGCTGCCAGCACCCTGGGGGAGAGCGGAGTCTGGCCGCCCTTTACCTGTGGACCCGCTCCAGCTCCAGGCGATGTTCCTGCAACCTCAGCTGGTACTGCTGCTGCGCGTCCTCCAGCCTCCTGGCCTCAGTCGCAAGCGCCTGCCTCAACTTGGCCACCTCGATCTTCAGCTCGCTCACCTCGGCCTGCCTGGCCTCCTCCAGCCCTCGGGCCTGGGCGAATGCAGCGTCATAGCGCTCCAGCTCGCGGTCCCGCTCCTCCAGCACCTGCAAGTTGTAGACAAAGTCCTCCTGCAGGTGCTGCAGCTTCCCTTGTGCCTCCTCCAGCCGGCTCTGCACCTCCTGCACAGCTGCCTCCTGCAGTTGGGAGCGCTGGGCCTGCAGTGCTCTCCACTCCTCCTCCTTGCGAACCAGCAGCTCCTCCAGGGCCTGCTCCGAGGGCAGCGGCAGCATTGCAGCAGCTGCAGCAAAGAGAAGGTGGGCATCAGGCTCAGCGGTAGTCAGGGCCTCGCCATCCTCCCACAAGACCCACCTCAGATCCCCACCTACAGCGACTGCTGTCACGAAAGCAGGGGTAGGCTCTGGGCCAGGCACCAGCTGTCTGGTCACACTGTGAATTCAGGAGAGCCACGAGGTGGCTCCCTCGGCCCAGGCCCCGAGGGTTCCTTCTGCCCTATCCTCACCTGACAGCAGAGGGGACAGGCAGTAAAGCCAGGATCCTGCAGGATGAAGAGGAAGGAACCAGAGGAAACACTGCTACCTACAAGCTCGGTTTCTTACAAGATATATGAGGCGCTCTCCCCATTCTGCAGATGAGAAAACTAAGACTGCTAAGTAGCTGAGCTAGACCTGGACAGCGGGCGGCCCTTGAGAGCCAAGCCCCTTCCCACCCCAGGCTCCTCCTCTGCAGCCAGAACTCAGTCTCCTGGAGATTCACTACCCAGGAGCAGCTTCCTTTGCTCTCTTCTTTCCAATCCATCATGGGCTGACATTTTTGGAAAACACAATAAAATAAAGTGCTAAGAAAAAATGAAATAAAGACCCAAACACATACAAGTCCAATTTTCTAATTATTAGATTCAACAGCATAAAAATACTTTGTGAAACTGCTAACAAGTGTCTAAAAACCTCTTATTCCCCATGTGTCTGCCGAGGACGGGCCACAGGGGGGTGGGGCGGTGGGGAGGGGGCTGGGGAGGGCTGCTCCTCGCCAGGGCAAGCTAGAGACATCATCATCACTGTCCCAGTCTTGTCACCTGGCAGAGAAGGGGTGGATTCTGACACGCAAAACTGCTCAGGGGGGCCTCCAAGGATTAAGAGATGCAAATTGGCCCAAGGCCGTGGGCGCTGGGTTGCCCACACAACAGGTCCAGAGGGGCGCAGGCTGTGCTGAGAGCCCGTCACCACCCGGGGGTCAGACGGCGGTGTGGGAATGATGCCCTTCTCTGAGAACGCCCAGCACCCCACCCTCTCATCGCCAGCCCTCGCTCTTTAGCTCAGTCACCCTGATCTACGATAACTTGATCTTTAAGTGTGTCCATGGATGCATCAATGAATTACAGAGAAACTGAGGGCATCGACTTTAAAAGCTTGGAATTCAGTAAAAATGGAAGTTACTGGCTTCAAATTCAGTCAGTTGCCAAGTATTTTCCCAAGCAGACGGTCAAGGAGCCCCCTAAGTGTGTCCTGAGGTCACCTCAGACCCTGTTCTCTCCCCTAATCCCTGGCACACAGAAGCTGACAAGTGTTTGCTTCACTCGTGAGCAAACCCTTATATTCTGTTATAGTGCTGGTCATCTTAACCAGGAAATGCGATTCTAGGTAATGTAATCCTCACAGACACAGTAAGAATTCCTAAATTCACTCATTTACTCATTTCACAAGTATTTCTTTAGCACTCACTAGAGGTAAGTGCTGTTCTGCCTGCTAAGGACAGACAGCTGAGGTCCCTGCACTGCCGGGCTGACATCCTTGCTGGGATAAGACAGAAGCATGGGAACAAAAGGGCAGAGGAGGTGACTCCCCACATCAAGAGTGGCTGGGGGCGGCATGGGGCTGCTCTGGACACATGGACGGGGGCGGGAGGCCCCGGCCCAGAGGGAGGGGCAGGAAGGGGCTCTGCCTAGTCTTCAGGAGGTTCACGCGTCCTGCTCTACCTGGGCCCCCTGCGCTGACTTCAGGGCGCCTGGGACCACTGGGAAACCAGGATTACGTCAGGTCAGGCTGGCCACAAAGCTCAGGGAAAGCCCCGGTGTGCAATAACGAGGCCACACAGCGACCTCCACAGTCAGGGTCCACCCACACTAACTGGACATCTAATGGCTGCCCCAGCCCCCATGCACAAACTCAGCCGACCACCGGCAGAGCTGCGTGCGTGAGGAGCTGGTGTAAGGCCTAGTGAGCCTAGTGAGTTCCGGGGCCTGACAGTCTCATCAACAGAAACCGACACACAAACGGGCAACCCACATGCCTGCACACACTCACAGGGCAAGAATCAGGATTTGAGCAAGCACACAACATTAAACGATGCCGATGCTGCTGTGATCTTAGACTAAGTGCCCGCGAGTCCTCTCTATGGTTCTCTACAGAGAGCACACGAACATCTGGGGGGTCAGTGGCCTCCCCTCCTCTGAGCACCGCTCATTAGTGCCCTGTCCTGTGCAGGCACCCTGCCACCAGGTACATCTCTTAAATGCATCGGTCACACAGCCACCCACGGGAGTTGCTCCTCTAGTACGGACATCTGATCACGTGATACTGTGCCCGTGGCTCCCAACCATTAGCAAGATGAAGTTCAACCTGTTTGGAACAGTAACAAAGACCCATAAGACGGGGCCTGGCCCTCGTGGCCCACCACAGCTCCCTCTGGATGTCTAGCCGCTCCCCAGAGAGAAACCAGCTTCTACCGTGTACCCCAGAGTCCACTGCACTCAGGACCCCAAAGGTAAACCCCCGATTGCTGCATGCTCCTTTCCTTCTTACCTCGTCACAAAACAGACTGCCCTGCTTCTGCATAAACCTCACCAGAGGACGATCCTAAGAGCCCCGAGGCTGAGATCAAACAGCTTTAACGTCACACACTCAAAATCCCATCCAATCTGTCTGTCAGCCAGCAGATGTCCCCAGGAAGCATCCGGTTTTCAGGAGGGACCACAGGAAACTTCCGGGGAAACTGTAGAGATCTCCAGGGAGACAAGGGACCCCTGTCAACTCAGCTCTGCCCACGGCATTCACAGTCTTCTAGGAGGATCCGTGGGGTCAGAAGACCTGCTGCCCCGGCAGGGGAAGGGCCAGGAGTGCGCTAGGTGATCTCATCACTTTGATTTTCTCATTTGGAAAATACTGAGCTTTCCAACTCTTTCTGTATCTAAGGAAGATGTCTACCTACCAGGCCTGAAAAGCACTTGGAAATCCCCGGGTCCTGGGAAGAAGGAAACAACTCCTTGTAAAAGCCAAGGTGTCCCACACACGGAAAACTGGCAGCTTGCAGGCCCTAACAGACACTGGCAGAAGAGGCCCCACCTGGAAGACCACCTCAGCCACCAATTAGTCTGAATGTGCCCCTGGCGTGAAGATGATGCCGGCAACGACACAGGGGAGTGTGTCACTCGCCCTCACTCGCCCAGGCCTCACCCTGAGCACAGGCCCCAGCCTCCTCCGAGGCAAAGGGAGCGATGCCCAGGGTGGGATGCTCCACACGCAGAGCGCAGTAAGAAAGAGCCTCCAAAGACATCGCTTCCACCTCGTGACGGACTCCCAGTGATCTCTCCACAAATCACAACAGGGCCAAAGACTGCCAGAGCTGCAAGGATGACCCTCAACAGCCGGCATCCTGGTTAGAGGAAGGACTTCCAGACGAAGGATGAGTCCCAAGGAAGTATGAAAGGAGCGACGTGGAAGAGAAAGAACTTCCCAAACACAGTGGGCTCTGCAGATGGGCTGGCCTTGCCCTGCTGGCACCCCCATCTCTCCAGCAGCTGGCTGCAGTGACCACACCCCAGACAGACAGGGAAGGAGCAGGTGAGGATGACTCTGCCCACCCCCATCTCAGCCCTCGCCAAGACGACCAGATTATCAGAGTAAAACACGGCACAGTCAGAGGCGAATCCAAAGGTCCCCGGATCAGCAGAGGTGACAGCGAAATTAATCACACTTCTGCTCGGCTGACCACAAATAGGGAGCAATCTGTTTCAGAATAAACATTTCACAAGTACTTAATTGGAAAAGCATCGCATGACCTCCATAAAACAAAAGCGGTCGCAGACTCCAAAAGTTACACAACAGGACCATCCGTACAGACTAAAAGTCAGTCACTAGACGCTAACGAACAAGCCAATTAGGCACACCAGCTGGTCAGAGGGACATCAAAAGGGGGGCGTTTCTTTTCATCTCCTTCCCCGGAAGGATGCAGCCCCAGATACGTTTGGCTTTCCACTCGCCACTAGGAGGACGAACCCCATCACTCCCATGAACAGGAACCTAAATCTACCTCGGTCAGGAACGTTGTCTTGTTGCTGCTCTGCAAATATATTTAATGAGCTGTATTTACAAAATATTTTCATGGGACTTGAAGGAAAGTCCAGAGGCGGCTCATCTGCTCTGCACTCAGGACAGGGAACTCGATGCTGGCACCCTCTGGAATCCCTCTGCAAGCCGTGAGAGCTAAACTCAGCCACGTCACCTTCATGCAGGGCTAGGGAGTGAAAATGACAGGCCATGGCCCCAAGGCTCTTTTCCATACTTCATTGACTGTCAAGCAGGATCCACAACCATTTGTGAAACCTGAAGTGAGAGAGCTGAGCAGAGAGATCACAGTCCCAGCACTGGCACCTGCTGGGCTGAGGGCGCCTCTCCAGGGAGGGCCTGCAGTGCCTTTGTATTTGAGTTTACATCCACCAAATCCCCTTCCCCCGCCCCAGAGAAAGGGAGTAAATGAGAAATGAAATGGAAGAGAAGTTGAATAGTCTTGTAGTTAAGAGCTTAGACTCTGCTGACTTTCACAACCACAGAAATGTTTCTTCCACATACGGAAACTGAAAATCAACAAAGACAAAACGAAATATAAGCAGAAACAAGTGAACCTAACTTATTACAAATGAATAACACAAATGCACTAAAGCAACTCCGTCAAACAGCATTTTGACTATATATTCCAAGGATAAAAACAAAACAACTGCATGCAAATACTGTAGTCTAGTTGGTAGATTAGCTTTTCACAGAAAGGTGGATTGGCAATTCTGAGACTACTGTATGCGTAGTCCAGGATTGAGCAATAAGTCAATATATTGAGGAAAATGGGAGCCAGATTCCGAGAGGAAAAGCACTCTAGACTGAACCCTGTGGTAATAGATTGGAATTGCAGGCGTCACTATAAACTGTCTCTCTTTCTCTCTCTCTCTCTATACAAACTCTGTAAACAGTTTTTAAGATACATACACGGATATGCAGATCTAGAAACGCATACCAATGTATGTGCTGTACACAAATACACATTTCCTAGCTCTGCTCACTGAGAAAGCCAAAAAGCAAAGACACTCCAGTAGCAATGAGCATACCTGCACCCACATTTGCTTTCTAAACACCACCTTCTACACTAAAAGGAACCAGCACTCCTTAGAGAATGGCTGATTCTCGGCTGGGTCGAGGAAACCACAGGGTGAGCCTGGAGCATCTTGTGGCGCCAGAAAGCAAGGAAGTGCTCAAAAAGGTTGGGGACACGGAAGCCAAACCCACTTGAAGGGGCTCCTAATGCCCAAATCTGGACAATCAGAGCAACAAGAGACAATAGCAAAGGATTATAAACACAAACCTATGGAATAAAAATATAGTATCTATACTGACATAAATAACTGAATAAACAGAAAAACCAGGAGGTTCTTTCTTACAGAAGAATTCCAACTAATCAATGTAGAAGGAATAACAGACGTGGAAAAATCCCCATTCAGCAACCATGACATCCATCATTGTTTCAGAAAACACTCACTTGTGGATGCTAAAATTAGGGAGAGGCTAATTAGTATGGTCAGAAGCGAGGTACTTCCATAGGCTCAAGTATCTCCCCACCACACAGTTACTACTTCCAAAGGGGAAAACGGTTACCCCAGGATGCAGACGCCCCCCACGGCGCCGGGGGACCAAAGCCCGCCCGAGACAGCTGCACCACGTGCCGGGCCGGCGGCCGCTTCCCACCCACGGCGAAGCGAGCGCGAGTCCTCGGGAGGAAACAGCGGCGTTCCACAGCACGCGGGCTCGCGGAAGCCAGGGAGACGGAGGACGTGCCCCGGACGACAGGCGCGAGAAGACACGCGGGCCTGCCCGGGTCCGAGGAGCACAGTCCCCGCCGCCGGCCGCGCCTCCACAGCCCCGGACGGCGCCCGGCTCGCGTCAGCGACGGCCCCCTCGTTCCCCGGAGGCGCGCGCTCTGGGGAGCTCGCCAGGGCGCTGGGGAAGGCTCTGCGGCCTTTCCGCACGCGCCCCACGACCACAGACACCCGGCACCGCGGACCACACCGCGGGCGCAGGCCGTCCGCAGCCCGCGCCGCCCGGCCTCAGCGCCCGTTCCGCCGCCCGGCGGGACGCTGGCGACGGGGCGCCGGGACGGCCGCGCTCGGGTCGCCCGGGGGGCAGGCGCGCGTCCGCCCGGGAGCCCATTCGGCGGGGCCGGGAGGCCTCGGGTCGGCCCCGGGGGGCGCCCGAGGGGCCGCGAACCCAAGGCCCGCCGCCCGGCCCGAGCCCCCGCGCCTCACCCGGGACGCGCTCCGAGCGCCGCGGGCCTGCCGCGTTGCCATGGCGACCTGAGTCCGTCGCAGTGCTCGGTGCAGCGCTCCGGGCCCGCCGGCCGGAAACGCGAGCCCCGGCGCGGGGTTCCGGGCCCGCCCCGTGCGCCGGCACCGAGGGGCGCGTGGGGGTCCCCGGCCCCCCGACTCTGGGCGGGGGTCAGCCGAGTGAGACGGGCCGCAGGCCATCGCGGAGGGGCTGGGCGGAGGGCAGACGGCCGAGGCCGCCCGGTGCGACGGCCCTCCCTCGCCCGGTTGGGCTCCCCGAGCGCGCCCATCTGGTGGCCCCGACGTTGACTTGAGCCCGGGCGGGGGCTGCGCGTGGGGAGGAGGCGGCCCGGGGACGCACCTGGGGCGGCTGCGACTGCACGGGAGGTGTGGGAGGGGGCCCGGGGCTGCACGTGGGGGGCCGGCTGCAATTGGGGGGCTACAGGGGGCGTAGGGGTGCCAGGGCTGCTCGTAGGGCAGGCGGCTCTGCACCGGGCGTGGAGCGCAGTTCCGCGGGGCGAACGCGCGAGCCCGGAGAGATGCCGTGGACCGCGTGCATCCTCCAGCAGAGACAGGGCGCGGGGCGAGTCCCCTGGTGCGACGGGAAGCAGCGCTCGGACGGGTGGGGCTGCCGCGGGCTGGCTCTGGGGGTCCCGGGAGGCTCTTGCTCTGGGCGCTGCTGCACGGTGTTGGTGTGTGAGAATTCATCCGTTTGTCTGCACTCATAACCTGTGCGCTTTTGTGTTTCTGTATTCGATTACAAGTTAAAAAGAGAAACAAAACCTCCTTTGCAGGCAGCCTGCCTCACACAGGCAGCAAGCAAACCTTTCGCCAAGGTCCCCACCCCATGCTTTGGGTAGCCCTCCAGCCGGCTCTGAGCGGCATGACAACAAGTGGAGATAAAATACTGCTCAGCCCATCTGGCTGGTGGCACCACAGGGCTCCAATTAGTGATGGGCACAGAGGCTGGGGGACACAGTCTTCCCCCATGCCCTTGGTCCGGCCCTTCCTGTCCTCTGTGTTTTCCCCACCCGGATGGCGTGCCTGCTGCCCAAGCTGGTCCTGCCTGTGCTGGATAAACGTCTCACCCAATTAGTGGGAAGAAAGGTTCTGCTTTAGGAGGTGGCTGCTAGAGGGAGGTCAGTCCTTCAAGCCTCCTGGATAATGGCACAGACACCACGTGAAAATAGCCACGCCCTGCTGGAGGAGCCCGGAGGTCCCCGAGAACTTGAACCCACATCCCACAGGCCCTGGGCACCCTTGCTGCCTCCAGACCAGGGTAACCTGCTGTGGCAGAGCTGGGGTTCAAATCCCAGCTCCCCTCCTGCCGTATTAGCGCTTTCCAGGACTCGATTTGGTTCTCCATAAAATGGGCAAACAAGTTCCCTTCCCCGTTGTCTTGAGGATTAGAAACACCATGTGAATGACGGGTGCTGGTTCAGCCCCAGTGAAGGGGCTTGGTGGTGTGTCTCTAAACCAAAAGGACGAATAGGTCGCACCCTCTTCAATGAGGACAGATCCTAACAATGTATGTGAGCTGTGCACTGCACCATCCCTGGCCCCTGACCTTGACCCAGAGCCAACCCTAACCCACCCGACCCCAACCCTGACCCTAGTGCTAACCCCGAGGGCATCCCCAGACTCAGCATGGCCTTGCTTCCCGCGGGAGGGGCCAGCTCCTACCGCTGTTTCCTGGTGACATGTGTCTTCCAGGCCCCTCCTCCAGTCTCCCAACAACCCCAGAACTTCTTACCCTCTCACCTGAGCCCCAGCTAAGGCTTGCAGGATGCCAGGCCCAGAGAGGTGCCTTACTCACTGTCCCCCCACATCACAGCCAGCAAAATGGTGGAGGCTGCCAGGGGCCCAGGCGCTCGCCACCCTGTGAGGGGCCTCGTCACCCCTGGCCAGCCCCCACTGCCCCTCTGAGATCTTCAAACTTATCCACTCGGCCTCCCTGGGACTCCTTCTCCGTGCCCCACACCCCAGGAGCCCAACACATGCCTGTGGGAGGACAAAGGGATGTCCTGGATGCCAGTCAGGCCTGCAGACCCCTTGGCGCCTGCCATCTTTGCCCCCATCTTACTGCCCCGTCTCTGTGGTGCCCACCCCCCAGCTCAGGCCCCTCACTGCCTCATCCCCTCACTCATCTGACCAGCATTTAGTGACCATCCAGCTAGCACCCGCCGCCCTCCAGGAGCTCCTGCCTCCTGGGCCCACCAGGGCTGGCATCAACACACAGCAGCCCAAGTGGCCCCTGGGCCCAGCCTGCTCGACGGTCTCCCTACCTGCGTCTCTGCTCACCTCACTGACGTTCTCACCTAGCTCCCTGCCCGGTCTCCTCACAAGTCAGACCAGACCCTACATTCTCCCAGACCGTCTCCCCTGACCTGTCCACCATCCTGCTGGTCAGACCAGACTCGCAACCTTCCCTCCCCTCCCCCACCCAGAATGCCCTCTGCCCACCCTGCAAGGCAGTCCCCAGCCACCATGAGAGCCCCCCGTGTCAGCTCCCCACAGGCCACCCTGTGGTCACCCCACCACAGATGCACAAACAGAGCAGTGGAAGCTGAGGGAGCCTGCCCGGCCCCTGGCGAGCAGCACAGCCAGGATCTGACTGTCCCTGTGCCCTGGCACACAGTCGGAGCTCGGTAAATGCTTGTGGGGTGAGAACATTGGAGGGACGCTGAAGGGTGGCGAGGGGCTGGCGCTGGACCTTCCCCCCAGAGCCAGCAGGCTCTGAGGGGCCCGGCTTCCTGGAGTGTCTCATGTCACATGGGATGGCCCCCTCCATGTCACACGGACCTCCCACAGCCACCCTTTGGAGTGGTTCTAGAACCCTCCCCACTTTATAAATGATGAAACCAAGGCCAGAGGGGCTCAGGAGCGGGCCAAGGCTGCACAGCCCAGGCAGAGCTTGGGCCATCCTGCTTGCGTCAGTCCCCAGGGCCTCGCCCTGCCTGGCCCAGAGCAGACATCAACCCTGGGTGGTGGGCTGGCTTCATCCGAGAGTGGCGTAAACCAGAAGGGGCCACTCAAAGGGCTGGGCTTGGCCTGTGGGTCCTGGATCCCGGAATAGAGCCTGACCGCGATAGCCACCAAGTGACCACTGGATGAGCAGCCTGGCCTGGCAGCTGGATGCCCTCCCACGGCAGTGCCCCCAGGGGACGCAGGGAGCATCAGGGGCTGCCTGAGGAGGCCCCAGTTCTGACCACTGATGACTCCAGGTCCTTCCTCCGATTTTTGGCTGTGGGGCTCATGGTGCTGGGAGCTGACCTCACAGTGGGACCCCTCTTGCAGGCCTCTCATGGGGTCCCAAAAGCACAGGGAAGTAGGGTGGGGCCGGCCTGGGCGCCAACCTTTGGGGCCTTGAGAAGTCACGTCCTCCTCGGATTGGGAAAATGCCCCTGGTGGCCTGCTGCAGCAACTTCTCCACCTGCCCCCAGGCCCCAGAGGCAGGAAAGGCAGGGCTGCCACCTGCTGCCTGGGCCCCTGCCTGTGAGGACACCTCCAGAATGGGGTGGGCAAATTCCCTCGCAGGGTCCTGGGGAGAGGAGGACCCAGATAGGGAGTTCAGTGGAGTCCTTCACCCCCCTAGTGTGGCCCTGAATAGCCAGCCAGGTCTTCCCTGCCCTCAAGAACAAGGGGATGCCCTGTGAACCAGGAGGCAAGCTGGAGCAGGGGAGGGCATCCTCATGGTCCTGAAACCAAGAAGGGACTCTGGTGGGAAGGACAGGGCTCCTGGAAGGGACAAGGGGACCAGGGAGGCCAACGCTGCCATTTCCCAGAGGTCAAGGCCCAGAGGCAGAGGTAGGGATCCTGGTAAGCCGCAGACAGAGCGGGATGTCCCTCACGAGGCCAGCGTGAAAGTGGCGTACCACCCAATGGGTGGGCACCAAGCGCCAGGTTGGCCCCCAGGACGTCTTGACAAGAGGCTGCCATCTGTCCATCTTCCTTTACTCTCTAGCCCACTGCACAGACGGCAGCCTGTGACCAAGAGCTAGTTCCAGGGGGCTGGGGGCACCCCAGGGGACTCGTGGCATGTTCATACTGAAACAGAATCCTCAGAGAACATGATGTCCAGCCTCTGGGAGGACAACGAGGAAACCAAGGTGAGAGAGCCAAGGGGCTCAAGGGGTGGTTCCACTGGGCTCACAGCGCTGAGTCACTGGGCCAGGCCAGACAGGGGAGGATGCGGTCAGCACAGGGAAGTTGAGCAAGGCCTCGCCCTCCACAGGCTGGAAGGGATGCTAGAGCTTCACACGCAGCCCAGCCCCACTCCCTCAGCCTCTTCAGTGGTTCCCAGGCTGGGCCCCTGCCCAAGGCCTGGCCACTGTCCTCTTGCCCTCCATTCTGGTCTGGTGAAGGCCAAGAGTGGACTGCCTGAGATGCCCATCCTCCTCCTCAGGAGAACTTTCTGGCACCTCCGTGTGCCAGGTAGGGGCTGGGGTCATGACCTCCGTCCGCTGGAGCTGAGATGTTCCAGGTTGAGATTAAGAGGGATCTGGGGGGCGCTGTCACTCCAGGTACCACCAAGGAAAGAGGTGGCCCATGTAGGCCGAGCTCCATCACTGGAGGGCAGAATCAAGGGAGGAGGTGGTCCCAACCTGGGTCAGACCTCAGCAGGTAGGCAGAGCCTGAGGAGCATAAGGTGTGAGAGAGGCACCCAAAGCAAGGTCAGGTACAGAGCGTGTGGGTAGTGCCACCTTAGCTGGGCCCCCAGGGAGCCCAGCTGAGCAAGTGAGACCTGAATAATGTCCAAGGAAGAGAGGACAGAGGCCTGGCCGGGGCGCTGGCCAACGGGGGTGGTGCAGGAGGCTCCCTCCTCCACCACGTGGGGAATGGGCTGCAGGACCAGAGACCAGGCCACGGATGCAGGTGCCCTGGGGCCAGGCTGGGGGTTCCAGCGAAGGGAGGTGCTGTTTCCTGAGCATCCCTCACTCACCTGCATTCACCCAGCGCCCACTCTGGTCCAGGAGCTGTTCCAGGCACTAGGGTGAGCAACAGCTCTCCCAGCCTTGGGGGGCCACGGCCCAGGGCACGAGGAGCTGCAGGACTTGCCCCGGTCTGGATATGGAAGTGAGGGAAGAGTGATACCTGGAGAGGCCCAGGGAGCAGAGGGCTATGGGATCGGTGGGGGCACAGGAGGGAGCTCGGCATGGACCAAAGAACATAGAGGGGTCCTCGGGGGAACCTGGGCCAAGGGGCATTGAGGGGTCCTCAGGGGAGCCAGTGCATAGATGGTCTTGAGGGCCCTGAGAAGGGACAGGGCCACTCCTAGACAAGTCTGGACAGAGAGAAGAGGGGTGAGGACTGGGCCCCCGAAACGTGGGGTTGGGAGGTGTAGAGAAGCCCTCAGAGCTGCAGGCAGACCAGGCAGAGGAGACCTAGAGTTCTGGGAATGCCCATGGGGAGCAATGGGGCATCACCTGGTCACAGGTGTGTGACCTGAGGCCTGGGAAGTGGCCCCTGAATTTGCGGGTCAGGCCGGAGGCCTGGACAGGGAGTGTGGGGTAGCGTGTGTCTGCCAGGCGCCCCCCCGGGGGGGGTACCTAACTGAGTGAGGGTCTGTGCAGTGTTGGGCTCAGAGAGCCTCCTCAGCTCTCCTCCACCCACAATGGGGTGCTGTGCCTCACCTGGGGAGAAGGAACGGTCTCAGGTGTGGCTTGGCCACCCTCAGGCTGTGCACGGGCCACCGGAGTAGGCCACAGCCTGCAGAGGTTGTGGAGCTGCCAGCTCTGTTCCGGAGCCCCGTCTCAGGAGGCTGCAGATGCTGGGGGCCAGGCCCGGCCAGCAGAGGGGCGCCCACTACCAGCCCTCGGTGGTGCTTCTGGCCATCAGTTCTCCGAGGGCAGCATCCTGGGTCCCTGCCTGGCCACTCCACCACTCCTTAGTGACATCTCACTCAGGCCAGGGCTGGGGGCAAACAGTGGCAGGTGAGGTGGATGGGGCACAGGGAGGTGAGTTCCACAGCCACTGCCCCTGGGCCAGTGGGACACAGAGGGAGGACAGGCCTGTGGGCAGCAGAGGAGCTGTCCATTGGGTGCCTGGCTGGGGGGCCTCCAGGAGGAGGGGAAGGAGCGACAAGCAGCAGGGACCAGAGGGACCAAGGCTGGAAGGGCCACCTGTGGGGCCTGGAGGGTAAAGGTCCGGGAGGACCAGGGGTAAGGGGGAGTGTGGACACAGGGGGCAAAGAGGGAGGCGAGGGGCTCCAGCCAGTGGGAAGCGCCAAGTGACAGTTCCAACCCTGACTTACGTTCCCCATGTCCTAGTCCCTTCCCCGGGCAGACCCAGGGCCTAGAGGGCCCTAAGGAGGGACACAGGGAGTCCTGACACCCCTCCTGCCCCCAGCCCACAGCTCAGGATGGGGCAGGGATGGCAGAGCGCTGTTGGTCACCCATGGATGAAGAGCAGGTAGCGTGGAGCCAGAGGGAGGGAAAGCCTCTGGGGAGCGGACCCAAAGGGCCTGAGGGCAGCAGGCAGGGGCAAGGGGAGCCCAAATGCTCGGGACCACTGCCTGTCCAGCCTCCAGGCCACAAGGCTGGGCTGAGAGAGGAGGGCTCACCAGCCCAGCCTGATCCCAGGAGAGATGGGTCTCTCCGATGGCCTGGCCTGGCTTGCCCAGGTCAGGCCAGCCCCACGGAGCCAATGGCCTCCAGTGCAGCTGAGGCTCCAGGCACCCCACAGCCCTTCATGCCAGGGAGGACTGCTCCTCCCCTGGTGCCAGGCAACCCTGCCTCCTGCTCTGTGCCCATCACTAAGGCCTCCAGCCCGAGGCTGGTGATCTGCCCACTGAGGCTCCAGTGCTGTGGGGGCAAGGGGCTGGGGCAGGGCTTTGCTGCCCCAGGAATAGGATGGGGAGACCCAAGGCAGCCTCAGGCCCCACAGGGAGGCCCCTGCCCAGCGGCGCCTGCTCCAGCTTAAACATGGGAGCAGGCTGATCACATGCACGTATTCTTATAATTCTGAAAGTAACAGATCCAGTGGTGCTGGGACAACTGGACGTCCATGTGCAAAAGAGCAGTCAGATCCTCATCTCACACCATATGCAAAAATCAACGACCTAAACATAAGAGCTAAAACAGTAAAACTCTTAGAAGAAAACGTTGGGGTAAGTCTCCACGGTCACGCGTCATTAGATATGATGCCAAAAACACAGCAAGTAGAGAAACCACAATAGAACTTTTGTGCATCAAAGGATGGTACAGGAGAGTGAAAAGACAACCCATGAAACGGGAGAAAATGTTTGCAGAGCATCTATCTGATAAGGGTCCACAACATATAAAGAACTCTTAAAACTCAACAGTAAAAGGCAAACAACCCAATTTAAAAATGAGTAAAGGACTTGAATAGACATTTCTCCAAGAAGATACACAAGTGGCCAACAAGCCCATGAAAAGATGCTCCTCGTCATTAGTCATCAGAGACATGCAGATCAAAACCACAATATGATTCCACTTCACACGGACTAGGATGGCTTTCATGTTAAAAAAATGGAAAATAACAAGTGTTGGCCAGGACGTAGAGAAATAGGAACCCTTATGCACCGCTGGTGGGAATGTAAAGTGGCGCTGCTGCCGTGGAAGACAGCTTGGCAGTTGGTGCCTCAAAAAGTTAAACAGAGAAGTATCACATGATCAGGCAATTCCACTCCCAGGTCTACACCCAAGAGAAACAAAAACATACGTCCCCACAGAAATTTTACAGGAATGTTCATAGCAGCATTATTTGTAATAGCCAAAAGGTGAAAACGACCCAAATGTCCATCAACAGATGAATGGAGGATCAAAGATGGTCTGTGCACACCATGGCATATTATTCAGTCACAAACAGGAGTGGAGTCATAAAGGCTACCACACGATGAACCTTGGAAAGGCTGCGCTAAGTGAAAGAAGCTGGTCAGGAAAGGCCACCTCCTGAACGATTCTTTCCATGTGACATACCCAGAACAGGCGGAGCCGTAAAGACCCAAAGCCAACTAGCGGTTCCCAGGGTGGGGGAGAAAGGAATGGGGAATGACTAATTAATGAGAGTGGGATGTTTTTTTGGGGTTTCATGGGGTGATGAAAAAGTTTTAAAACTAGAGGGAGCTGGAGTCGCACAGTATTGTGAATCCACTAGAAACCACTGAGCTGTGCACCATATATGAGAATTGTATATTATGTGAATGTTGCCTCAATTAAAAAAAAAAAAGGAGTCAATAACAACAAAAAGTAATAGATATTCCCTGCAGGAAAACTGGGAAATTCTGGAAAGGTATGGAGGAGAAAATGGAACATAGCCCTCCCTGAGCCACGTGGGGCATGCACTCTGTCTCTGCCCAGGCCGATGCATGATTCTCAAAGCAAAATCCTGAACCTACTTCGCCTTCCACTTTGCATCCTGCTTCCACCTCACCTTGTGTTGGGAGCACTTCCCGTGGTCGTTGCCTTCAGAAACACGACGGCTTGAGTAAAACTCGGATGACCGCAGCGTCTGTGCCCTTTGGGCTGTTCTCAGCGGCCGAGGGCAGCAGCACCGTCCCCCCCTGAACCCCCAGGTGCTGCTCCTGAGGCCCAGGGAGGGGCTGGGGACAGCCCAGGAGGAGAGGTGAAGGGGCGGCCCCCATGGCTGCGTCCTGCAGCCCAACATCAGGGCTGGAGGGGTGTGTGGAGGGGTACTGCATAGCCCTCAGGTCTGGGTTTCAAGTCCACTCGCCCTGCAGCTGGGCAGGCCTTGGAGCTCAGGGCTCCCGCCCGGCTGCCCTGCCTTCCCTCTGCAGCATTATCCCCATGGGCTGAGATCCACCTAGAAAAGCACTGCCTGGAGGCTTCCAGGCTGGTGGGAAGGAGGAATGTCAGCCCCCTCCCCAGGGGGACCGGTGGTTGCGGCCCTGACAGCAGTTCTAGCCTGCTCCACACCTGCTACCCCTTCCTCTTCCTTCCAGGGCCAAGGGCGGGGTATTGGGAGCCTCTGGGGCCTCCAAATTCTTCCATCCTCCTCCCTTCAAAAGGTGGAGCCAAGTTCCCACCTTTTGAGTGTGGGAGGGGCCCAGTGACTTAAACCAATGGAAAGCTGCAGGAGTGATGGTGTTCGATTTCCGAGACTAGGTGTACAAAGGCTCCCTGGCTTGGACGCTCACTCTGGGAAGCCGGCTGCCACGGTGGGAGGGCACTCAGCAGTCCTACAGAGAGGCCCATGCGTGGAGGAACTGAGGTCCCTAGCCAACAGCCATGGGAGTGAGCTGTCCTAGAAGCGGGTCCTCTTGAGAGTCCCTGACTGCCCAGCTCGGCCACCCCAGATTCCTGACCCTCAGACACTAGGCGAATAATAAATGCTTGTTGTTCTAACTGCTAAGTCTTGGGGATGATTTCTTATGTAGCAATGGAGAATGAACACAATTCTCGGGGGTGAGGGGGGACCCTGGTACCAGGCACCTTTATCTCCTCGTGTTAGGACTCCCCCAGAGCCAAGGCTCCCCGGCTACGGATTGGGGGGATGGTGGCAGGACATTTGACACCACCGTTTTGTTTTGACAGGCTCCTTGCAAAAGAGAAGCCATGGCTGAGTACCAAGCCTAGGGGACAGCCCATACCCACCCCGGCCTGCCCAGGATCGTGCCCCACTTACCAGGCCCCATGATTTGAGTATCAGATCCTCAGCACAGGCTCACTGGCCTCAGGTGGAAGAGGGCCCAGCATGTGCAAAGGCACGGAGGCCTGGAAGAGGGCGGACAGAAGACTCCCAGGAGCCTTGTGGCCTGGCTGCTGCTCCCCTGCACCCCTGCTCTCTACCTCCCACAGCTGTGTGGTCTGCACCCAGCCAGACCTTGGCCTCCTCCCTCCTCCCACATCCGGCCCTGGCCCCCACATCTGAGCTCAGGTATGCGCTGAGTCCTGCCTCTCTTGGCAGGGGCTCTCCCGAAGAAGTTTCCTCTGAGCTGGCCCCTCATTGGAGGCCAGGGGTGGAGCAGGAGGGGGTGCCGGGCTGATGCAGCACCAGAGCAGGCTTCATGAAGCCAGGAGGGAGATGCAGAGCCAGGCAGGGCCTCAGGCGCCGTGGCGCAGGTCTCCTCTGGACGCTGGACTGTGGGACTGTGGGAGGGCTGACGTGCTTGTCGTCCACTGTGGGAGACCCGGCCTGGGCTTGCCCAGGGTTGGCCTGATGATGGGGCGGGAAGAGGCAATGCCTTGGAGACGGGAGGAAAACGGGGGTGTTCGGGTGGGCCAGGAGAGCAGGGTGCACCCAACAGGTGAAAAGGGCAGGACTTTTAAACCCTCCCGGGAGTGGTCAGGTGGGCTTCACTGCACCCACCTCACAGACTGGAGAGTCAGGTCCAGAGGCACCCCCAAGTTGGACTTGGCCCCCAACACCGTTTTCCACTCTGCCACGTTCCCTCGTTCCACCTCAACCAGACTCGGGCACATCTGCCCAGCGACCCCACTGAGCTTGGGTTCTGAATGTTCTGGTAACGACACCAAGCCTGTCCCATTTCTGTCTCTCAGAGACATGGGTGAGAGGTCACTGTGGCCACCAAGGAGAGGGGTTCAGTTGCCCAAGTCAGCCGTCCCTGGACTCAGCTCCTTATGCTGTGCTGCTGTTAGTCACCTCCCAGATGGGACCCTCCCTCCAGGGCTGCTGCAGGGTCAGGGGAGGAGTGGGGAGCTGGGGCGGCCCCCTCTTGACGGACCTTGGCCAGCTCACCGGGTACCGCTCGGTCTCCTCATGGCTCTGGCTCAGCAGGCCCCCCAGCACCAACTCCCGCTCAGAGCCCCATGCTTTCTGCTTTTGGCCCCTCAGGGGAAAGTCAATGGCTGTCAGAGGGTCACTCACCAGGCAAGCCAGAGCCGGCCGCCACTCCAACGTGCTCCCACCCCACACCTCAACTCCCCCACAGACACCCCAATCCCTCCACAGACACCCCGGACCTCCAGACACCCCCAGCTCCCCCACAGACACCCAAACCCCTCCAGAAACAACCCCAACCCCCCCACAGACACCCCCAACACCCATATAGAACCCCCAACTCCCCCACAGACAACCCCAACCTCTCCACAGACACCCCAACCTGCCTACAGACACCCCAACTCCCCCACAGGCACCGACCCTCACAGGCACTGACCACTCCCCCACAGACACCCTAACCCCTCCACAGACACCCCAAACTCCATACGGACAACCCCCATCCCCCCACAGACACCTCAAGCCCCGCACAGACCCCTCAACCCTCCACAGACCCTCACCCCCATGCCCAACACCCGCCCTGGGTGGGGAGTGCAGGTGAGTCAGGCTGGGCTGGCCGACAGGGCAGGAGTCTGGCCTCTGCAGCCTGTTTCCGCCTCTGCCCACAGCCTGGGCCACCGAGGGGTTAATATGTTTATTTTTCTGTGAGCCTGAACTGATTGCAAGGGCCAGGCTGTCCCCGCTGGGGGAGGGTCCTCGGCCACCCCCCACCACCCGCTGGCCTCAGTCATCTGCAAGGGTGGCTTCTCCATCCAGCAGTCAGGGAAAGTGTGGCCGCAGGCGTGGAGTAAGAGTGAGAACTGGCTGTGACAGTCGAGCCACCAGGTCCCTAAGGAGCCAGGACCCCAGGGCAGGGGACCATGGCTTGGCTGGAATGGCTGTCCCATGACTCAGCTTTCTTCCCCAGGCCCAGCCAGTCCTGGCCCCCATCCTGTCCATGGAGTGGTCGCAGCAGAGCTGGGTGGCCTGGAGTCCAGTGAGGGGTTCTCAGGGCTCGAGGATGGGGGGTCTGCATGGTTCCATCAGGTCCCGGAAGGCTTCCTAGCGCTTGGGATCTGGCCTTGGGTGGGAGCAGGAGGCCTGTGCTGCCACCCTCCCTGGGCCTCGGAAGTCTCTCCAGATTTTCACGATCATTTTCAGAGATAGAGGTGGAGCCTTGCTCCCATCCTCTGTCTGGGTGCACACGGAAAACAGAGATGGGACGTGGACCAGAGGCAGGTGATGCAACCTCCTCCACACCCATCTCCTCTGCAGGGGATGCTCTTGGGGACGGTGGAGCGTGGCCCCCAGGAGCTGCAGCCAGCAGGAGAGTGGTGGAGGATAGCCCTAGAAGCCCCTCAAAGCACATTCCAGGGCCTGATGGGACCTGCAGCTGTGACTTCCAACAATTCTAGGAACTGGAATTGAGGAGACGGAGGGGAGGACGGGGCAGGTGGGGGCACTGGCAGCAGTGTGGTGGACTGTGAGGGAGGGCAAGGCCGGGAGCAGGTCCAAGAAGTCTGGTGGAACCACCCTCTCACCAGGGACAGCTGCATCTCTCCAGGTCACCCACCCCCTCCCTTTCAGAAAAGGGCAGTTGGGCTTGGGGGCTGGCCCAGGCCACTGCGGAGGACCAGGCATTGGAGCTAGGTCTGGAGTGGGTGCCCCTGGTCTCCCCTGCACCACGGAATTGCACTCACAACTTCCCTGGTCTGCTCAGGGCTCCCGACCCTGGAAAGGGGACTGAAGCATCCAGGGGGAGCTCTGTGGGGGTTGCTCAGATCCCCTCTGGAAGGCACCTCAACTCAAACCTGAAGGTGCCCCCTGAGGCTGTGTGCACAACGGAGCCTGGCCACCTAGAGTTGGGGTCCAGACACAGGGCCTGGGGTGCCCCCCAGTGCCAGGCACCCCAATGGAGCCTTTCTGAAGGCTGAGCGTTCAGAAGTAGGGAGGCAACCTGCCCCTGTTAAGGGGATGCCAGAGTCCTCAGAGGTGGGGCCAAGGGTCTCAGGTCTCAGAGGCTCCCGGCCCTCCCCTGCAGGGCCCTCCCAGGCGAGGCCCTGGAGTGAGCCTTCTTTACCCTTCCTCTGATCATCAGCAAGTTGGTTTCCCACACGGGCCCACCTGCCATCCCACTTCCGGGTCTTCCACCCCACCCCCAGTCAGAGCCACGCCCCAGAATGCTCTGCTCAGGTGGGGGGACTGGAAAACCAGTGCCTAAGCAGTCTGCCCTCTATGCCCATGTGATGTGGGGAGTCCCTCCTCAGCTCTGGGTGGCCCATGTCCACGGAAGACCATGCCTGGGGGGCTCTGAGTCTGGGGGACTGTCCTGTCCACCGGCCTCCTGCAGGACCACGGTGTCCCTGGATGACTGCCCCCAGCTCTCCCAGCTGGACCCTGGGGCTCCTCCCCTTCTGGGGGGGCAAGGGCCAAACCTGAGGTACTCCCTCAGATCACTGGGTTGGGGCATAAGGGTCTTCCCAGGTCTTGGAGCTCAGAGAAGACCCAGCTGTCTAGCCTTAGGGAGACTGAGAGGCGGCGGGGAGACCCCAGCCATCCCAGCCCTATCTGTTTCCCCTTGTTGGTCACTCTGGGCTCTTTGGTTTGGGGGTGGGAGTCAGGGGCCAAGGGCTGCACAGGTCTCACCCATGAGGAATCTTCAGTACCTGGGGTGGGGCATCCAGGTGGCAGCAGGAGGGACCCTGCCCTGGGCAGGGTGGGCATCTAAGTAATTTGAGGGAGGGGAGGGTCGTGCCCTGCCCTGCCAGAGGCAGGAAGCACCACCATGGGTGGAGGATTCCTTCCTGCGGCTCCGGCCTGACCCAAGTGCTGCGAGGCCTCACCTCCTCCTCAGATGCCCACCCACCCTTGTGTACCTACAGCTGGTGAGGAAGCCCAGCGGTGTTGGCTGGTGCAGGCAGATGGGGGTACCACTTAGGACTGGGCTGGATTGCTGAGACCCTGTGGGGACCCCCTGTCCCCCAAAGGCCCCAGAGAAACCCAGGGTCCACGCCAACTAAGTGGGGTCTTCGTCCAGGGAGTCCTTAGCCCCCGAGCGGTGCTGGAGGCTTGGGCTCTGCTCACCATTCCCTCACATGCGCATGCTTAGGTGGCGATTTCCACAACATTTTGGGGTGAGGGTGGTCAGGCCCAAGGCAGGGGTGGGGGACCAGACTGGGCCCAGACTCCAGGAGTGCTAGGGCTCTTTTCACAGGGGGCAGGTGGGGGGTGGTCTCTAACCATCCGAAAGAAAAAGCAGAAGGCCTCAGTTGTCTTGGCATCTCAGAAGGCAGTTGGATGGTGGACTCTGGACCAAGAGGCCAATACTGCCATTCTGCCCCGGCTCTTTAATGTGCTCCCCTCCACAGGCCCCTGGAAGGCTTACTCCTCCACCGATGCTCACTCTGCACCCACATCCTGGAGGAGCTGGGATCTTCCTGATAAGTCAGAGTTACCAATGCCTCAGCCTCCTGCAGCCCCAGGAGACTTGGGGTGTCATTTTGAAGTTGGTTAGATGGCAAGTGTTCCTGTGGTCCTGGCTGGTGGCCGCCACCAAGTGGTGTCCTGATCCAGGCCACCAAAGGCCACACACCCTGGAGCCTCCTCAAACCTTAGCTCTTTCCACGTGGCAGATGAGAAAGATGAGGCTCCAAGCACCCTGCCTAGGACCCACCTGGATCAACCCTCCCCCGTGGGCGGGTGTGGCTCGGCGTGCCATCGGGGAGCGCCTGGGGGGCCGGCGAGGTTCTGGGCGAATGAAGGGAGGGGCAGAGGCGCAGGGCCGGGGGCAGAGGCTTTATTTGGCTTCGCAAGGCGCGCGGAGCCACATGGGGAAACGGAAGTTCAGAGAGGATGACAGCCTTGCCCAAGATCACCCAGGCAGCTCAGGGGGGCCAGGCCCGCTCCCCAGGCCAGGAGAAGCCGCCACCGTTCGCACCCAGGAGGAAGTGGAGGTTTGCATCGGGGCGCAGATCCCAGGGAGGTCTGGGGAAGGAGGCCTGTGGGCCTGAGAGTCGAGCCGGGAGGCAGGAACCCCCGGGGTCCGTGGACACCTCGCGGCACGGGGTGCGGGTGGGTGTGAGCGCGTCCACTTGTCAAAGGGCGCGGCCTGGGCGTGGAGGGGCGAGGGGATCCTTGCCCCGGAGCACTCGGGACCCGGCCGTGCTCCCACCGGAGCTGGGGCGGAAGGAAGAGAGCGCCCACGGAGGGGGAGACGAAGGGGCGGGAGGGGGCTGAGCGCCGGGGCTCCCAACCCAGCGCCAGGGCGAGGCGAGACCGGGGGCCGGTCCGAGGACGCGGGGGGCGCGGGCCAGGCCGGGCGAGAAGACAAGTCTCCGGGCCGGGGTCCGCGCAGGAGTCCCTCGGCCCGGCGGGAGCCCTGGGGACGCGCCGTCCGGGAGCCCTAGGGGCGCCCCTTCCGCGGCGGCGCGGGGTCCGGGCGGGGCGAGCAGGGGCGGCGCCAGGCGGCGGTGACGTGCGCGGGGGACGTGCCGCGCGAGCGACCAGAACTGAGTCGCCCCCGGCGCGGCGCCCGGCAGCGAGGCGGGCAGAAGCGCGCGGCGGCGAGCGGCGGCAGGTAGGCGCGGCCCGGATGCTTGGCGCGGGCCTCGGGCCGGGACCCTCCGCGGACCCCGGCGCTGAGTCCGCGCCCGGCGTGGTGGCAGCTCTGAGGTCCGCGCTTCCGCCCCCCTCACCCCTTACTCTCCTGGTCCTGGGGCGCCCGAGGCACAGACGAGCCCCCCACTCCAAGCAGCCCCCATCGAGGGGCCCCGGGGAACCAGCTGCACCCTTTCGTGCCCTCAGACCCGGGATGCGCGACCTCGCCTTCCCGGGCCGGCCCCGGTGCCTTTCCGTCGGGCGGCCCTCGGGGGCTGGACTGTGACCAAGACTACTGCACCCGGCTTCCGAGTTGGTCCCGGGTATAAATAGCTCGGTCTGTGGCGGGCGGCCGGGGCGCGCGGGCTATATTTGGTGGGACTGCCGCCGGGCCCGGGCCCCCTCCCCAAGGGAGTGGGAACACGTGCGCTCAGGGCGGCGGTGCTAATTGGGGGGCGGGGGGGCGGTTTCCAGCCGGCAGTCCTCTCCATCATCTCCCGCTTCTCGCTGCCGCCCGTACACTCACTAACCCATACCTGCCCTCGGGCGACGGTTTCCACCCCATAACCGGGGCAGAGAGGTGGGGGCCCCCTCCGGATCAGGCTGGACCCCTGGCTTTGCTTCACCCGCTTCTCAGACCCCTAGCCCATGGGAAAACCAGCTGGGGCCTCAAGAGCCTCAATTTATTTATCTGAAAAGTGGGTTGATAACTCACCTACCTGGATGTGACTGGAAGGGAAGCAGTTAGTCTGGTGGTGGCCACTGAGGGTAGCTGGAGTCTGGTGAGGGACAAAGGGGCAGCCTAGGGGCCAGAATGCTTTTCTGTCCTAGAGGTGCTGAGCTGCACTTCCGGAGGTGCCTGGGCTGACAGGATCACACTGTGTGATGACCATGGCCAGGCTGGGTGGTCTGAGGTACAGCAGATGGCAGCCAGACCCTCTCCCATGCCACCCAGGCCTGAGGGGCTTGTCTAAAGCCAAAGAGCAAGGGTGGGTGCTGAATGGATGGGTGGGTTCCAGGGGTCCCCTGCATCATTCCGAAGGCTCCAGGGTTTGCTAGGCCAGGTGGGTGCTGGGAGGGACAGGGACAGATGCATGAGTGTGTCATGGAGGTTGGACTGGGCCCCTGGGGACAAGCAGTGATTGAGGACTGGATCCCATCGTGGGACGTCTGTCCCCAGAGGGGCCCTGAGGGCACTGGTGGCAGTGCCCAAGCAGGTGTGGAGCCTTCCTGCCCAGCAGTCTGTGGTGTGGACACACCTTGGGGTAGGCATTGGGAGCCTGGTCCCAGTGCAGGCTCTGTAACCACCCCGTGTGACCTTGGGCAGGGCCTGACACCCAGGAGGCAACACTGACTCCAACTGGACACTTCAGTTTGGAGGGGAAGCAACGAGGGGATGTTTGTGCTCCCCAGAGCAGCGGCCCGGGAGTGTGTGTGGACGGGGGCCCAGGGGGTCCCACTCATTGCCAGGCCGTGTCCCCCCTGCCAGGCCAGACTCATTCCAGGGCGGGTCCCCACAGTGACCTGGCTGGTGTGGAGGGGAAAGGCCAGTGCCATCCCCTGGATCTGAGAAGCCTAGAAGGGCGACCCCAGGGCCACAGGCTGGCCCTTCTGGGAGGTGGCAAGTGGAGAAGACGCTGCGCAGAGCGATCGATCCGTCCGTCGGAGGCGCCTCCCGATCAGGCCTGAGGCGCACCGGGCACTGGGCCGGGACGCAGGGGCGGGGCGGGAGCGCACAGGGCCTAGGGCTGCTCACGGCGTCGCCTCGGCGAGGGTAGACGTGCCGGCCTCAGTCCTCATCTGTGAAATGGGCCGCGCGGGGACGCCGGTCCCAGAGACCCGGAGTCTTCAGTCAGCGTTCCCAGCCCAAGCCGCGCCTACTCGGCCCGGCCCCTCTAGAGGGAAAGTAAAGCCAGTCCCGCCCCAGGGGAGCGTCGGGAGAGGCCGCACGGTTCCCTTCGGCGCGCGGGTCCACTGGAGCCCAGTGCGGGCGGGACTCGCTGCCCCCAGGGACCCCACGCGTGGATCGCGCGCGCCGGCCAATACGGTAGCGGACGGGAAGGGCGCCTACTCCAGGCAATACGGCGGCGGCTCCTCCCTCGGCGCGGTCACGTCCCCCACGTCCCGCGGCCAGGCGAGCGGCCGGGGTGGGGCGGGCGGAGCGTGCTCGCGTCCCACCCCCACCCCACCCCACCCCGTCTCTGCCGGGTGGGAGCCGACCCCCACCTGCCCAGCCGGAAGCGGGGCGTGGTGGGTGGAGCTCAGGGTTCTGAGCTCAGGTTCCTTCCCCGCCCAGCCTTCCTGTCCTCCGCAGCCACCTCCCTCTCTCCCACCTGCCCCCCGGCAGGCCGGGTGGGGGCGTGGTGGGAGCTGGGAGCCCCGGTGTTGGTGGGAGAGGCGTCTCCTGGCCGTGGGACTTGCTGACTCAGAGACTCCCTTGTTGGCCTTCACCTTAGGGCACTGTCTTTATGGTCGGGGGCTGCAGGGAGATGAGGAATGGGACAAGGTGGCCACGTGGACGCAGAGTGGAGGGTCCAGGCCTGGAGGAGAGGGCCTGGGGCCTGCTCCAGCCTCCACTGCCTCCTGGCCCCTCCTCATTGCCCTCGGAGTCTTCCAGGTGAGGGGGCTCTGACAGGGTAAGCCCAGAAACGTCCCCAGGGCCACTTGCTCATGGTCTACTCCTTGTCACAATGGGGGATGGTTTTGGAAGGCAGAATGACTCAGAGCGACGGGCTGGCTCTGGGGCACACTGTCCAGTCTGGCGAATGAGGCCAGTGTTTCTGCCTCGCTGGCCCCTGCAAGGAGAGGTGAGCCCACTGGGGAGCTTGTTGGGACACCAGGCATGCACTGGGGGGCTGTGGGGTCAGTGCAGGTGGGGTAGAGGGTCCAGGTCGGGCTTAGCAGGCCTGGGACAGACCCTACAACGGTGCCCACCTCCCACCTCCCCAGAAAAAATCCCAGGCACCTCCCTCCAGTCACAGTTCTGCACACAGGTGGGGGCAGTGCTGCAATGGGCACCTGGGGTCCTGCCCCCAGCCTGGGAAGAGGCCAGGTGCTCTGAGCAGTGGTGCTTTCTGTGCCCCTGGTGGGGGAGGACATCTTGGACCTGTTTGCACAACAGGGGCATTTGGGGAAGGAAGAAACGGGGAGCCCCCCCTTCTCCTGAGGGCACAGCAACCTCTTGTCCACTGCCTGCCCCTGGGCTTCAGGGGCCTCGGGGCTCAAGAGGAGCCAGGTGCTAGCCACACTGGGGCTGTTTCCTTGTTGCTCAGGCATGTCTCCAAGGCCTGGTGGTACAAGAGTCCGGGAAGGAATGTAATTGCCCCCTTCCTGCCCCGCCCACCCAGAGCTGGCCTCCAAGGACTGGAAGTCCATTAGATAACTGGCCAGCCTCCTCTGGAAGGCATACCTACTAAGCCTCTGGGACAGGCTGCAGGCTCTAGGGCCCAGGGCCACCACAGTGAACCCAGCGGCTGATGGACCACAGAGCCGAGGTGGGTGAGGGCACCACCAGTACAGAGGCCTAAGGGGGAGCATGCCAGGGTGCACTGGGGATGGCAGCGGGCCTGTGGGCTGGAGCAGAGTGGCAGAAGGGGGGCCCCAGGAGCTGGGAGTGTGAGGAGTCATACTGGGAACATGTTTGTGCAAGGTCTGCGCCAGCCCTCCAGGTGGAGATGTGGAGCTGGCAGGGCTGGGCACTGTGGACACCAAGATGGAATTCAAAGCTGGGCTGAGTGTAAGCAGAGAAGGGGGCACTGGTGAGAGGGGGTGATGCAGGAGAATGAGGTCCCGAGTCCTGACCCCAGCTGGGACTCTCACCCAGACAGCCAGTGGATCCATGAGGGAGCAGCTGCAAGGGCCCGATTTGGGAGGGCACAGTGGACCCTCAGATGTGTGGTCTGCTGAAAACGTCATTCCTAGGGAGCCCTGTGGCACACTCCTCCTCCTGCCGTCCTCTGCTCAGCTCTCAGCTGCCTGGGGTTGTGGGACCTTGACGGGACCTTCGGGGGCAGCCCCTGGAGCCTCGTCTGACCCAGAAGCAGGCACACGCACCCTACCTGGTAGATCAGCTTTCTGAGGCCCAGAGGGCGGGTTATTTCTGGGCTGGGGACGTGGTTTGCATGCCTCCCTGGGAGGGTAAATGTCACTGAAAGGCCAGCGGGTCAGCATGTAACACGGACCTGCTGGCGCTGCCTCCCCCTGCAGTGAGGGTCCCTGACAGCCCCCAAGGGGGGCCACTCCTCCCACCCTGCGTCTAGCCTGGGCAGGGGCAGGGTTTTCCTTGGAACATGAGTCAGCCTGTGCCTTGGTGGCCCTCCTCCCCGAGTGTGGAAGGGGTTGATGAGGCCGATTGGCTCTTGGAAATCCCAGCCCCTTCTTTACACCCCTTGCCCCCAAACACATGCACAGCCCTGCTGGGCAGAATCCCTCTGCCCCACACCTAGAGCCGCAGCCCCTACCTTCTTCCCTGCTTGCCCACCACCCCCCACTGGCAAACTGAAACCTTGCTGAGAAACTTCACTTTAAGGTGGGGCGAACAGGGCGGGGGTGCCATTTCAATGTGGCTGGCACCCCAGGGTAGGGGTTAGCTGGGAGAAAGCAGTGTCTGAAGAGCCTCTGGGGTTCCGGGGTAGGTGGGAGAAGTGCCCATGCTGGGCCTTGGTCCAGACGCAGAGGATGGGCCCCTCCCCACGTGAGCCTCACATGGCAGCCACTTGCCCAGAACACAGGTCCCAGAACACGCTGTACCCTCCTGGCCTCTGAGCCTTGGCACCCACCGCCGTCTCCTCACCCTCTGAGATGCTAGTTCAGGGGACACCCCATGTCTCACAGGCAGCCAGCGTCTGTCTCCTGGGGACCTTGGGAGCCTCCAGGGAGGGCCCAGCCACAGCAGGCAGCGGACAAGCAGAGAACGGAGCCTCGAAGGCTGGGGCTCCGCCTGTGAGCGCCAGGCATGGCTGGCACAGCAGGGAGACCTCAGAGAGAGGCCCTGTTTGTTTTGTGACCTTGGTATAATACAGAGTTGGCCTGTTTCTAATTGTTGGTTCCAGACACACTCCCCTCCTTGGCCTTTGCACATCCCACTTGATTTATTTTCAAAAGTGCAATAAATGTGTATGAATGAGCCCAGAACCGAAAACAAGCTGGGATTCTGAGGACAGCCAACCCCTCAGTGCCTCCATGACAGTGACCCCTGTCGTGTGTCCTGGGTCTGGGGTTCTACCTTAGAACTGTGCTTTCTACCTTATACAGTGTCAATGCATCACACTGTATTCCTAAAATATATATTTTTTAGTTTTTTGCTTTTTCTAAAGTTACCCTGCTGTGTATACCTCAGAGACCTTTTAAACTTAACAATAAGGTGGGTAGGGACATCTGCCTTGGTGCCCCTCGTGTGTTTTGGCCAAAGGATGACTTTGCCCCTTTGTCTCATCCCAGGCTCAGGCACATGGCTGCACAGTCGAGGCTGGTCTCTGGAGGAGAGACCACAAGGGTGGGACTACATGGGACCTGTGCTCAGATCCTCCAGGCACAGAGGCCCTTGTCCTCACTCTGTTCCTGTCCCAGGTCCTATGTATGCCTTAGGTGCAGAAATGGGCCACCTGGGGGGCTGTGCCAGGTCACTGGTTTGTGGACATGTTTGTAGGAGGATGGGGGCTCCCTTGGTTGGGGCACCCAGTGTACCTTTCAGCTAACTGTATCCCCTGGACGGCTGTTCAGCGTTTGGCCTCAGAGACAACCCCCGTCTTGCTCACAGAAGTCCAGGAGCCTTCCGAGCACTCGGGGCAAAGAGCAGTGGGCAGGGCCTGAAGACACTGGGGTCTAGGTACCAGGAGAGGCAAGAGCTTCTCTTGCGCTACCCAGAAGTGGCGCCTGTGGCCCTGGCCCAGCTGGGAACCAGTGCACCTCCGGCCCAGCCTAAGGAGGGGGTAGGGCCACTGTTCTGCTCCAGTGGGCTGTGTCTGCCTTGTCATCACCCTGACAGCCAGCTGGCCCCTGGGGGTCCAATCATCAAACAGTAGTGCTCACAGACAGCAGCTACTGCTTGGAATCATCTAGGAGCCCCTTTAAAAAACACCCTCGTACACACACACCTGCTGAATCCGAGCCCAAATCCCTCTTCAGATCACTGACTCAGAGCCCAGATACCCCCAGACTACTGAATCAGGGCCCAGATCCCCCTCCAGATCACTGAATTAGGGCCCAGATCCCCCCAAGACTACTGATTCAGAGCCCAGATCCCCCCCAGATCACTGAATCAGGGTCCCCCAGAGGGCACAGCACCTGTGGCCAGGACGCTCAGGCTTGTCTGGAGGCTAGGAGAGGGGTTCTCATTTTCCACATTCCTTTGCCCTCCACACTGAACCTGTGCTCAGATCGCCCAGGCACAGAGGCCCTTGTCCTCACTCCAGAGTCCTGTCCCAGCCTCTGTGTATCCTTAGATGCAGAAATGGGCCATGCAGCGGGGCTGTGCCAGGTCAAGGAGGAACTGAGGAAAAGGGGCAGGGGGTGGAGCAGGACAGATTATGAAACCCGAGTGGGCGGGCTGGTGGGCCGATAGGAAGGGGGCTGTCAGGCATCACCAGGCTTGCCTGCACCAGGCTCTCCGAGTCAGGAAGTCCTCAGGCATCAGCGCAGGTGGAGTCTTTACACCACAGAGTTGGCAGATGCTATACACCGGGGCTTTTTCTTCCCCCAGAGAGCTGGTTTACAGCGCACCGCCGGTGGGCAGAGACCCGTGCTTCTGTGGGCAGCGGAGCAGGCTGGACTGAACAAGCCCCAGGTCTCAGGACTGTCCTCCCTTCCCCACACCTGCATCGGGAGGCAGACTCTCTCCTTGGAACAGCTTCTATCTGGTGAGGTGGGGGGACCAGGCCCCCAGGCTGACCTCTGGGATCACGGCATTTCCAGAGCTAGCCTCAGTTGGAGGGTGGGGGTGAAGAAGGAAGGGGAGGGAAGGGTCTCCAGCTGGAAGTCTAGCCCCGTGTTCCGTGTTACTGTGCCTCAGATGAGCTAAGTTCCTGGGGTTTAAAAGAGGGAAGTCAACCCTGGGCTGCTGCGGGGTTTGGGGCTGGCATTGGGTGCAGCCAGCTCCCTCCTCGCCTTGACAGCCCTGGCAGCCTGGGGCCAGAATGGTTTGCTGCAGGGGGCTGGATGGAAGCCCGCCCTTCCCTCACCAGAGGGTTAGACTCCAGCAGCAGGCAGGCGCCTTCCACCTGGGCTTGGCCCTAGTGCCCGCCTGCCCAGGGGGCTCTCCTCCCCAAGGCCCGTCCTCCCCACTTGCCTCCTCAGTTGTACTGCTGTCCGCTCCCTGGTCTGGCTGCCCCCCACTGCCCCTACTCCGTCCATGGCACAGCAGAGCCTCCCCCTCTTCAGATTCTCCCTAAGGGTGCAGTGGGATCAGAGTGGACAGGATCAGAGGCCCGGTTCCCCAGGGTGCAAGAGCAAGGCTGGCCACATCTAGATTTAGGTCCAAGAGACAGCACCCCCAGATTGGCCCCAGGTCCCCTCTCAGATGCAACCCGCCCGCTGAGGCCTGCTTCATCGCCTGAGGGGACGGGAAGTGCTGGCTGCCAGAACCCGCTGCAGTGGAGGCTGCTTCCCGACACAGGGGAGGGCGGGCTGCTTTCGCCACTGGGGTCTGCCCTCTTCAGGAGGTAACCTGAGACCTGACTGAGCCCAAAAAAGCCACTGCCCTTTAGAGCCAGCTGTGTGGGGGCAGGCCAGGCCTGCGCAGAGGAGGGCGGAGGGGGCTGGAGGGGAGGCTGCAGCTGGCCACCCCAGGTGGGTGAGGGCCAGAGGCAGGGCTCTCGGGTAGCACGGGCAGCCAGCTGGCCCACAGCTGGGCTCCTGCAGGGGGCTGAGGCCTGAAAAAAGGGGCGCCCAGCCCTTAGGTGCCTCTCTGTCCCTGCGCTGCTGGGTGGCCTGACAACCTAGTCAGCCTGTCTTCCTCTTTCTCAGGGACGTGCAACGAGCCCTCCTGGCCATGGGAGGGGCCGTGGTTGACGAGGGCCCGACTGGCATCAAGGCTCCGGATGGGGGCTGGGGCTGGGCCGTCCTCTTGGGCTGTTTTGTCATCACGGGCTTCTCGTACGCCTTCCCCAAGGCGGTCAGTGTCTTCTTCAAGGAGCTCATACGTGAGTTTGGGATCGGCTACAGTGACACAGCCTGGATCTCCTCCATCCTGCTGGCCATGTTGTACGGGACAGGTGAGGGACCATCATGCCCAGGGCAGGGGGTGGGGGATCACCACATGCAGTTCGGGTCAAGAGCCTCACGTGGCAAGAGGGCTGGGGTGGCCAGTGCATCCCCCTGTCTGCAGTCTAGGTCTCTGGGGGCTCCTGTAGGACCAAACTGGGCACAGGCCAAGGGTGTCTGGGACCCTGTCCAAATGGGCTCTATCTGCACACAGTAGTACACAGTCCAGATGACGAGGTTTTACAGATGGTTAGTTCTTGCTGCCTGCACAGGCCAACCAGAAAGGAGACCACTAATGGGGAACTTCCGCTGAAGCCTGCTTTGCTTGGGAAGATGGCGAGTGTGATGCTCCCTGGGCACCTGGTGTCCACGGTGCTCCTGCTGCGTCTGCTGAGCTGGGGCATGGGGTGTCGGGAGGGGAGGGCCAGCCCAGGCCCGCTGCCTGGGGCAGGTCTCTCAGTGATTGTGGGGCGAGGCTGGACTCGGCCCTGCCCCTCAGCTGCTGTCCTTCCCAGGCCCGCTCTGCAGCGTGTGTGTGAATCGCTTTGGCTGCCGGCCCGTCATGCTTGCGGGAGGCCTGCTGGCGTCCCTGGGCATGGTGTCTGCGTCCTTCTGCGGAAGCATCATCCAGCTCTACCTCACCACGGGGGTCATTACCGGTGAGTGGGAGCAGGGCGGCCCATGGTGGCTGGGTGGCAGTGACTCAGGTTGATGGAGAACAGGGCAGTATGCCCAGAGCAGGGCCTCCCAGGGGTGGGCAGCTGTGGGGTGTCCTGTCCCTCAGTCCCTTCTGTCTCTCCTGGGCGTCAGTCAGTGACAGGGACTCTGCTCTATACACACACTGGGTCTCCTCACATCGACCCCATCAGACACACACAGAACCCTTCAGGCTGGAGCCTGTGCCTGGGAAAACCAGAGGCAGGGCGGGGGGCTGGACAGGCAGGGTGACACCTAACTGCACACCCCTCCTCCAGGCTTGGGTTTGGCGCTCAACTTCCAGCCCTCCCTCATCATGCTCAACCGCTACTTTAACAAGCGGCGCCCCATGGCCAATGGGCTTGCAGCCGCAGGCAGCCCCGTGTTCCTGTGCGCCCTGTCCCCCCTGGGGCAGCTGCTGCAGGACCACTACGGCTGGCGGGGTGGCTTCCTCATCCTGGGTGGCCTGCTGCTCAACTGCTGTGTGTGCGCTGCGCTCATGAGGCCCCTGGAGGCGCCCAAGCCAGGTTCGAGGCCAGGGCCCCAGCGGCCATCCAGGCGGCTGCTGGACCTGAGTGTCTTCAGGGACCGTGGCTTTGTGATCTACGCTGTGGCCGCCTCCATCATGGTGCTGGGGCTCTTTGTGCCACCTGTGTTCGTGGTGAGCTATGCCAAGGACCTGGGCGTGCCCGACACCCAGGCTGCCTTCCTGCTCACCATCCTGGGCTTCATCGACATCTTCGCCCGGCCCACCGCTGGCTTCATCACGGGGCTCAAGAAGGTGCGGCCCTACTCTGTCTACCTCTTCAGCTTTGCCATGTTCTTCAACGGCTTCACCGACCTCACGGGATCCACAGCCAGTGACTACGGTGGCCTGGTGGTCTTCTGCATCTTCTTTGGCATTTCCTACGGCATGGTGGGGGCCCTGCAGTTTGAAGTGCTCATGGCCATCGTGGGCACCCACAAATTCTCCAGTGCCATTGGTCTTGTGCTCCTGCTGGAGGCTGTGGCCGTGCTCATTGGGCCCCCGTCGGGAGGTGAGTGCTGTTGCAGAGCTGGGGCTTGCTACTTCATAGCATAGATCAGCAGGTGTCAGAAGCAAGTGCAAATCTGGGGGGGTCGGGGGGAGGTGTTGCCCCTGGCCCTGGGGACAAGTGGTGGCCTGGGGCAGAGTTGTGGTGCCGCCCCTTTGGGGTGAGGCAAGAGCCAGCTATTGTCATGTTGGACTTTCGCCTTTCTTTTTGAAGGCTGAGCAAGCACTGGAGTGGAATTTAAAATGGTGGGACTAGGGAAGCAGCCTGGCCCAAGCCCCAAGCCAAGCCTCTTTACCTGGGTTTGGGTCTCTCCAGCTGACCCTGTAGCCGCCCCCACAGAACCCCATGAGCACCTGGGCTGCACCTTGGCCCTCTGGCTCCTCTCCCTGACAGAAGGGTCCAGGGGGCAGGGGTGGGGAGGTGCCCAAACCCTCACTGTCTCAGGGTGCTGGGGTCCTTCACGGGCCTACGGCAATGGGCAATGGGGCTGGATCCCCCCAGGTGCCTTGGACGAGGCCCCCACCCCGAGACTCTGCCACCTGTACCCACGAGGATCCAAACCTTCCTCAAAGTCACTCTGGTTTAAGCCTCTGGGTCTGCGCTGCCAGAGGGTGGGGGAGGGCCAGGCCAGAACTCTGCCTCAAGGTCCCTGGGCTGTCCCTGGTAGTGCACTGCCAAGCAGGCAGCCAGTGACTGTGGAGGACGCGTTACCCACGCCCAGACACCACGGGGCATGGGGGAGATTCAGTGGAAGCCTCTGGCCAGAGCTGACGCTGTTCCCTCTGCAGGCAAGCTCCTGGATGCAACGCACGTCTACCAGTACGTGTTCCTCCTGGCAGGGGCCGAGGTGGTGACCTCCTCCTTCGTGCTGGTGTTGGGCAACTTCTTCTGCATCGGTAGGAGGCCCAAGGCGGCTGCGGAGGAGGAGGAGCACCACAAGCCCCCCCCAGACGCAGACGTAAGAGTGGACTCACGGGAGGTGGAACACTTCCTGAAGGCAGAGCCTGAGAAAAATGGGGAGGTCGTTCACACCCCGGAAACAAGCGTTTGAGCCGAGGAGGCCAGCAGGGGTGCAGGGAACTGGATGGAGACTGTCAATGCTCATATTTATTTCACAAACAGGACTAGCTTGGGCAGGGCTGTCGGTGGGGCGCTGGCTGCCTGGGCAGCTGACCATCACCTGATCAATGTTTTTCGGGGGAGGTGGCAGGGTGGGAACTGTGTCATTCCAAAGCAGATCTGTGATGAAGCCAAGCCATGAGGTTACAAACCGTCTGTACCAGGAACCCAGCCTGCTGACCCCAGAGCAGCCCAGGGCCCACCTGGACTCAAGGACCTAGAAACCCCCACTTCAGAGACAACATTACTTTAATCAGGGGCAGGGCTGGGACAGCTGGCGGGGTGGGCACTGCCAAGTCGGCCCTCCCCGCGCCCGTCCTGCCCTGCTCTCCCATGTGATGCCCCAGCCGACCCCTCTCTGAGCCTCTAGGGGACACGGCCTCCCTCTCTTCACTTCTGGAAGGTCTGAAATAAACCTGCGTATGGGAGGAGACTCTCGGAAGGAATGTCTGCCAGGAGGTGCAGGGGTTTTGTTCTCCGTGGGGATAGTGATCTGATCATTCACCCCGAATCTCACTTTCTCAACAACCTGGTTATTTTTACATAGTGGTTCTGGTCCTCATCAGCCCTGTCAGCTTTCTAAGCACTGCTGGGCTAGACCCTGCCTTGCTGGACCCCAGAGAGCTCAGAGCATTCACAAAGGGCCCTGGTGCCGGCAGGGGAGGTCACTGTGCTGCAAGGATGCGGCCCCTGCTGGGAGCCCCTACAAGGTGTGTGCACTAAGCTGAGACATACTTGTGATTTTTGTTCATTAGTGTGTGTGTTTAAACAAAATGATCTTCCTGGTTTCCATCTATTCAGCCCTCAGTTGGCTGATAGTGGCCCTACATGGTCAGCACCCAGGGCTGGTATTTGCTCCCGTCCTCCTGGTCCAGCCCCACTTGGCCTCGCCCCGGGTACCTCACACCCACCTGCCCTTGTGGCCAGCAGTGGCCTGCGTGGCTGGGAGCCCGGTCAGAGGCCGCTGGGGCCGCCTCAGTAGGTGGTGCGTCGCGGGCGCTGGGGACGGCAGCGGGCACCTTGGCGGGCCGCATGCAGCCGGAGAGATGCCACGTCCCTGCTCCTCTGCAATGAAAAGCAAGGGAGAGCTCACGTCTCCGGCCCAGCTACGGAGACATGGCCGTGAGGGAGCTGCAGCTCCCCCTCCTCCACCCAGCCATCAGGCTCTGCAGGGAAGCCAGGCTCCTGCAGCTCAGGCGCAGTCCCTTGGCTCTGGGCACCCGCCCCATTGCCCCTTCTGGTCTTTCCGTCCCCTCTGCCAGGAGATGGGGCTATGGGTGGTGCTGGTAGTCACAAGGATCAAGATGAAGCCCTGCGTGTGCTTTCCTGGCCCTGTGTAAGGCGGTAAGGTGGGCCAGTCTGGGCCGCCAAGCCCTCAGGCCAGCCCCTGGGCGAAGCTGAGGCCGGGGCACCTCCTTTGTCAGCTCTCAAAGGGTTGGCCCCAAATGTGTTCTCTGCAACTGCCTACCTGAGCCCGAGACTGGGAGGGAAAGGGAGGTGGAGGGTAGCCTGCCCACGCACCTCTCCCCAGCGGCCCCCCATCCCTCAGGGCCTGCTGGGGCTGTTCACACCGGCTTTGCTGGTCATGTGGAGTTATCCCAGGCTCCCTGGAAAGGGCCCAGTACCCTCCACTGGCATCTCCCCTCACTCTCATCCTAAGCTGCCTCAGCCCCTGCCAGCCAGGAGCAACAGGAAGTGGGTGTTCCCTCCTGTCCCCACACCTGCACCCAAACCAGCGATCCCCCAGTCATATTCTGGGGACACTATTAAGTGCTTTTGAGATGGTCAACATGTTGAGGTTCCTCTGCTTGGACTGGGACCCCACAGTTGGACCGAGGCTGGAGTCCCTGCACTCCAGGGTGGGCAAGAGCTCCACCACCCTCTCTGGGCCTCAGGAACATGGGCCCATCTGTCCCTTAGCCGGCACCTTGGTGGAGATGCTAGATGGACCCAAGGCCACCCCTGGCCCTGCCAGTAGCAACAACATCAGCTGGTTACATCATCCAGGGGCTCTACCCAGACTGGGGATTGGGGGTAGAGGGTGAGCAGATGATATTGTCAGCCTAGGTTTCTGGTTCCAAATATTTCCAGCTGTGCCCAAGACATGGAGACAGAGAACTTCCTGTCTTCAGGAAGGTGTGGCCACCAAGGGCCCTAAGAGGAGTTGAGGAGAGCAGTCAGTACTCTAGGGGACCAGGTGACCATGGACAGGGCTGCCCCTCACCCTCCAGACATCCCTGCCAAAGGAGACTCATACCCAGCATCCTATGAAGACTCCCTCACCACCACTGACGCAGACACTATGCTGAGGCCACTCTCAGTGGGTCCCTCGGCCCCTCCCTTCCTCAGAGGGTGCACACATCACTCTAAATCAGAGGCAAGGGGTACACGAGCAAGGGCCAGAGCTGGGGGAACCTGCCACACACACACACACACACACGTAATGGTGTATGCAGAAGAACACCTGGGAAATGCATGGAGGGCCCACGCTGGGGGAGCCTGGGGACAGGACCAGAAAGGGCCTGCCAGGCAGGCAGACCCTGCCATTCTGTGGCTGCCCGAGGGGCCTGCTGGTGACACTCCAGGGAGCAGCTGCTGAGACCTGCAAGGCCCACTCATGGGGTTTCCTGAGGGACTGCCCAGTTCTTCCCAGCACCTAAACTGTATCCTCAAGGACACAGAACATAGCGGACACTCCCCTGTAACCTCAAACACACCTTTACAAGTAGGATGGCGCCAAAGACAGGCACTACTTTCAGAGGTCACACCAGAAGGAGGCAGGAGCAGGACAGCAAGACAGGTCCCCTCCTCCAACACAGGGGTTCCAGGAGGGGTTCCAAGCACCCCTCTGTGGGGGTGAAGCCTAGGGGAGGGTGGGAGGTGGAGGCCAGGCCAGGACCCAGAGCACACTCATCCTGAGCAGTGAGCCTGTGACCCCAGTAAGGAAGACAGAGGTGGTGAGTGCTCTCCTAGCACCAAGGGGCCAGAGAACAGGATGGGCTGGCTCTGAGCAGAAGGCGTTGGGGGTCACCCTCTTGGTCTCAGTGGCAAGGTGAGAAGGGATGGGACAAGGAAGAGCTGGCTCTCTTCCAGGGACTACCAGGCACAGCCAGAGAGGCAGAAGAGGGAGGGAAGTGGGCAGGAGGTGGGGACACAGCTGCCCCTCCCATCCTTGGGGCAGAAGGGCAGGAATGCATGTCTCAACGGGGCTGCCACCAATTTCCCTCCAGCTCACACATACAAGGCCAGTCTGTTCCAGAAGGCTCCAGCATCAAGTGGATGTGGACCAGGAAGTGCCACAGTTGCCAGGGCATAGTGCTTGGGGAGGGAAGCTCAAGAGCAGATGCAGGTGGATTAGGAGTTTGAGAGGGACCCCCAGTCAGACCTCAGAAGGGATGCAGGAGAGCAGCCTGCAAGCTTGTGGAGGAGAGGGGTAGCTTCCAGGGAGGTGTCTCTTCAGGTGTATCCAGCGGCCGCCTGCCCCTCACCACCTTGTCAACAGCGCGGCCCATCTGGAGCTCGCTGGGCCGGGGGAGGGCAGGGCTCTTGAGCTTCAGCAACTCAAGTGGGAGACGGAAGCCAAGGCCATGGGCACAACTGACAGCAGACAGATAGATGCTGCCTTCTCAGATGCTTTGCCTACTGCTGCTGAGGACCACACCAGGGGAGGGGACAGTGCCTAGGCATGGGACATCATAGTAGTGGGGGAACGACAGGCTTGAGCACTGGTCCACACAGGGGCCCACTGGGAGCCACCTCACAAGAACCGTGTGCACCCCTCGTGGGCAGCAGGAATGCGGCATCATGCCAGCACCTCACTGTCCACTCCCCAGAAAATCAGCAGGCAGAAATACTTTCTGGCGGTGCTGCCCCGAGGGTCATGGAGGTCAGGGGCCCATTTCATAGTGATTAAGCCAGGGGAAAGGAGATCTTCAGAAACCCCAAAGTGGACGCGTGTGTCTGCATGGCCCACACGGGTGTCAGCTCCGGAAACATGACAGCAGCAGCTGTGTCCCCACCATATCCCCAGTCTCACTCTGTCTGCTCCCAACTGGTTCACACCACCACCAGCAGGCTGCGAGAGGACAGACCTGAACGCCCATTCTCAGAAAATTAAGTTTTCATGTGGTTAATCCACACACACTGAAAACTCAAACTGATGAAATAAAGACCACATGGCAGGGGCAGGGAAAAGGTAGAAGTCATCATGAATTTATTATTTACACGGTGGTCAAGTACACACACACAGTGTTCACACAAACGCGTAGTTTAGAGACTGGCCACCGATACACAGGTTGATACAGATACTCCACTACATTTCTGGGAGGACAACAACCGTCCACAAGCACACCGCTGAGGACTCAAGATCAGAGCCCACCTTCCAAATGGAATCCGGCAATTTCACGCCGAAATCTGGAAGCAGAATGTGGGAAGGCTGCCCGGTCTCATCTCTGACACTACATGGGGGGGCTGCAGCTGCTAACACCTCACCAAGATGGGGAAGCCGACCTCTGAAGGTAGCATGGGGCCACAATGAAAGCCCCAAACTCGCTCTGACCCACCCAAGCTCCTTGTGCACTCCAGAGACACAGCCCCACCTGGCCAAGTCCCCACACCCCAAAACACTTACACAATAGCCCACTCAGGATACAGAAAACAGCAGACAGCCACACTCTGCACTATCAACGCACACCACTCCTGTGCCAGGGGACTTTGGGGGTGGGAAGGGAACTTACAGATGCCAATACCTTTTAGGTCCCTACCTTCCTATGAGCGCCCCAGTTTTCAAACAGAACACTCTGCAGTGGGGTGACAGAAGAAACATGAAAGTATCTATGAATATATACTGCACCTCATTTCCCGAGATGGGGGACTCCTTTCTACTGGCTGCTACCACCACCTGGTGCCTCTGTTACAAGACAAGGGTGAAGGGAGGAGTGAAGAGCATCTCAGGAAAACCCCCAGGAGCCTGGCCACCTCAGGATCTTTGTGGCAAGACTCAGCGCCACCCCACTTCTTGACCTCTGGGGTTCACTACGTCCCGACCAAGGTCATGAGAGTGCATGACACCACACCCTGCTGGATGATCAGGTCATGCAAGTCCCCCACTTCTTCGCACTTCAGAGTGGATTCCCTTGGCCCCGCTGGCCTTTCTGGGCAAACCCGGCACCTGGGGCGGCCGGCCACGTCCCTGGTTAACAGATGTTAACACAGACTAGGGGTCAATCTGCATGGGTGATATTTACAGTCTGTTTAGAAAATTCTCAAATTCAAAGGCATTGAGGCAACGACCACCACCAAAACCACCACACACGACCCCAGGGAGGGGTCCGACGTCTCCTGGTTGGCAACCCTCTCCTGAGGGCTCAGTGACACACACACAAAGCATCGACTTCCGTGGTCTTCAGTGCTCGGCCTCCTTCTTGCCATGTCTGGGAAGATGAGGTGGCAGTGCTGCTCTGCCGGGAAGCACCCGCCGTGCCCTTGCTAACTGCTCTGACGATTCCAAGAATCCTAGTGGGTCCGTGTTGCGCAGGCATTTTAGTTTACGGTGGGGAAGGGAGAGTGACAGCCAAAACTAGGTTAATGAGGTCACAAGACACACAGCACACACACGTTACTTACATACACGGATACATGTGATAATTTCTGATGAGAAAATTCCCTCTGCACAGCAGACCGCACAACACAACAAAGACACCAAGCACAGATCACTGAGATCCGCGTTGTGGTCCACGCCCCGTCTCACTCCACTCTACACGAACTCCACGGCAGCATCTCTGTTTCAGGACTCTTTAAAGTCAACGTCTTTTTAAGACCGCAAAAAGACAAGAAAGAAACAATAAAAAAACAGATTTCTTTACACAGATTTAAGCCAATAATTTTTAGCAAAATGATACAAAACTGTCTTAACCAAGTAGAAGATCGGTAGTTACAGTAGACTCGTCAGGGAGCAGGGCGTACCACCACTGGAGGGAGAACTGAAAGGCCCGCGGATGGGAGTCTGATTCTCTCTGCGATTGTCTCTCACTCTGCTTTTCTTCCCAGCCCCGTCAGACCCGAGTTCACTCACGGCGGGGGCTCAGGGGTGGCCCCTGGCGACAGCAGCGCTGGGAGTCTGTCGGTCTAGTTTGTCTTTTGTTTCCCCCCGGGCATCACTGGGGGGTGGCCTGGAGAGCTCCCGGTGTTAGCGTTTCGGTTCTAGACCGGGGGCGTGTCACTAGGAAAGCCATTGTAAGAGGAGATCAGCCATGCATTGTGTGTGCCCTTCAGAGCAGAAAGGAGCGTTCTCATCGGTGCACGACAGACTGAAGACCACTGGGAGCCACCCGACCAGGAATCTGTCGGAGCCAAAGCACAAGAGAAGGTCAGCATGAGGCCAGAGCAAAGGGCCGGTCAGTCTTGGGAACAAAACACCAGTGACAGCACCTGGGAGAGAGGGGATACCGATGCCGCCTGGCCCCACACTGGACGCCCGCACCCCTAGCCATTCCAGAAGGTCCCTCTGCAGCCAGGATGTGTGCTCAGCAGAACAAATGACAGGAAGATGGGGAAGGAAGAAGAGGCATGCAGGCCAGGAGGCCTGGTGGCTGTGGAGCCAAGAAGCTCATGAACGACGGACCAGAGTCCAAGTGGAGAAGAGATACTGGCTCCCAGCCTCCTTCCTGGAAAGTAACCTGGTGTTTTGAAAACAGGGACCAGGCTCCCTGTGGGCACTGGGATTCCTCTCTGGGGAAGACGTGACAAGCAGTTCCCATCAAGATGTTTCCAAGAGTGCAGTCATATTAAAACTGCAGCAGGTCTCTCATAGCGGCACTGAGCCTGACCGAAGCTGCAAGCCCTTGGTTGGAAGGTGGAGCCGACAGAGACAGCTTGCACGCCCAGCCATGCACCAACGGCAAGGGAGCAGGTGGCTGTGGCTGATGGGTTAATATAGACGACAGCGTGGACGAGATGCTGGGCAGAGACCAAGTTCGAAAAGAAAAACAAAACGAGGAAGACAGAAATAAATGCAAAGGGAAGAGAGATGACAAAGCCAGGACGGGCGGAGACCATCAGGAGCCTCACGCAGCAAGAGCATAAGACCCCAACCAAGCACGGCCCCCTCAGTGGAGCACGACATGACACATCCCGACACCAGGGCAGAGCGGCTCGAGGGTTCTGGGGCCACTGGAGCCAAGCGCAAGTGCAGAGCCCTGGGCTCTTGCTCCCCACACGCACTCCCGACTTGAGACTGCCGTGGGGACCAAAGGCCAACGCACAGTGGGCAGGGTCCTGGGGTCACCCTGTTTGGGGACTCTCTGTGGTCTGCTTTGCCCCCAGACTGGGCAGCTGACTGCAGCTGCTCTGGAATCCACATGAGGAAGAGACCTGGGCAGAGGGGCCTCGCTCTACCTCAGCACCTGGCATGCAAGCCCGAACCCACCTGCGTGCTCCCACAGGCAGGTGAGGGGTGGCCGGCCCCCACCCCGCCCCGGTGCCTGCTGTCTGTGAGACCCGACGTGAGCACACTCACCCAGTGCTGCCTTCCAACGGGGAGACGTGCAGCTACTTGCCGTGGTGTTCGAAAGGAATGCTATTCTGAGGTGGGGGGAAAAGACAGCTGTTGGTAAGGGTTCTGCCAGCCGGATCAGCATGTAAGGCGCTCCTGTTTCCACAAGTGCTTCCTCACCTCAACCAGGTCCACCGCCACTGGCCAGGGCCGCCTCAGAGGAGACCCCAGAACTGCCTAGGAGCTCAGCCTCGCCCCTCTCTGAGCGGCCCCTGCAGCCACTGCTGCTCCTCTAGAATGAACCTGTTATTAATGAGGCCAACAAGGGACCAGGACAGACCCCTTCTAACTCCTCACACAGTAAGAGAATCTGATGCCCAGACGGCAGCCCCTACAAAAGCTCTCAGCACTCACGGCTCCGCAAGGCCTTGCTCACTGCTCAGAACAGCCTGTGCTTGGGCAGGTGGGGAGGACAGCCACCTCCTTGTGACACACAGACTGGACACATTTCCTCGCTGACACAAGGAAGAAGATGGAGCTATGAAGCTTACTGTGGGGGGATGGATTAAAACAAATAAATCAAAAGGAGTAATTGACACCAGGGACTAGTATTACGTTTTATCAACAGTGCTGGACTGATGAGGCCCTTTCTTCTCACAAAGAGAAAAAACCCGCAAATAGAGCCACCCACCAGATGCCCTTTAGGCTCCACATCATTCTAGCAGAAGAGGCTGAACTTGCAAGCCAGGGTCGGGAATGCAGGGACTGTGGCCCGAGGGCTGATCTAGCACAAGCTGCCCTTGAGAAGCAAGTAGGGGCAAGGAGGAGTAGCCACTCTCCTGCAAAGTCTGAGTGCCACGGGGTCAGGACAAGGGACACGGGTGTCAACGGCCCCTGCCCACACCCAGCTGCAGAGGGTGCAGGCCGGTTGGCGGCTCTGAGCGCCTTACTGCTGACGATGAACTACTTCCCTGGACTTAGTGCATCTGCACAGGAGGTACCACCTCCTCCTGGAGGGGCATAAAGAACCAAGGAACAGCAGCCATGGAGGAAGCCAACAGGAGGCGCTGTGTTGGGGCCTGCATGCACGGTGCCTGCGTCTCCAGCTCCCCCTGACAGACGCACTGATGCTCCCACTTTCACCTCACTTTTTGTGAGAGGCATGAGTGTGAATGGAGGCTAGAGGATCGTAAAAGCTGGAGCAACCCTACTCGCTCTATAACTGCCAAACCACCAGGAAAGACATCGGGGGGCAGCCCCTGGGCTAAGCCTCTTGCTGTCCTGCAGGGACACGGATCACACCCTTGGAGGGCCAAGAGCCTTTCACAGTCTCCTAAGGAAGAGCACCCATGGTGACCAGGAAAACCCGAAGGAAAGAGCCGTTCCCAGGACGGGTGTAGTGGGGACACACCCCCAAGGGCTGTGTCCCGAACCTGAAGATTCTAAGAAAATCTTCAGGGTGACCAGTGACAAAAGCTAAAGTGCTTCTTTGGAGAGAAACAGCCCCAAGTCGCTTCTCTCTGAGACTTTTAGCTACATTTTAGACCCCCATTGTTTTTCTTCATATGGAAAGCAAAAGGAGAGCACAAGAGAACAAAGATGTATGATTCCAAGTTCTAAGCTCGCCTCAGCTGGGTAAGACTTCACAGGAAGGACCTCGGAACTGTGTGTGGTCAGTGCTCAGGGGGCAGCGGGCCAAGGCTGGCCACGTGGTAAAGAGGAGGTTGGACTCGGACCCATAACTGTCCCACACCCACAGGACTTTCTGACTCTTTCATTTCTTTCAGTGATCCCAAATCCATCAGACACTTACTTTTCTTAAAAAAAAAAAAAAAAGTTAAGCCTGTCCCTTCTTTAGTCTTTGCTAGCTGAGCCCCTGACATGCAGATGTCAAGTCTAGACAGAGTCCCCAGCATCTACAGGCCCAAGCTGTCCCTGCCTTAGGTGTTCTGGGGCCACACACCCGGGCTCTCTTGCCAAGCTCGCCAGGCAGACTGCTCCCAGGACATGCTCCCAACTGCTGACTCACGGGTTCCAGGGCGCATGGGAAGAAACCCATTAAGCCCTTTCTGTGTCCCAAGGCGAGGGAGGAAGGGTGTGGGGCCGGGTGCCACAAGAGGCCCAGTTTCATTACCCTGACTAGACCCCTCAAAGTCCCACAATTCAAACTACTTGCATCTTCAGTCTCTTTGGGAAAAAAGTTACTGCAGAAAAACAACTCATTTCCAGTAGAATAATCAGTAAATTAGAAGAGTTTGGTAAAACTATTCACGTCACTTAATTAAAAAGAAGGTGGTCAGGAGCCCTCCCTCTGCCTGGGCACACCTTGCTCCTCTGCCGGAAGACCAGCCAGACACGCAGAACTGAGGTTCCAGGCAGTCCTCACAGACCCCACGAATACTTTCAACCCACTCAATGCAGCTACAAGCTGCACCCAGTGACAAGCAAGCACCGGCAGCAGGGCCTGGGGGCCAACTCCTAAACTAGAGGCCTCACAGTGAACCAGAGAGGTGCTCCCAGTGCATTCCTGAAACCCACGCTGCCCACCTGACCGACACCCACAGGGTGCTCACTGAAGCAGAACAAAAGGCCCAGCTTGGCCAAGTTCTTGACCTACCAAGGCCCCACTTGGCCAAGTTCTTGACCTACCAAGGCCCCCCACCCAGCCCGTGGAGGGGAGCCTGAAAACTATTTGAGAAAAACAGTCAGCATGTACACAAAGGGCTGTTCTGGTGAGAGAGGCTCGTTAGCGAACGCAGAACAGCAGCTACAAAAGCCAGAGTGGGAAGAGGATGTGGGTGGAGGAAGTGGTGGAGATTCGCTCAGCTGGGCCTAGGCTGCCTGTGCCTGCATTGCCCACCCACCTCCATCATGCAGCACGCCGTTTCTCTGAGCACACTGGCCTCCGGAGAGAGCAGACAGACAGGGACATCAAAAGACGGGAACGATCACCTCACAGCACATCGCCAGACCCTGGGCAGCCTCTGTCCAGGCCACCTTACAGTGACTGCCAGCAACCCCCGCCCCGCTAGGCTCTCTAAGGGAGTGCCTTGGCCAACAAGAATGAGGAAACAGTCTCAAAGGCTGGGTGTGCCTATGACAGACAAATGGTGCAAGCAGGTGTGGCGTCTCCAGTCTGAATAAGGAAGACTGCAGGGCCTCTAAGGCCGGCTTGGGGCTGGGGGGCCACACAGAGGGCAACAGAAGAGAAAAGCCCTGTTATCTGCCCCAGCACAGGTGGGGAGCTGAGCCCTTCACCTGCACAGCTTGTCTCTAAGGTTCTCCACCAATGGGCTGAACACCAAGAGGGGAGGGAGGAAAGAAACCCTCCAAAACCCTCACCCTACTCTGCTTGGAGATCGTGAGACTAGTCCGAACACGAGGAAGTCGGTGGCCCACAGCGTCCTGACCTCGGCGAGCTGAGAGAGCGTACCTGTGAGGTGGACATGCGGGAGGTATCTTGTCGGCCCGTGAGATCCGACGAGGAGATGTTCACAGGGGCGCCGCGGTGCAGGCGCATACTCACTTTCCGCTCTCTTTCCATGCCCGACACAGGCCGAGGAGAGGTGTTAGCTGAAGGAGGGGGAGACAGGGGGAAGAGGTCTCAAAATGCGGCCCCACAGTCAGCATGAGGGGGTCTCTCCTTGGGAGCTGTGTCTAACAAGGACCCTCACCTGCCTCAGCATCAGTATAGAATAAGCTGTGGGCGGGCTGGGCACCAGACTTCATCTCACTAGATTTTCAGGGCAGCAACAGGTGATTGGCCCCCAGCCGACGCAGCACTGCCTGCACCCTAATTTCTAGGTCAGCATCAGTGGGCAGGGCCCACGAAGAACCACAGGACACCAGTGCGTGGCTTCGGGCTGACCTTCCCAGGAGCAAAGTATCAGGCGTCTGGTGGAAGGGCAGCCCAGGCCTCTATGCTTACGATGACTGTCACAGATGGGGAAGGGGAAATGGGTATCAAGAGGTTTCTGGGGGAGGAATCTGTGTCATGAGAAGGAGGAGAAGCAATAGCAACAGAGCTTTCAGGCAACTCAATCCTTCAAGAGACCAAGTCCTGTGAAATGAATGTTCCCAAAGGCACTGTCCCAGGCTGTTCCCTGACCAGTCTATCCTCAGGAACAACAGTTGACATGAACGAGGATGTACATGGCGTCACCCACGAGCTGCAGCTGCCCCAACTCTGTGCACAGAGCTGGCTCCTGACTAGGTCACACAGCTGGAGTCTCCAGAGCGACCAACACACAAAGGCCCCCAGCGTCTGCTGAGGGGCAGGGGGATGTGGTGTGAGCAGTGGGCCACTCACCAGTGTGTGAGGTAGGGGTGAGGGGTGTGGGAGGAGCCACTTCTTGTGTCCCTCTCAGCCGGCCTGAGGCTGTGGAAGGGAGGCCACGGGTGGCTGGATTTCGTGAGTGTCTCAATCGCTCCTCTCGGTCCCGACGTTCCCGCTCAGCATCGTCAGCTGCCCGGCTGGCACCCTAAGAAGGAAAGAGGATAAGATCAGAACTGAACTGGGTTTGGTGAAAAACAACCCAAGGCCCTTGGCTACCCCCTGCAACTCAAGAAAACAACAGGGGGATCTAGGACAACACTGCCCATGAAGCTCCCCACAGCAAACCAGCAAGTCAGAACAAGATGAGGCATCCTGTGTCTTTCCAACACAGCAGGGGAACCCCCACTCCATCACCACAGCACTGTCTAAAACCCCAAACACCAGCAGCAGCTGGGTGACCCTCTTCTCTGTGAACATTCAGATACCGACAGGAAATTGTCTGAGGTCAGAGGTAGGCCCAACATGGTGCCAGTTGGGGGAGTCTGAGAAGCAGGTGTGAGTGGTGGCAACCAGCGCCCAGACTCACGGCCCATGGCGACTGTTGCATCGTGGTGATGCCAGCAACATCATGCACACATGTGACGAGGAGGCCCGCAGCCGGGTTTGTCCTGGGAGGGCCCGTGCGGTGGACACTGCTAAACAAGGTTTGCTCCCAGCACAAACAGCTAGTTATGCTTTCAGTGACTAACAAACCAGTTGCACAGGGGATTTGATTTTAACTCGTTAGGCTAAGGTACCCATCACGCTAAAGGTTACATCGCAACCACCAGTGCTCTAAGGCAAGGGTCTGCAAACTTCAGCCCACAGGCCAAACTCAGCACCCTCTGTTTCTGCAAAGAAAGTCGTACTGGCATAGCCTCGCCTCCTCACTTACGCACTGCCTACTACAGCTTTCCGTCTACGATGCAGAGTCGAGTGGCTGCGACACTGTGCAGGCTGCAAAGTCAAAATTATTTACTATCTAGTCCTTTACAGAAAAGGTTTGCTGAGCCCTGCTAAAAGGGATGACAACGTTAAAACCAGCAGCTTCAAGTGGCTCTGGCAGGAGGTCCACCCTGATGTCCAGACTCTGGGTGATCTGCAGTACCACTACCAGGGCTGTCCTTTACAGACCAACGCAGCAGAGGGGCCTGGCTCCTGAGCCACCCTGTCCTGCAGGGCACTCTCCTCCCAGCACCTGGCTCTGCCCTGGATGGCACAGACCAGGTCTGGGTCAGGCTGGCTCTTCCGACTGGATCCCTATTCACGAAGGCTGCAGCCACTGCCACCACCTGGTTCCTGTATGGGCACCCATGCACCCGCAAGGCTGTGTGGGACAAGGCCTTCTCTTACTGTACACCCTCTGAAGAGGAGGTCTGCTCCTCCATCAGATTTTGTTGCCCCAGAGAGATTCCAATTTCTGTTTTAAACTCATAACTAAATAGAAGAACAGGAAGTGGAAGTTCCAAAAAACCAAATTCTGGCAGTGGTATCCAAAGATTAATTATTTAAACTCATAAAACCGACTCACGGATGGGTGGCCAAACTCAGACATAAGGTGCAGCGCCTCCCCAGGCCACCTACCCAGCTCAGAGGCCTGGTCACTCAGTCAGAGGGAGGAGGCAGCAGGTTCCCACCCCACCAGTGGGAGCCCTTAGCCTTGGCCACACCCTCCTGCACCAACAACATGTGAGCACCATGCCTCAACATCACAGGTGGTCAAAGGCTCTTAGGATTGATGACAATGATAAAATGACCTCTCACCTAAAGACAACTTAGCATTCAAGTAAGAGCTTTGGTTCTGGGCAGACGTGCACCTGTGGACACTCTACGAGTGGCCCCTGGCTGCCCACACCCCCTGAACCCAACACTCCTGTTGTGGCCACGTGGTGCCTTCTCTGCTTTCCCTCGACGGGCATCTTGCTCTTGCCCTCAGGCAAACCTAATATAGGCCACGGCCCTACTAGGTACACTCGGCTCCCCCAGCGCAGTGAATTAGCCTTCAGAACCCAGACTTTGGATAGCATGGCTCCACACAAAAGACACAGCCATGGACGCGTCAGCCACTGGCAGCCTTTTGCTGACCTGGCTGTTCCTCCTTCCATACTGAAAAGTGAGTGAGTCGACAGTGCCACTTACAAACTTGAGCATGTTCCAGTCGAACACATAGTCATAGGAGAAACCCTGGCGATGGAAAAGGTTCCTGAATAGCTGTCTCAGGTACGAGTAGTCAGGTTTATCATCAAAACGCAAGGAACGGCAGAAATTCAGGTACGTGGCAAACTCAGCTGCAAAACAAGGAGACGCAGAGCTAACAGGTAATAATCCCACGTGGACCCACGTGGAGTGTGTCAACGTTACCATTTACCATCCACTGCTATACACTGAGGGTGTGAGAGAGGGAAACTGAAATACTTGTTACATTTGGAAGACTCTAGGCCTCAGGAAAGTTTCACAAAGTTTCAGAAAATTCAGCATCACAGGGCACAATTTAATCTCAACTGAGGCATTTATCCTAGGGGCAGTCCCACAAAAATAAAGGGAACTCCCTGAGCTATGGCCACCTGTCCGCTTTCCACCTTCCTAACCAAACAGGGTCAGGAGGGGTCTCCAGGAGCCAGCCTGTGTGTGTATGTGTCTGCCTGCCTTGTTCGCCTCCCACAGCCTCACAGCCTCCCATAGAGGCACTGGGGAAATATGCCAGGAAAGGAGGGGCTGCTGTTACCCTCCTCCCACAGAAACCACAGGAGGGAGGGGGCCGGCTCGGCACACCCACTCGAGAACTCACAAGGGTAGCCTTTACATAACACTTCAATGGGAGTAGACATCTTCTTCTCACTAATCCTCTCGTACTTCTGTCTCTTGGTGGCAGCCTTCAGCCCCTGCCAGGGCAGAGAGCCCAGGTTGAAGTACATGAGCACATAACCCAGTGACTCCAGGTCATCCCTTCGAGATTGTTCTGGAAAGAGAAGGGAAATGGATCAAGGACGGCACATGTGCACTTGCAGCAGCAAAGCAAAAGGCCCCAGGCAGACACTTACTACGGAAATGAACTTTAAAAATCATAAAAAATATACACGGATTCTCTGGTTTCACCAGAAGCTGCCCCTGACGTGCTGTCAGGAAATTCTCCAACACCCCAGACGAGCACCGTCAGTGTCACAGCTGTTAGAAAGTCCATCATTTACCTGCCTCACCACACCTCACAAAACAAGGTTTCCACAGTCCCTGAAGCCTCCCTGAAACCTTCGATACAAAGGTTTGATGACAGCCTCCACATCAAACATGTTGACCACTCCCAGGGTCCCCCAAGAGGCTGGCCTTTCCCTGAGCTGAGAGATGGACATGCCCATGGCAGCGTAGGTCAGGGACCAGGGGCACAGGAGACCCCACCACCCACGGGCTCACCGATGCCAAGATGCGTGTTGATGGAGGCGTACCGCGCCGTCCCTGTGAGGTTCTTGTTCTCACGGTAGGGGATGTGCTGGTGGGTCCTGGCATCCCGGTACTTCTTGGCCAGCCCAAAGTCTATGATGTAGACCAGGTTGCCCTTCTTTCCCAGTCCCATAAGAAAGTTATCTGGCTTCACATCTCGGTGGATGAAGTTCTTTGAATGAATGTATTCAATACGACTAATCTGCAGGTAGAGAAGCAGTGGTGAAAGCTCAAATCCCAGAGGGGCAGCCTTGGAAAAGGAGTCTGCTTTGCAGAGCAAGGGCCATGCCTGGGCATGCTCTGTACCCCTTAGCCCAACAGAGTAACTCAATAATCTGGAGGACACTCAACTGACCACCTTCAGCCCCCTCGACAGGCCTGGGCATTTCCCTCTTGTTAGCTCTCAGGGGCTGGACAGAGAGCAGCCTGACGGAAAAGCTGCTACCAGACAACATCTGTACTAGACAAACTCCCATCAGGAACCAAGGATGCGCTCCTGAGGTAACCAGGGCCCCATGCGTGAAGGTACCAGGCCGTGCCGAGAGGGTGGGTCTCCAAACCCCACACCTGGGTCGTCATCCTATGGTAAAGGCTAATGAACTTTCATTTTCTCCCTGTGTACTAACAGGCATAATTATGAGAACAGCTGGAGTATTTTATCAGACTGTCCACTCAAACCAAGCATGTGCTGAGTGCCCCACTGCTCTGTCACTTCAGAAAAACCAACGCTTACCATTTGGTCAGCAAGTAGCAGGACAGTTTTGAGACTGAATTTCCTCGAGCAAAAGTTGAAGAGGTCTTCCAGGCTTGGTCCCAACAGCTCCATCACCATGACGTTGTAGTCCCCCTCCGCCCCACACCACCGGATGGTGGGGATGCCCACTGTGAGAGAGAGCAAGAGGTGCTTCAGTACAGGCAGCCTCCCCACGTCACCTCCTATGTACCAAGTACAGGCGGCCACATGTCACATCACCTCCTATGTACCAAGGGGGCGAGTGGGGGCAGGGTGGGGGTCAGAAGACCCTGACACACCTGTGCTCCACACTGTCACCAACAGTACAAGACAGAGTTTTCTGACAAGGGTCAGGAGGGTAGGAGTCAGAAGTGACACAAGGAGAGAATGTGAGGCCAACTTCACGGGCAGGGGAGTGGTCAAACGAAGCAAAGAGAAGGCAATGCAGGTAAGAGAGGGGCTCAGGTAGAAAACACAGAGTTTCCACACACCCCACACCCAGTTCCCCTTAACTAACATCTTACATGCGTATGGTGCATCTGTTACAAGTAATGAGCCAATATTGATACATTACTACAGACTGAAGTCCACATTTTGTTCCGTTTCCTTAGTTTTTACCTAGCATCTCTTTACTCCTCCAGGACCCCATCCAGGAGCCCACCTCACATCCAGTCATCCCCTCTCCTCAGGCTCCTCTTGGCTGGGATGGTCTCACACTTTCCTGGTTCCAATGGCCGCGACAGCTTTGCGGGGTGCTGCTCAGGGACTTTGCAAATTGTCCCTCTGCTGGGATCTGTCTGATGCTTTCTCATGAGGAGCGCGGGCTTGCGGGTTTGGGGGAGGAAGAGCACAGGGTCAAGTGCCTCCTCCTCACGTCCCGTCAGGGGTCCGTGCTCTCTCGGGACTCGTCTCTGCTGACGTGACCTTGGTGAGCTGGCTGAGGTGTGTTTGCCAGGCCTCCCCTTGTTGTTCTTTCCCTCCCCTTCCGTCCTGTGCTCTTTGGGAGGGCGTCGCTCCGTGCAGCCCACGCTCACGGAGTAGAGAGTTATGCCCCTCCCTAGGGGCAGAGCGTCTGCATACGTTATTTGGAATTCTGCGAGAGATTGGTCTTCTCTCCCTTATTTATTTATTTCAGTGTGGACTCGTGGACATTTATTATACACTTTGGGTAATAACTGAAAGTTGCATTTTTTAATTCTTTTCCTCAAAGTGTTCCAGCCTTGGCCACAGGGGCTCCTCAGTTGCCACTGTGTCCTCTCAACACCCATCACGTAGGCTTTTGCTCGCTTCTTTTGAGCACTGCCTTACTTTCTGGCACTATAAGATGCTAAACAATTTTTAGTTTAGTTTTATAGCAAGTTTTGATAAAGAAGGCAACTCTTTCATTTTTAAAATTATTTAAAATACATATTTTATACACTACATGAGAACAACTTTAACAAATACAGAAGTTATAAAGCACAATGTAACAAAGGACTGTAAGCCCACCACCTAACACAGACCCAGCACATTCCGAATCACTGCATCTGCTTTTACACACTGCTCTTCTCCCACTCCTGTGCTCCCCCGATGAAGACTACCCATGACTTTATCATTTCCTTGCTTTTAATAAAATAAGTATGTATGCTGCATAATATTCCATTTGGTGAATACACCACAACTCATCTATTCTTCTGTCATTTGGATTGTTTAGGTTTGCTGTTCCTATTACGAACACTGCTGTTAGATAAATTCTTATATACGTCCACTGCTGAAAATTCTTTTATGTGAAATTCTTGTTAACATCTAGTCCCCCCTCCCAGGTACATACCTAGAAACACAGGGTACAAATTATCTGACTATACAAGATAATGTCAAATTGTTTTCCAAAAAGGAAAAACCACTTTATACTCCCAGTAGCGATGAATGAGTTCCTGTTAATGCAAGAGTATCATCAGATCTCCATCAGATCTCTTAATTTTTATCAATCAAGTGGGTATAAATGGTGTCTCACTGAACTCTCAATTTGGATCATTTTCCATATATTTATTGGCCATACATGTTTCCTCTCCTCTGAAATGTCTATGCATGTCTTTTGCCAACTTCTTCTATCAGAGTGACCTTTTCCTGTTTATGGCAGTTCTTTATAAATTCTAGATACCAAACTATTCTTGGTTCTATGTGAGGCAGATATCTTCTCTCAGTTAATGGCATGTTTTTTACTCTCTTGTGGAGTCTCTTGATGAGAAAAGGTGCTCAATTTTAAGAAAGATGAATGTATCAACCTCTTCCTTTATGTTTTTGGTTATCTTACATAACAAACTCTTCCTGAACTCAGAGTCAGAAAGAGATGCTATTATTTTCTTTTAAAAGTTACCTCTACTTCCAGCCAAGGTGGAGTAATGGGGACCCAATTTACCCTCACATTTGCAATACCCAAAAAGAGAAAACAAAACAGAGAACAGATGAAAAGATGGGAAACACAAGGCAATGATGACACCAAGGCCTGAAAGACAGGAAACAATCCATGTGAGCCCCCAGACGCCCCAGTCCTGCCTTGAGCATGTTAGGGGAAAAGCAAAAACTGAAGATAAAGTAACTCCATCCCATAACTAAGCTGAGGAAGAATCTGTGCAATATTAAAATATTCAGCACACAAGAAGGTAAAAGTCAGGGGCCAGACCATTAGCGCAGTGGTTAAGTTCAGACATTCTGCTCCGGTGGCCCAGGAGTTCACCGGTTTGGATCTCGGGCATGGACCTACGCACCACTTGTCAAGCCATGCTGTGGCAGGCGTCCCACATATAAAGTAGAGGAAGATGGGCATGGCTGTTAGCTCAGGGCCAGTCTTCCTCAGCAAAAAGGAGGATTGGTGGCAGATGTTAACTCAGGGCTAATCTTCCTCAAAAAAAATTTAAAAAAAGAAGGTAAAAGTCAGTGCCTGGCACCCAAAGCAGAAAACATGATCCACACTGAGAAAAAGTGTCTAAATCAACTGAAACTGCTTCAGATGTTAGCAGCAGCAGGGAAGGGCAATGAAATTATAAGTGTATTCCATGTCAGAAAAGTTTAACACAGGCATGGCAAGGGAGATATGAAAGCTACAACATCTAGGATGAAAACTACACTTGGTGGGATTAACAGCAGATTAGACACTGCAGAAAACAAGACTTGTGAACTTGAAGACATAGCAACAGAAGCTAGTGAAAAAGCCAACAAGAGCTTCAATGAGCTGTGGGGACAACTATGAGCCCCCTAACATCTATGCAACTGGAGGCCCTGAAGAGAGGAGACACAAGGGAGGAGGCAGAGAAATCCTATCAGAAGAACAGCCAGATGGAAACAATACACCTGTCAATCCAAGCAGCTCAACGAATCCTAAGCACAAGAACCATAAAGAACATTACACCAAGGTATCCGATAAATTGCTCACAACTAGTGATAAAGAGAATATCTGGAAAGAAACAAGAAGACACATTATATACAGAGTGGCAAAGGCAAGGATGACTGCAGACTTCTCGTCAGAAATGAAGCACATAAGAACACAGAGGAGGAACATCTTTCAAGTACTGAGGAAAAAAATGGCAATCTACAGAAGTACAGGTTGCAAAAAAGAAACCTAAGCAAAGCGAAGACATTCTCAGATATTAAAAAGTTGCAAATCAATGCCCAGTAGACCTGCACCACTACATATGTTAAAGGAAGTCTTTCAGGCAGAAGGTAGATAACACCAAACTAAAGGAGGTCCTACACAAAAGAATGGAAAGCACTGGAAATAACAACAAAGGTACCTACGTAAGATTTTTAAAAATTATTTAAATTTCCTTAAAAGGTCTAACTGTTTAAGCAAACATAAGAATGCAACGTAGGGTTTATAACCAGAAATGTAAACGGACAACATCATGCAGGCTGGGAAGGGAGAAACGGAAGTGCACCCGTGTGAGGTTCCTGTGCTCCACATCAAGTGGCACAGCATCACTTGAGGACAGACTGTGGTAAGCTCAAGATGTGTATGATAAGTTCTAACTCAACCACTACAATAACAAAAGAAGGATAGGTATAATAAGCCACAGAGGAGCTAATCCTAAGAAAAATTAAGAAACGTAAGAAAATACTTGTTTAATCCAAAAGAAGGCAAAAAAAGGAGGGAAAATGAAACAAAGACCACATAAGACAAAAACCAACAGCAAGATGACAGAGCAAACCTAATCCTGTCATTAATCTCACTAAAAGTAAGGCATACTTTCTCAGATTAGACAGAAAAGAAAGGACTAAGCATACACGCTGCCGACAATAAACACCCTTGAGAGTCAAAGAAGTGATAAGGAGGAGGACAGCGTATCACAGTGCAGTAGGAAGGGAACACACAAGGGCTGCATCAGCATCGCACACAGCAGACTGCAGAGAAGAACGTTTCCAGGCATACACCAGTCACTTCACAGTGATGCCAGCATGAACTTCCCAAGAGAACAGAATACTTCTAAACGTTTATGCAGCGAACAACAGAGCTTCAAAACATGAAGCAAAACTGCAAGCAGACACAGACAAACCTACAGTTTGACTGGAGACTTCAACCTCCTGCCTCAGCAGCAGAACACACGCTCCTCTCAAGGACACGGGGGCATTCACCGAGACAGATCACATTCTGGACAGAGAACAGGTCTCAATAAAGTTAAGAGGTTTCAAGTTATACAAAGTATGTTCTGGAAGACAGTGGAACTCATTAGAAATAAATAACAGACAGCTCTCTAGATAATTCCCAAATACCTGCAAGCTAAATAATACACTTCAAAATAACCTATGGATCAAGGAAGAAATCAAAAGGGGAGTTAGAAAGCATTCTGAGCCAAATGAAAATGAAAACACAACCTATCAGGATTTATGAGATGCCACTACAGTAGGACTTGGGGAAATTTATGGCAACTAAACGTTTATTACTAGAAAAGACAGATGAATAATCTCAGCTTCTAAAGAAAATAGGAAATTAAACCCAAAGTAAGTGTAAGAAATGAAATAAAAGATCACAGCAGAAACCAATGAAATAGAAAACAGAAAAAAATTACTGAAACCAAAAGCTAGTTCTTTGAGATTTTTGATAAACTTCTAATCAGACACATCAGGAAAAAAAAATAGAAGGCACAAATGACTAATAGCAAGAATGAGAGGTGACATCACTAGATTCTACAGATATTAAAAGGCTAACAGAAATATTATAAACAGCTTTATGCCAGTAAATTCAGTAACTCAGACAAATCAGCTGAAAGACACAAACCCTCAAAGCCTTTGTAATCTGCTGGTGGGAGTGTAAAATGGTACCACCACTTTGGAAAGCATTTTGGCAGTTCCTTTAAAGGTAAAACATTCATTTACTTTTGATTTAGCCATCCCACTCCTAGATGCTTACCCAAGATAAAAGGAGGTAAGCATCTACACAAACATCTACACAAGAGCTTGCAGCAGCTTTGTCTGGCATGCCTGACACCTGAAACCACCCCAACGTCCACAAACAGGTGAAGGGATAAAGAAAGCATGGCACGTTCACACAAGGGCTGCCTCAGCAACCAAAAGGAGTAACCACTGATACACACAACACGGACAAATCTCAAAAAAAAGAGTACACAATGCTGCTCCTTTTATACAAGACTCTACAAAACGCAAAGTAATCTATAGTGACAGAAGCAGATGAGCAGTGATTTGGGGACAGAGAGTGGGGGTGGGGGATTATTAGGGGGGACCCAGAAACTTTTGGGGTTGATGGATGCATTCACTATCTTGACTATGGTAATGGTTTCACGAGGGTAAACATGTGGCAAAACTTATCAAATTATACACTTAACATACATGTAGTTTACTACACCTCAGTAAAGCTGATTTTAAAAAATCAAAATGTTTTACAGTTTCACTCTTCGCACTGAAGTCCCCTGATCCATCTGGAAGTGGATTTTTGGGGAAGGAGAAGCGGGACTCCCACCATCCTCAGCACCATGGTGTTCACATGGCCCCTCTCCCACTGGCCATAACACTTCTGCTTAAGTCCCAATTCTGTGCACACTTCTGGTCTTTCTGGTCAGTTCTAAGGCCCTTTTCCCTGTGTCTGTGTGTGTGTGTGTGTGGGGAATAACAGGACTATAGTCCACGTCTGTACAGACTCCATGGGGATGTTCCCAAGACTGACACACAGTCTACACTCACATTTCCCCAATTGCATCCTTCACAGCTTTCCTTCCACCCAGGGTCCAATCTAGGACCACACACTGCATGTGGTTATCATGTTTAAGCGCAGAAGAGTTTTTAAATTTTTCATCACATAGACATTTTTGAAGAATTCAGGTCAATTTTGCAGAACAGTCTTCAATTTGGATTTGATGTGACTGCTGGTTCTGATCACTTGTCAGATAAGGTTATCTGGCAGATTTCTACACCAAGATACTTTTCCCTTCATTATTAAGTAATTTGTGGATGAAGCTTTGAGGGTAGTGTCAATACCCTGCTCCCCTTATCTGCATCCACCAACAATTCTCACCTGAACCAATCAATAAAACAGTGTCTGCAAATTGAGGCTCTTCCATTTCTGATGGTTCCTTCTGCATTTTTCTGTGAAGCTTAACTCATGTGTAGTATTACAGACTCATGAAGTCTCCCGCCCTCCTCCCATGTGCTGTAATCATTATTCAGTCTGAGGTTCTAATTGTCCCAAAGTTTGCCAACAGACGCCCTTCAAGCTTGCTCCTGTGTCCTGTGGACAGGTGCCGACGGTTTCCTTTCAGCCACAACGTGTTCTAGACTCTCTCTCTCTTCCTGCCCCTCCCTGGAATCAGCCATCTCTCCCTAAAGCCTGGGCCTCTCTCACTGGGCAACGATACCTAGAAACCATGATCTGGGTGCCAGGTGTGCTCACTGCTTTGGGTTGTCACTACTTCCAGGCACTTTGTGTGAGTTTTGTTATTTGCAGGACAAATGCCCTCCTTCAAGAATATTTTACTCAGTCTCTGCCCTTTGCTATTCTGTGAATTCTTGAGTCAGCTCGTCACGTTGGAAGAAAAGCCCTGTGGATTTTGACTGGAATTCCACTGAACCCTAAAGCAACTTTGGGAGAAGTGACATCTTAGTGAGTCATCCTCTCCATGAAACACACAATGTCTCCACTTGTTCAAGAATTCTTCAGTGTCCTCCAACAAAGTTTTAAAACTTCCTACATACACATCTTACCTGGCTTAAAGATTTATTCTCAGATACCTTTTTTTTTTTGAGGAAGATTAGCCCTGAGCTAACTACTGCCAATCTTCCTCTTTTTGCTGAGAAAGACTGGCCCTGACCTAACATCCACGCCCATCTTCCTCTATTTTATACGTAGGACGCCTACCTCAGCATGGCTTTTGCCAAGCGGTGCCATGTCTGCACCCAGGATCCGAACCGGCGAACCCTGGGCCGCCGAGAAGCGGAACATGCGCACTTAACCGCTGCGCCACCCGGCCCGCCCTCAGATACCTTATTAGCTAGGGGTTTACTGGCTATCGTAAACACAGTATTTAAAAAATTACACTCTGGCCTCTGGACTTCTCTGGGGCCAGCAGCCGCCTGACCAGGCAACTGGGGCTCAGCAGACGGAGGGCTCTGTATCCAACCAGCAGTTCATAGGTGGCGACGCCAAGGCACTGGAGCAGCCACAGCTGCCGTATGGCACTGGCATCCCTAAGTGGGTCTCTGCGCACACGGGGTTCAGCTCCCTGTCCACGACCACTGCGCCAGGGTCACACTCAACGCCCCAGTGGATGTCTTTGAGCCCCAGAGAAAGCTGCACACGGAGGGATTCCAGAGCCCCAAGTGGGGCGAGGAAACAGAGTTCACCTTTCAGAAGTCCACCAAGGCCTGGAATCTTACCAGCTCTTGGAGGTTTTCTGTACTGGGAGTGAGAGGCACCAAAGGGGCAGAACACACACAGAAGGAGACGGGCACTCTAGCTGTGGAGGTCTAGACCAACATGCCAAGGAACCAAGCTGCCATCCCAGCCCAAGAAGTGCCCCTTTTGCCAGAGCATCAGCCATGTGGCAGCCCCAGCTGCCAGGGAAAGCTAGCCTACTTTCAGGCAGACGAAGAGATCCACAGCCCTGCCCTACAACAAGGCCCAGAACTGAGCACAGTGGGTGGGGCTCTCCTTCTGCATCCATCAGCAGTGGAGAAAGGGGGGAAGAGTGGGGAAGCGAGTACTGCCACACTTCTCCGGTCAGGTCCACAGCATCACCCCTCTTCCCTCTCGAGGGGGAGGAGGTAAGGCAGAGAAACTCCAACCAGGCTCTGCGCAAGCACACTTGAGGGCCTCAGGGAATCCCTCCAGAACCTGCATGCTTTACTGGAGCCTCCACCCCCAGAATCTCCAGCTTTTGAAAGTAGCCTGGACAGGGAAGTTGTTTTCCTTTTAAAGGATATGTAGTAATGACACTTCCCACATCAGAGTGAAAAGATTAAAAGCATGAGACCAGACTGATGGACCCAACCCACACACCACCACACTGTGGGAAGGACTCTCGGGGATGAGGCAGGGTTTTCCACCGCCAGTCTCCTCATAATCCACTCTTAGGGGACGATGCTGGCAAGTGCCCCAGGCAATGGGCTGAGACGAGCAGCAAAAGGGGTGATTGGGGCAACAGCTACAGTCCTGCTGCTCCTAAGCTCACTTCCACTCCGCTCTGGGCCAACACGGTTTATTGCTCCCTTGGATAACTGCACCTCGGGGCCCACTTTCTCACGGTCTCAACCACACTGGCCAGGTGCAAATGACAAATCTTGTGCATTTTAACTTTTTCTTGATATAAACATTATGCTTTTCTATTTCTGTGTATTCTGGTCCAAGGCCCTCATTCCTGCACTGTTCTCAGGTCCATGAGCAACCTCAGGGGTGAGTTGGCAGCAGCTGCAGGACCACACAGCTGCAATCCTTTTTGCTGTCTTATCGCCATGGAGGACTACTATTTGGAGCACCATACCCTCCTGAACCACCTCATTTTTGTCAATTAGAGCCGACTTCTCTCCCAAACCCTCAATGTTTCATAGGAGACTAGGTTTTAACTGGGGTGCCTCATGACTTGATCTCCTCCTTTTGGAAGACTGGGAATTAGTCTGAGCAGGAAAGGTAGTGCAGAGAGGTCAGGAGAGGCAGGGCCAGAGGAAGGCGGTGAGAGGAAGCCACAGCTACATGAGAGCTGTCTACAACGGTGATGAAGGATTCCTTTTCTGGACCTCCAATCCCAGGACAGACTCACTTCATCTACCAGATCCATCACTGGGTTGGGCCAGGCCTACAACAGAACAGGGATTATGAGTGTTTGTTGGTCAGGACAGGTTTTAAGAAGGATACCTCTACACCCATCCCAAGCTGCCCAGGGGTGTTATTTGAAGCAAGGATCTCTCCTTGGGCTCTCCTGCCTTGGCCTACAGAGAGACCACAAGCAAGGGCTTCTCCAGGGTGCCAGAAGCCAGCATCCCGCCCTGCTGCACCAGTGGCAAGTGTCCTGCAGCTGAGATAAAGGGTTCAGGACACGTGCTGTGACTCACCGTGTGGGAACAGGGCGAATGCACTGGAAGGCAGTGGGTGATGAGTCTGATCCTGGATTCTTGTCGCCTTCACAGCTGCCCCCTCTAGTGAGTGTGTGTTGGACTTGGAGGACTTCACAAGCCACTGATTTGCTCATCACTAGGCGGCCTAGTTTGCACAGATAGAACATGTTGGTCTTTCTCCATGTTCTTCTGGGGTTTTATTCTTCATAAACTTTTTGTATTGAGAAAAAAATAGCCAGAGCATCTCTGACAAAGGTTCTGCACCAGGCAAAGGACCAGAAACAGAGGCTCGGGGTGTGTCCTGAAGCAGGTGTCTGAGCCATCTTTTCTTTTGTGGCTCCTTCCCCTATTTCCTGTTTTGGACCAGATGTTCTATCCTAAAAACTTGACTCCTACCCTATTCCCGCCCTCTATCCTCCATCGCCCCCCACCCCAAAAAAAGCCCATACACACACATATTTAATTTGTGGGATGTCCCCACAACTCCTAAATGATGTGTGCAAAAATTCTGAAGACGCCAGAAACACTCCATCCTTTGTTCCCAACCTCTTGAGTCAAGAGCATGCCTTGACGTGATTCATATCAAACACACTGCTGTATTTGGATGATCAAACCTACTTTAATCTCTAATCCTAGGGTTGAGAGAAGAAATGGGGGGCCTCCCATGTACAAAATGGGGTCAGGAGGCCAAGAAAGGGAAAATGACTGTATCCCCAAGTCACTCAGAAACTTTTATGCAGGTGTAAGAAACTTATGTCAAAGCAGCCACAAGATTGTTTACTAGGAGATAGATGAACATAACTTCATGTTTACTGCTAGAAATTGAAGCTGTGTGTGAAATCCTGAATCCCCTCTTTCCCTGGGAAAATGCAATGAGTAAATACTTACTGGTATGGGGGGGGAGAACTACATTTTCTTTTTTGGGGGGGGAGGGTGATGATTAGCCCTGAGCTAACATCTGCCACCAATCTTCTTTTTGCTGAGGAAGATTGGCCCTGAGCTAACATCCGTGCCCATCTTCCTCTATTTTATGTGGGACGCCTGGCTTGATAAGCATGTGTAGGTCAGCACCCGGGATCTGAAGCAGCGAACCCCCGGCTACCAAAGCGAAACCATGCAAATTTAACCACTGCGCCAGCGGGATGGCCCAAGAACTACATTTCCTAACTTACCACTGTTGGTGTAATGAACTGATTTTATATTTTCATCTTAAGCTAGCTATCTGGGTAAACTCTCCAATTTATCTTCTGGCTTTCCTGTGTAAGAAAATTATATCATGGGGCCGGCCGGGTGGCACAGCGGTTAAGTGTGCACCTTCCACTTTGGCAGCCTGGGGTTTGCCGGTTCGGATCTCGGGTGCAGACGTGGCACCGCTCATCAAGCCATGCTGTGGCAGGTGTCCCACATATAAAATAGAGGAAGATGGGCACGGATGTTAGCTCAGGGCTGATCGTCCTCAAGAAAATAAATAAACAAAAATTTAAAAAATTATATCATGAGCAAGTAACAGTTTTATTTCTTCCTTTTCCCTCCTCATTCTTTAAATTTCCCCACCTTGTCTTCTGTGCTAGCTAGGACATCCCAAGCCACAGTGGAGAGAAATGGTAATGGTGAGGCTGAAGATGACGTGGACCCAACAGGAGTCCTGATGCCAGGCAGTGGGGAGGATAAACCTGTGTGACCACCTTGGAACACACCCCTATGCACACTACAGCAGCTGGCGCCATTCTGCCAGAGGAGCATTTGCACACTCCACAAAACTCAATTCCACTCTAGGTTGTGTACCAGAAGACATGGACTAGGGTATCATCGAGGCACTGTCCCTCACAGCAGAAAACCAGAAGCAAGCCACAGCTCCTTACAACAGACAGAACTGTTTAGAATACAGCGATGAAAATCACTGAACTACACTGTGCCAACACAGAGGAATCTCAGGAACATGCTGGGTCAAAAAAGGAAAGTTGTAGACTACATCCAGTAAGATTGTATGACATATATTCCAAAGTTTTCAGTACTAAAAAGACGCATGGTATGAGGGCTGGCCCTATGGCCTAGTGGTTAAGGTTGGCACGCACGGCTTCAGTGGCCTGGGTTCAGTTCCGGGAGTAGATCTACACCATTTGTCAACAGCCATGCTGTGGCAGCATCCCACACACAAAATAGAGGGAGACTGGCACAGATGTTAGCTCAGCAAATAAAGAAAGAACAAACTAGGCAAGGGCATGGGGGAGACAGACTTCAGCGTGTGCTTCTCCCCTGGAGGAAACACTGGGCCAGGTGTAGGGGTGCTGAGGGTGTCCTGCTGCCTCTCTCAGGTGGGCGGGGGTCACGCAGGTTGACCTTAGCGTTCTTTTTTTTTTTTTTTTTTTTTTTTTGAGAAAGATTAGCCCTGAGCTAATGTCTGCTGCCAATCCTTCTCTTTTTGCTGAGGAATACTAGCCCTGAGCTAACATCCGTGCCCATCTTCCTCTGCTTTATATGTGGGACACCTGCCACAGAATGGCTTGATGAGCGGTGCCATGTCCGCACCCAGGATCTGAACCGGCGAACCCCGGGCCGCTGAAGCAGAACATGCGCACTTAACCACTGGCCACTGGGTCGGCCCCGACCTTAGCACTCTTGATACCAAAGTGTTATGTGTATTTTTTGGTACTGTAAAACATCTCAGACCATGACTGCCTAAAACAAAATGTGGGAAGCAACCAGGCGTGTAAGAGGACAGAAGTGAACTCAGGTAAAACTGCCCGTTTTCGCCTACCCTCAGGGCAGAGCCCCTCCCTCAGTTTTGGCCTAGATTGTATACACAGGGCACACACTCCCCTCTCATACCCAACATGCACCATGAGCCTCGACCAGAAGCAGCTGTAAACAAAACAGACTGAAGGGGGAGTACTGTGGAGCTACTTTTGGGGCATCAGGAGTGGAAAGAGGAGTTGGCCCCCCGGCTCTGCCTGGTAGTCCACTCCGTTTTGATAAAAATTTGGTGTCTACCCAAGTCCTTCACCAACATAAGTAATTTAAATTTAAACTTAAATTCTGCTATTTCAGGTTTTTTATCTATCGTCCCAACCAGATCTGTGGAAGGTGGAAGCATCTGGGGCACATTCCTGACCAGTGACCACCACAGAGGGCAGCTGCACTCCCTCTACAACACTACAACATTCAAGTTCAAATCTGTGTTTTTTGCGAAGTTCCACAGCATCTGTGCCTCAGTCTCCTCATTCGTGACACGAGGCTGACCGGCACCTACTGCACAGGACTACTGTGGCAGCAAACATGCCAATGAATGTAAAAAACACTTTTAACAATACCTGACACTAATATGCGTTTTTTTTTAATGCCAACTCCTCCCCTAGGCAGACTGGCTTACCGAGCACAGCAGGTTTCTTTAGCTGGGCACACCACCATCATCCAGGCAGCATCTTGGACGACCCTGTACTACAACCTAGAGAGTGCAAGGCAGCCTCTTGGCTTTGAACTTTCTCCTACGATGCCAGCAGTGTCACCAGTTGCAGGTAAGCCCAGAACGTGGCATAAAAAGATGAGCCACAATTAAAGATACTTGTGCCCCTTTATAGTGACAAGTGGTCTGCACGCACCCACACGAGACATGATGCAGAAGGCTGGTCAACAGCAAAGCCAAAAGGTTTCTGGACAGAGGGGATTCCTACATCCTCTCTGCTGGTCCAAGCTTAATCTCCATTAGAATGAGTTCACAGAACGCTACCAGAATTATATACTCTGCTTTCCTGGACATAACCTGTTTGCTAAAATAGAGATCTTTACATCTTGATGGTACCCACCAAGTGCGGATCTGAAATAGGAGGAAAATCTGATCTATGTGTGGGGAACGACCAGACAGGAGACGGTCCATTTCTGGAATCCTGGTGAGTTTCTGGGATCCCAGAGAAGAGGCACAGGAAGACCAAGAGAGCAAGTGATCCTTCACATCCTAAAGCAGGGGTTCAAAATGGGAAGCAACGTCACACCCTGGGATATTTAGCAACATCTGGAGACATTTTGGATTGTCCCAACTAGGGCAGAGGGCTGCTACTGGCACCTAGAATGCTGCTCACCATCCTACGTGCAGAGGACAGTCCCCACAACAAACGGCAATGGTGCTGAGGTTGAGAAATCTTGTTCTAAACCAAGTAACTCTTCACTTCAGAATCTCAGTCTGCTGAACCAGTTCCTATCCCAGGGCCTCAGTGGGCCATTTTCCTTGCCTCCGCCCTTGGGCACCCCCAGCTTGCGAGTTCTCACAGAGATGCTGCTCCTTAAAACTCAACAAGGCTTTTAAGCTGGGAGATTTCATTCAACCCCCAGCACCAGGCTGTTCCCCAACATGAAGGCCACAACCTGAGTCACTCGGTTCTACTCGTCACCACCTTCAAAGCTGTGCAAATGTCCTGAATGCCTGAGAAGCCTGCCCTCTGCTGTGGGCCACCAGAGGGCAAGCTCACTGGCTGGGTCCTCTGCTGACCTCTCCCTGGGACCACAGGGGCCAGGGAGTTTTCATCCCCATGTGCCAGTCAAGAGCCCACAGCTTTCTCTGGTCCCATGAAACCTGCGACAGGATGCACCAGACACCTCCTTTGCAATGGGCCCCACAGAACTGTTTGCATCGCCCTGAGGTGTATCTGCTGCTAAAGGGACACTGTGCCATGTAAACTGAGAAACACTGATTTCTAGTTGCAGCACACATTCAACTGCTTTTGTAGAGGAAAGACGTCAAAGTCAAATCACCAGTTCTCCCTTTCCGCCTGACAAAAGGGCTCATACAGACTATGAAGACAAGCTTTCCCTCAGCAAAGTGCTAAGAGCACCCCCTCCAACTATGAAAGCACCACTGGGGCTTCTGACTTGAAGGGTTTCCAAAGAGGAAGCAGCACAGTCATTCTTCAGACACAGAGCCCTGCTTCCGAAGAGAGCTCAAAACATTCAGGGCAGAGCCTGGAGCTTCCTGAGCTCCCTGCAGAGCAGCCGGATGCGCCCTTCATCATGCTGCAGTGTCTTCAGGACTCTAAGACCCCAAAAACATCCCCTCCTGCTCCATTGGCCAAACTATTTTGAAGTCCACAGAATTCCAAAAGTTAGACTGTGATCAGTATGAGCACGTCCAACATCACATCCCCTTAGGCCCGGGGGTTTCACAGAAACTAAGCTGGAAGGGGTTGCAGAGGTCACTGAGTTCAAACCCCTTGTTTCACTTAGCCGAGTTTGAAGGGGCCTCCCCAAAGCTGTAAGCAAAGTGTGTCACTGAGGTGGCAGGCACGACAATCAGCAATGTGCTGGAAAAATCAAAATTCATACAAACTCTTGAGTTCAGAGACACTACTAGGTAACGTGAAGCTAAGGAAGGTAGCGCTTACGCAAAAAGCATAAAATCACGTTTCTTTTTGTTGAATGAGGCTCTGTAGGCCTTTCAGCATGTGAAGGCAGACTCATAACTGCACCAGGGTGTGGACGTTTCCCTCTCTTTCCCAAAATAAACCAGAGGCTTTGCCTCCCAACACATTCCCCCTCATCAAACACAACCCTGGTTTTCTCTCTTAACAGGTAAATGGCATACCTCCTCCCTGCATCATTTTGTAGATTTTGCTCTCTATGTGGAGCTGAGGGTGTTTGGTTTTGACACATTCAAGCTTGATGGCAACTTCTTCTCCTGCAGCAATGTCCGTACCTTGGCAAAGAAACAAAATCAAACATTAATTATCTGGTGTCTACCACCCAGCCCAATGCTACAACACGCTGGAGAAACAATAAGCACCATTTGAGTCTTCCACCAAGGACCAAACAACAGATGCTCTCTATTTCCCAGCACAAGATGGTGTCAGTGGTCGAAAAACCCCTGTGGAAAATTACCCTTATTTTCACTTTTTAAAACAGAAGTATTTGATATGTACAGGAAGTCATATGTGGCATTCCATCACCCACTTCCATGTCCCCCCTCAGATAATGTCACTAGGTGACCGGACCCAGAGACAGGCCAATAATGCAGTTCTCTCCTTAGGACTCTCATCTTTTCTGGTCTGAACCTTCCTACCCAGCCTGTTGGTCACCCCTGCATTTACCCAGCCAAGGCCAGACTTGGAGTCCCAGGGTAACTCTGTGTGTTCCTGCACCACAGTCTGTGTGCATCCGTTTCTCCACGCTGCCAATAGGCCCATTTGGGTGTGTGTCAGCCTTTCTCTAGACGGAGGGCTGAGTTTTTATCAAACACTCACACAGCCTCAGCTCACCTAGACTGGGTATTGAGCCACACACATCTCAACAGTCAGAGCACTTCTCAAGTGGGCTTGGTTCCCACAAAGTGGCATAAGTCATTACTAACCCATCACAGGCCAGGCCAAGGGATGCCCAGGGAGGCTCAGCAAACCCCTCTCTTCCTGGGGACAGGACATCACTGGGCGTTTCTTCCTGATGCTAGACCAGGAGGGTGAACTCTGTCTTCAAAGCCCTAACTATATCCATACAACATAGCCCTGTCACACAGCTTTTTTCAGTTTCCTGCTAAAATACCTCCCAATTACCAGCCCATGAGTTTAAAGGCAAAATTAAAATTTTTATCTAAAAATCATTGTATTTCTGCTTTACTCTAGTAAGAAACTGCAAACGTGACAACCACCACCCCTCCAGGATGCACACAAATGCCACCAATGCTCAAGTTCCGATCTGACCCAAAGCTGTGTCTACAAGACCTTCCTCAAGGAGCTTTAACTGGAGAGAATGGGAAAGAAGTCTCACGCAGAACATACCCAACTCTCCTCTTGCTCTCCTCAGAGGTTCCTTCTAAGTATAAAACACTTCAATCCCTCCCAGCAGTATAGTTATTTGTGAATGAATTAACACTGGTTCCAGCAGCCCAGAAAGAACCCAGGACATGTCCTTCCCAGGGAGACTGTAGTGCTGTGCAAAGCAACCTGGCCAGTCGTTGGCGACTCAGTTTCTCTCGCCATCTGAGTTTAGCAGGGAGATCTGCAGTCTGTTTCACAAGGGAGTTGTGGAGATGTGTGGGTAAATGGTTACAAATCACTTTGAGATTCCCAGACAAAACACAGAGTAAAACGGGCAAGCATTACAACAATGATACATCTTCAGGAGGGCTGCCTGCTGGAAGTCATGTGTCCAGTAAATGCCCAAGAACCAGAGCAACAGTCTCCTCTTGTCTGCTCAGATGGCTGCATGAGTGTGGCCCTTTCTAGAGAGCCTGGATCCAAAACCGGTTGCCGATACCAGGGTTCCATGGGAATAACCACCATTTGATCACTGCCAGTGACCATTCTAGATTTAAGAACTTCATTTATCATTCCACAAAGACTCTTTTGGGCACTCAGAAGAAAGACAGGCAATACATTTTGTTCCTCCTGCCTGCAGTTGGGACAATCTATCCAATTACAAGAGAAATGACTTCATCGTTAAATGTACTGTGCAAATGAAAAACGAACTCAGAGTTCCTGTGAGGACCTGGAACTCTGAACTGAACTCGCCAGCCCAGGAAGAAGGGATGACTCATCTTACTAATCACATCAGCAACTCCCTGCTCCCCAGAGCAAGAGCCTAGCCTCTGGGGGGAGCACTCTTGCCCCTCCAATTATGTCAGCAGTGCCGCCTTGTCAAGAGGCAGGGCCTCAATGACAAGACAGCCTGGGCCCATGCAGGCTATCTACCAGACTAGCACCTTCCAGAAGGAAGAGAACATTTCTAGCTCCACTCTACCATGGCTGATAAAGCTAACGTCTGACAGTCATCCTGGCAATACTAACAGCCTTGGGGACAAACGATCACAGGCATCTGTGGAACACAATATGAATTCCATCCTCCTATCAATGCTCCAGTCCTCCCACAGGATCACACGAGCAACAGAGCCAGGCCTCTGCAGGATCACAGAAGATGCAAAGGTTGCCCCAAGTCTGATGACTCAAAGAGGAGAGGCTGGATGTGGCCTCTAGCACACACTCGTCTGGGAGGTCTTAGCCCACGGGAGAAGTACCAAGCAGCAGAGCTTCAAGTTCTGTGCATTCCATGGGAACCAAACTTCACAGGCTACTGAGTAAAACTGAGGTCCACCAGCGTGCAGCCCTCCAGCCCTGCCCCTGCTCCAGGCTGACCATGGCCCCTGTGCTCCACTGGTGGTGTTGCTCCAAGTCTAGTCCTCAAACTGCCACCAGTCCACAGAGGGACAAATACAGGACAGTGAGGAAGCACCACAGAGCTCCAACAGCAACATGACATGCTGCAGCATTTTAATTTTATTTTACAGAAGTATTCGTCTCCAACAGATTGGAAATTACAAAACCTGGTCCTTCACCACAGGTAACTTTTAGAAGTATGTACTTCTAGATGAGGAACAAGAATTTAGAAGATACCACTGAGCTCTGGGTTCCAGGTTCAGGACAAGTCAAAACCAAGTAGCGTGTACAGATTCACTTACACTGTCTGCATCTCCTGAGGGGTTTTGATCTCCCAACAACCCCAACTCTTCTGTGCAGCTTAACAGCCCCAACCAGACAAGAGTCCCCGCACAAGACAAAATGTTCATCTATGTTTAGACACAGATCCATGCTGGTCCTAGGAAAAGAAAACTATGTCCCTCAAGTTGAGCAGACAAAGGCAGATGGTCAATTAAGAGCACCTAATCCCAAGCTTGTCCCTGATCTGGGCCAGGAAGGTAACTCCCACTGAGGACTGTCTCATCGATGAAGAAACAGGGAGAGGCCTCAGAAGAGCAGGGCAAAGGTCCTCCTCACAGGGCAGCTGTTGACAAGGCAGCTGATGCAGGACCATGACTTCTCATTAAAAATGTTCAGGCCACCACCCGAAGAATGCAGGCAGATGACAATGAAAGCTGCAGCGAGGACAGGCGCCTGCTCTCCTCTCCTGGCCAGCCAGCCAGCCACCATTTTGGAACTCCTACGGCGTGCCAGGTGTCTTGCTAGATATCGCTGAAGAGAAACAAAAGTCAGCAAGGGGAAAACACGAAAATCAAACGTGAAGAGATTAGTAAGCTTTAGCTCCCAAAAGGTCTTTGTGTACATCATGAAGTCAGACCACACAGTCCGTCCAGGTAACAGGTAGATGGACCAAGCCATGCTCTGATAAAGTGATGGAGCAACAGGATCAAGTACAAATGCTACCAGCTGGCAGGAAGAAAACCCCTGTTCTGCCAATCACGAATAGGGTGGGGTCCGAGGACCCTGCTGTCTGCCTCTAGAAGACATGCATGAGAACAGAGCTCCATGGGAACAGGGGGCTCATGCTGCCCCTCTGGCACTTGGCGCCTCACAGGCACTCCACGAACACCAGCTGAACCGAATAGCAACTGTGCCGGCTGGCACCACCACACAGCCTGGGCCCCGGCACACTGCCCGCACACACTCTTCTCCCCTCAGCTCCAGTGGGCACACTAGAGTTTGAAACACACGGTCCACATTAAGATCACTGGTTTTCCCTTTGTTTTCAAATGTATGAGGTACACTGCCAGCAAAGTGAAAGAACTTCTGGTTCCCACTGCCTCAAACACACCAGCTCCAGCAGCAAGGGGGAACAAGCACGTGGAAGCTAAAGCTGAGGACGGCACAGGGCTGAGCAGGCTTCGCCTTATGCCGCCTGCAATTCCAAGTGCAGTGACGTCCGAAGTGTGTGCTGCACAAGGTATGGGAGCTCTGAGGCCTTCCCGGCCTGCCTTTCCCAAGAGCCTTCCGGATCTGGCAAGCTTAGAGGAAGGTAGACCAAGGAGAGAGACTGCACGTTTTGGGGTCTGTGGTAGCTCAAGTCTAGTACATATACTTCCTGAAGCCCAGATATTAGAGAAATAGCCCAAGATATCGCCCTGCTTTGAAGGGGCAATTTGGGGAAGGACTGGAATAACCTAGCAGTGCACAGTGCCGCATGACCATGTCAGCACAGCAGGCCACTGGGAAGGCAGACCAATACTGGGCCTTCTTGGTCGATGAGGCTCTTGGCAAGCTGAAGGACAGCCCTCCCTACTCCCAGTTTCAAACGTCTTGAGAGCACAGAAAGTTCCAGGCAGAAATCCAAGACCCCAAACACCAGGCTCAAAACAAGGTGAACCTACCTGGAGGAGTCAAGGCCTTCTGATCAACAGCAAAAGGGTGGCAGCAGAAATGATTTTAATTGTAATCAAACTAGAACACGTAGGACACACCAATTTTCAAGATCACAACTCAATTCTTTAACTAATGCCTGACTAGTTGCCTAAACAAATAGAAAAAGCTATGCTACAGATGATTCGATCCATCCCATGGTCTTTGGACCAGTCTCTTTGACCCTTAACAACAGTATATGGTGAGCTTCCTCAGATCCACCTTTCTAGCCAAACCTTACTCCAGCTAACAAGATCACTTCACATTTTCTCGGTGAGGTCGTGCGCAGCCTGAAAGGACGGCCCTGTGGGCCAAGAGCCAATACTGACTGAGGAAGATGGGATGTGCCCAACCCCACACAAGAGACTCTTAAGTGCACGCCGATGGGTGGGCTGTGTGTGTGCCCGGAGCCACAGACCACCCACCTCAGGACACAGCCGAAGGAGACTGAGCACAGACCCTTCTGGGACCAGTCAGCCTGTCTGCATCGAGCGCTACCGGTGTGCCCAGCACCAGGGGAGGCATGAAGGACGCAGCGGTGAATAAGCAGAGAGGGTCCCCCACAAAGCTCCCACTCCCGAGAAGGGCTCACACCTCTGTGAATACTCGGTGACAACCGCTCCACGATGCGACTGTCCGAAGCACAGAGCTGTCTGGCAAGGTCTCAGACCAAAGGACGAGAAGTTTCATAATGTCTACTTTCCGATCCCTGCGTAAGAGTGGCTAATGGACTGGCCTTTCAGTACAGTTCCTAAGTCCTAGATTAAAACTTCTGCCAAAATCTATTCTTCTATAAATAAGGCAAACAGCTTGCATTTACCCAGCACTTTGCCTCCCAAAACGCTGCTGAGAAAGCAGCCGGCTGACTACTGGATATAAATATTTAAATAGTAAATTCCAAATGTCTCCGAAGTGTTTCTTACTCAACAAGACAGTGAGGCAGAAGAATAGGTTCAACGGCTCCCCGATGGCAGTGACCGGGCTACCCAGTGGGGTCACCAGGCGCCGGAAGCAGTTAGGAACGACCCGAACACGGCGACTCCTCTCAGCGCTGCCACCCCCAGCCCTGCGTCTCCTCCAGATGACAAGAGGGACGGCTGCGGCGGCGAGCGCACACCCTTGGGTCGTCCGAAAGGCGCAGCCCGAGGCACTGCCCACACCGGAAGCTCTTCCCGAGCCCCTGACAGGTGCGCCGCCCAAACAAAACGCCAGAGAGGGGCTGTGAGCCACACGACACGCGGACCCCCGAACGCGCCGACGCCAGTCCTCCTGCACACCCACCGCGCGCCAGGCGGCACCTCCCCAAACCCAGGCGGTGGGCAACGACTTACACACTGCAGAAAAGTTATTTTGAAATTCCCAACTTTCAGATTCAGGCCCACCTTTCCTCACACACGTGTGTGCGCGTATTCTCTCACTGCACACCCGAAACAATCCAGAACCTTCGAGTCCCACGCGTGTTTTTAGGCTCTACCTTGCGAATTTCCAAAGCCGCGGGGCAGGCGCGCGGGCAGGGCTTCCTGCTCCCCGCCCCTCGTCCTGCCGGCACCCTCACCCCGACCTCGGCCCGTCGCCTGACTCACGCCCGGCCGGGCGCAGGGGCCCGGGACCGAGCTCGGACGCGCGACACGTCCCCAGCCGCCACGCAGCGCCGCCCCGCCGTCGGGGGCCCACGGGCCGGCCGGCCCCAGCGCACGGCCGCACAGGCCCGGGGGACGCGGGAGCCTCGCGCCGGCCTGGGCTCCCGCGCCCGCCCGCACGTGCCAGGACGCGGGACCGCACGACGCCCGACGGCCTGCGCCCGCCCGCGGGGACACCGCCACCCGGGCGCGGCGCGCTGGGGCAGGTGCCGCGGGGCCGGCTCCCACCGCGGCCGCGGCGCCCGGCCCGGCCCGGGGGAGGCGCCTCACCGAGATAGATGTCTCCGAAGGAGCCGCTGCCGATCTTGCGGCCCAGCCGGTACCTGTTCCCGACCCTGAGCTCCATGGCGGCGGCGGCGGCGGCGGGCCCGGCTCGCTCCTGCCCTCCCGGCCGCTTCCTGGGTCTGAGCTCGGGGAGGCGGCGCCGCCGCTGCCGCTACTGCGGGTCCGGCTGCCGGCTCCGCCCCCCTCACGGCCCCGCTTTCACCATGGCTTTCTGGCCGCCCCGCCGCTCCCAGCGCCTCAATACGGGGCGGAGGGGACAGTGCGAGCGCCGCCGCCCCTGCTCCGGGCCCCACCGGCCCCGCTAGCCCTCTCCCCGCCGCGGATGGACTCGGATCTCCCGGGCCTGAATCCCCCTTCAGCTGCCTAAAGGAGCCGCCGCCATCGCGCTGTGACGTCACTTCCCCTAGCAACCCGGTGGGGCCGGGCTGCGCTGCCCGAGGGGCGGGGCCGCGCAGCTCGAGGGGCGGGGCCGCGCAGCCCGAAGGGCGGGGCCGGGGGCGAGCGCACCCCGGCGAGACCCTTTGTCGCTTTGCCCTTCTGTCCGCGAGCGGCCGGGGGCGGGAGCCCGGCGTCCGACCCTGTCCCACATGCAGGCTCCACGTGCTCGCGTAGGGAGCTCGCTTGCCCACACAGGAGGAAGCCAGTGGCTCTTCGCGACAGGCCTGGGACAGGCCTCCAGGCAGTGCCCTTAGCAGGAGGGCACGAGAGGGGCCGAGCCCGTCGCTCCAGGACCCTGGCATCCGCAGCCTCGGGACTCTCCAGGAGGAGGCCGCCCTTCCTGGTCCGGCGGCTGGAGGGACACAGGCCGGGCCACAAGGGACACTGGGGTGCACGGGCGTCTTGGGGTGGCCGGGGGCTGGCTGGGGACGTCTACTGTGCGGTTCCTCTCCCGTCCTACTGTGCCAAGTCCGTGGCTTGCAGCTCAGCCTGCTGTCACACCTGAAAGGTGAAGGGGAAGCTACCAGGGTTTCAAAGGGTAAGCCCGGACTGCCTGCCTCTCCAGTCCCATGGGCCTGGAGAGTGAGACAATGTTTTTCTCTACTTTGTGTTGAGTCTGAATGTTCTTCCTTGCAAAAGAAAGCAAGAATGTTCAAGTTCAGGCTGGTGACCAGGTTCATAGATCTGAACTCTTGATTCCAATCACTGGGAAGGGAGTCCCCCAGAGAGGCATGGAAACCAGGAAGGAATGACTTTCCTGTGGGTGCTTCTCTAGGGCTATCCCCCACCCCAGCTAAAAAGAAAGAACCATAAAACCAGCTGTTAATACAGCAGAGTGAGTGCCCTCCTGTGGTGCACGGCACAGTGGTCTCGCCACTCCCAAATCCTCCCTCTCCACCACTCAGCCTCAGTGGTGCAGCCCCTGCCAGAAAATAGTTGGAGGTCAAGTTGGGGAGACCGGCATAGCGTCAGTTCCTGAGCATTACAAACAGTTCCTGGAGACGGAGAGAGAAGGCACAAAGCAAGCCAGGGTCAGTCGCTAATGAATGGTGGGCAATTGGGAACACCCCACGTCCATGCACAGTAGTCAGCCCAGCCTCTGTCTTATGAGGGCTGGGAGGATTTTGCCAAACTAGTAAATATAGCCTTGTTGGCAGCATTCGCTGATAAACAGTGCCCAGTTCCCCTGCCAGAGAAAGCCACGAGTGTAAACGGGAAACAGAAAGGGGCCTGACACCCCCTTCCTGGAAATACTGGATCGGCCACTCCCTCAGCTGCCCTGGGCTGATTGCTCGCCAGTGGTCCTCCTCCTGAGCCTTGGTGTCCTCTCTCAAAAAGAAGCTACAGCTCTTTGAGCTGCCCCCTGGGCCCTCCGGTTCTGCCTCCTTCACCTGTTTGTTCTCAGAGTTGGTCAGGACAACCGGCAGACAGTAGGACCAAAGTCCTTGCTTGTGTTTCAGTCCACGGCTGTGACAGGGAGTGGTCAGAAAAGGCCTGGGCAGGGACAGAGCCACTGTCTTTGAGAGGCCTCACCAGGGGCCCGTGCCAGGGTTCCAGGCCCCCATATCCCAGCACTGTGCTGCAGGTGGTCTGCCCCTGCGACTACAGTGTCCCTGTGTGTGCCTCAGTTTCCCATGTGTGAAGTACCCTTGCAGGGCCAGGGCTTGCAGAGGCTGCGCTCGGACAGCTGCTTCCCCACTTCCAGCCTCCACACTCTTGGGGTCAGAATCCTCTCTGTGCTGACGGCGGCGGCCAGCCACTCTCTTCTCCTGCTCTGCCATTCACTTTGTGACCATGAGAAGGGCCAGAATCACTCCCCAGACCCTCCCTCAGAGTGTGGCCTGAGGACCAGGAGTAGCAAGGGAGAAAGCCTGTTGTGCTCTCACACACGCCCGTGTTGTTGTTGGGAATGGCCTTGGACGTAGCAGGCACTCAGTAAACTCTGGCTTCATGAATGACTCACGTAGATGAACTCCTAGCTCCTAGGCCAGGCCATCCCCAAACAGAACTGCAAGGCCCAGACCCTGCCTTCGCTGCTGGGGCCGCCTCCCTCGGCTGGGCCCCCGGCTGCGTTTCACTGCCCACTCCCAGCCTCATGCTGCTGGCAAGGGTGCTGGCCTGTGACATCTTGTCCCTCAAAATTTGCACAAGCCAGGACTCCCCAGGTGTTTTCCCGACTGGGCAGGTGTCCCTCTGCCCCTGCCTGGGCTCTTTTTATTTCAATCCAAAACTGCAGTAGGGGGAAAGTCTCACCCAAAAGGCTGGGGGGTTGGAGGCTGGAGGCCTTTCGGGCCCACCCCTCGCCCTGCCCCGGGACTCTTGGCACAGACCCATACGTGTCCCTGCTGTGCTTCTGCTAGGATCCCGCATGTCTGCAGACCATTCCCACTCCAGGCGGCACCTGATTTTAATGCACTTCCAAATACTTTGTCCCCTTCGTTGTGACCCAAACTCCCTGTGACCACCTGGACAGACGAAGAGGCATGGGAGGGGAGCAGACTCCCGGACTGTCCTCCGTCCTCCATCCTCTGTAAAAGCAGAGCCGAGGGAAATGGGCTGAGACCGGCCTGTCCTGGGCATGCATGATTTCCCCGTGCTTGCCACCGTGTGTGTCTGTGCACATGTGTGGGCAGCTTCGTGGAGATATAGTTCACATACCACACAATTCACCCATTTAAACTGTACAACTCAATGGTTTTTAGTATATTCACGAAAGTGCACAATCATCGCCAGTTTTACATTTTCATCACCCCCTCAAAAGAAGCCCCTGCCCTATAGCTATGTCCCCCACGCCCAGTGAATGAATGGAGGGCTATGCTCTCATTGCTCGTGTGCTGTGCCGCTCTCCGAGGTCTGGCCAGGGCTGGCCTCAGCTGCAGAGGTTTGTGTTTTCCTGCCCCCTGAGAGGCACATCTTCCTTCTCCCATCCTGGCCTCATGCCAAGGGTTCCCATCAGACCCCCTAGGGACAGGAGGCAGGTGCACACTCCAGTCTCCAGAAGCGAGAGGCGCATGCATGTGTGTGTCCTTGGAAAGACGCCTGACCTGGGATTGGACACAGGACGGGAGCCACTGTGGGGTCCTCGCTGCTGTCTCTCATGATGGCCCTGCACCTCCTGGCTGCTTGGCTCAGCTGTCCTTCCTCCTCTGGCTGGCATGCTCTGGCTTCTAGTAGTTTCTGTCCCTTGAGCTCCCCACTGTCACTCTGTTCAGCTTTGTGAGAGAAGGTAACTGGCTGGTCCTGGTTGGACAGTTCTTTTCTACCCTAGGTCACAGGTCACTGGCAAGCCCAAGCACAGCACCATGGAGCCAATTAATAGGGGCGGGGGGCGGGGACAGGGTCATTTGCACAAATCATGATCACCTGTGGGTTCCCCTTGGCCAGAGCTGTGGGCAGCCCAGAGTCACTGAGGAGGAGCTTTGTGCCGCGGGCTCAGGCGTACCCTGGAGAGAAGGTCATCCCAGCTGCTGCCGTCCTCGCATTGCTCCCATGCAAACCCCCAGAGGTTGAAAGTCTCCTCATTTCCGCTCCTGCTGTTCACCAGACCATGGGGATGCTGACCCGGGTTGTTCTGTTAGAGATTAGCCTTGCAAGATGCAGAAACTGAGGCCCAGAGAGGCTGTCCTGTTAAAATTTCTAGATTTTGCAGGCAGCTGCAATTTGAAATAGTCCATATGATTTTTTTTTAAAGATTGGCACCTGAGCTAACATCTGTTGCCAATCTTTTTTTTCCTTCTTCTTCTCCCCAAAGCCCCCCAGTATATAGTTGTGTATCCTCGTTGTAGGTCCTTCTGGTTCTGCCACTGGGGACACTGCCTCGGCACGGCTTGATGAGCAGTGCCATGTCCACGCCCAGGATCCAAACTGACGAAACTCCGGGCCACCAAAGTGGAGCGCACAAACTTAACCACTCAGCCATGGGGCCGGTCCCATTCCATATGATTTTAACAAAAGCAGCAAAAAGAGAGGTTCAAGAGTAAATGGGATAGCCAGAAGTTGGAAACAACCCAAGTGTCCCTGGACAGATGAATGGATAAACAAAATGCAGTCCATACACATGATAAAATATTATTCAGTCTTAAAAAGGAAAGGAACATGCTGACACATTCTAAACATGGATGAACCTTGAAGACATTATGCTAAGTGAAAGAAGCCAGACACTAAAGGACATATCCTGCATGATTCCACTTATGTGAGGCACCTAGAGGAGCTACATTCACAGAGACAGAAGGTCGAGTGGAAGTTACCGGGGGGTGGGGGTGGGGAGGGAGAGATGGGGATTGTTTAACGGGGACAGAGTTTCAGTTTGGGAAGCTGAGAGAGTTCTAGAGATGGGTGGGGGGACGGCTGCACAACAAAGTGAATGTATCTAATGCCACTGAACTGTACAGTTAATGCTTAAAATGGTAAATTGTATGTTGTGTGTATTTTACCACAAATTTTTTAAAAACCTATGGGCCAAAATAAAAGAGAGGGGGGAGAAGAAGGAGTGGATAGGCTGGTATAGACAAATCTCTATCCTAAAAGGTTTGGCAGGAGGTGACTTGGGGTCCTTCCTCCTGGAAGGTTTCCCTCCCTCCCCGTCAGCACCTGCTCTCTCTTGCCCCTCCCCTCAGCAGTCCCCGTGACTCCGATGGCTCCAGTCTTTCTTGCTTTCCGCAGCCGGGGTGCAAGAGCTCCAGAGAGCTGCAACGGTACTGTGTGGTCTGCCTGGGTCTTGTGGCTTGTTTGTGTCTTGACTCTGTAACCTAGACATGTGGACAAGGCTGCATGTGGAGAAGGCAGGGGTCCTGGGAAGATGCTGGCTCTGGCAAGCCCAGCGCAGCCACCTGCCCAAAGTCAGGATGATGGCTTTGTTGTCATCCCCTGGGGGGCCGCAGATGCCTCCTCTACCACTGGACCAGGCACCAATAAACCCACAAAGGAAGCGGAAGACGATTAGCCCAGGAGTCAGAGAGGAAGAGCTGCCAGAAGAGAGAGTGCGAACAACATCCCCCACGGAGAAAGCCAGAGGAGACAGGGACACACAGTGCAGAGAGGACTCCCTGCAGCCGAGGTCCCTGGCATCTGAACTAGAAAAACATCAGCCAGGGAACTGAAGGAGGGGGTGGTCATCAATGAGATCAGTGAGCAGCCTTCACGTCCAGGCGGAAGGAACACCCTTACATCAGAGGAAAAGCAGGAGAAGATGCAGAACACAAGGAGAAAGACCAGAGGCTTAGACCTCCTCAGAAACAGGAGTCCAGGAGGGGCAAAGGGACAGGTGGGTGAGCGAGACTGGTGTCGTTGGACAGATCACTGGACAGCTCCCGGAGCTGAAGAAAGATCCAGGGCTGAGGCTGGCCTGGTGGCGCAGCACTAAGTTTGCAGGTTCTGCTTCAGTGGCCCAGGGTTTGCCGGTTCGGATCCCGGCTGAGGACCTACGCACTGCTTGTCAAGCCATGCTGTGGCAGGCATCCCACATATAAAATAGAGGAAGATGGGCACGCATGTTAGCTCAGGGCCAGTCTTCCTCAGCAAAAAGAGGAGGATTTGTGGCAGATGTTAGCTCAGGGCTAATCTTCCTCAAAAAGGCTGCAGGCATGAGAGGTCTGCGAGCTCCAGGCAAGAGGCAGAGAGCCCGTGCTGGTAACCCTCCTAAACTCCACAGGTAGAGAAGAGGTGCTCACATCTTCACTCAAAAAGAAGTTGCTGACAAAAGAAAAAGAGTCAGACTGGCATTGGGCTCCCTGTGTGATCGGAAGCCTGCCGAAAGCATCCCTGGGCAGTCGGGGCAGCTCCCAGGACTCACGTGCCCAGCACGGACACCACCTGTCTGGCAGGGCAAAGAGAGGTCTCCGGGTGGACACCCTGAGCCCAGCCAGGAGGGGCCCAGAGAGGCCTCCTGGTAAACAAGAATGAGCAGAACCCAGATCTCAGGACAGGAGGGTGAAGGGACGAGGAGAGCAGTGGTGAGCGGTCCTTGCCACTCTCCCCCTATATCCATATGTATGCATGTGTGCACACCTGCATGTGTGCCCGTGTATATACATAAGTATGCATGCAATGTGTGCACGTGCACCACGTTGATATGAAGACACCACACACACACGAGCATGCGCATGTGCACATGTGTGCATACATATAGGGTGTGTGTACATATACTTGCATGTGTGCTGACGTGGTGAAAACAGGTAATGATCATTTCTCTGGAACTGGGGAAAGTAAGCGTTAAAGTAAAGATTCTTGATGTAGAGAGGGTGGCTGCCAGGCACCCTACCAGGAGGCTAGCACTGAAAACTTCGGAAGCTGGGGGGCAGGAGTGGGGGGAGTAGAATCTTTCCAGAGGTCTCATTTTGGGGAGCGGGAGGGGAGAGGAGGGGCTAAATGTCTTCTACAGACCCCATCTCATTGAGGGTGGAAGGTGTGAGGAGTGAGTGCTTTGGTGGGGAAAATAGTTGGTTCTTGTTTTCAAGTAATAGGAGAGAACCCTCTGTGAGCATCAGGAAGTGAATGTAAAGTGCCTCGGGGCCTCTGAGGGAGGGACCAAGGTGGGGGAGAAGGAGCAGAGAGAAGCCTGGGCTGCTGGGCAGGAAGCAGCCTCCCCTGAGAAAACTGCCCTTCCAGGCCCTGACAGGCTTCCCTCCTGGGCGGCTCCACAGCTTCTGGTCACTTCACTTACTAAGATCCAAGTACCAGTCCGCAACCACGGCCTGTTCCCAGGTCTTCTGGGTCCAGCCTCCCACCCGGCCCAGGTCAGCCTGAGGTTCAGGGTGCCTCCATCTCCCCAACTTGCCTTTTTACCCTAGTGGTCAGGGTCAGAGGAAGGATGGGGAAAGTGGGTGGGTGCCCCAGACGGTGGGCACCAGAAACTCTCCCTCAGCATCTCTGTAGGGCTTTCCCATGGGACTCAGGTGTATCTGCCCCACCTGGGGACTGAGACTTATGCTCTTCTACTGTCTGAGCAGGGCACCCGAGAATCCCCAGCCCAGTGCCTTCCAGGCAGCCACCCTGAGCACTGGATACTTTGGGATCAGCTAGTTACAGGCTGTCCTGGCCAGGCCAGGCTGGGTGTGCTGCATAACAAACAGCCCCTCAGGGACTGAGAACAGTGGGAATTTATGTCTTGCTTAATTGGCTTATGCTCCGCGCCCATCGTGGCTGGGCGGGGCTCTGCTTGTCCATTGCTCACCAGCCCAGAGAGACGAAGCAGCCAGCATCTCAGATGCAGCCAGTCGCCGAGTCTGAAGAAGAGAGAGGACCTTGGAGGGGCAGCCGGGGACGGGGACAAGGGGCACTTCTGCACACAATTCATAGTGGCCCCACCCCACCTCAGGGGCCTGGAAGCGTAGACAGAGAGCTGGGGATGTGTGGTGACCAGCACTAGGACAGCGTATTGGGGCCTCTGAGCAAGTGAAAGAACTGCCCAAGAGTGGCTCTTCTCAGCCTTGCAAGTGGGGACAAGAAACTCCCCACTAGGGTCCCCTTGGGCTGGGGGCCCTGATGCATCCAGGGGCTCTACTGCCATCAGGACAATGCATCCTTGGGGGCCATGCAGGGAGGCTCCGGATGTGACATGCGGCCCTGAGAACTGGGTAGGGGTGCTCCTAGAGCCCCCAGCCCGGGCCTGGATGCCGCCACAGAGGGTGGGGGGTGGGGAGGAGGGAGGTCGAGTGCCCCATCCTCTCCGCCGGCCCTCACTTCCTTTCTCAAGGGCAAGGCTCTCACCCATTCCTACCAGGCGACTGCCAGGGGACGGAGGAAGGGGAGAGCAGCCCACCCAGACTTGGTCCCCCAGGAAGTGCTCCCCCCCCACCAATCTGCCCCTCCCTGAGCTTCCTCCAAATGCCCTTGGCTGATGGAAACCCCCCTTGGCCTTGAAATGCCAGCCAGCAGGTCAAGTTGCCCCTGAAGGCCAGAGTCCAGCTCTGGGGTGGAGGGGTGGGCTTCTTCATCCCACTGCAGCAGAGCGGGGGCTGCCAGGGCCAGTGATTTGCACCACACATCGGCCCTCCTCTCCCTCTGCTCAAAAGCCGCCTGGACTCCCACTAAACCTGGGGCGAGGCCCAGAGCCCAACGGCACCACCACCCTGGGGTCAGGCCTGCAGCCTGCTCCCAGCCCCGCCCCTCTCCCCTCTATGCAGAGGCGGAGGGAACTCTCGGAGTTAGGGTCACAATTTGGCAGCAGGCCAGCACCAGGCCTGTGGGGACAGTGGGGCCCTGCCTCAGGGGACACAGACCAAGAGACCAGCCCCGCTTGCTCTCAACAAAAGCAGAGTCACCTATTTCACAGATGTCCCAGGCCCCTTTGGGACACCGTGCGCTTGAGCCTGTCTCTTCTTGCTGTGTCCTTGGGACCCCACCATCCAGTGGTGGGCACGGGGCTGCACAGAGACCGGACTTGCCTGCACCTTCTCAGGTCCCCCAGGCTGTGCAGTGGGAGGCCCCAATTCTTACTCTCAGCACTGCCACAGCCGGGGGCTGGGCCTTTCTCAGAAGCTCCCAACTGCCAGGTCAGATGCACTCATTTACCACTTTCTCAGCCACATATGATCTCTCCAGAACCTTCTGTGGCTCCCCATGGCCAGCAGCAAGAAGTTAAACCCCCTCTTCTGATCAGAGCTCGTCCTCGACAACTGGTCTCACTTCCTCCCAGCCTGGTGTCCACAGCATGGCCATAGAGATGGTTCCAGAGCTCAAATCCCGTGCACACCCTGCCCTGCTGAATGTCGGCCCAGAGTGGGAGCCCTCGAGCGCTCCCGGTGGGAAGTAAAACAATGCAGCCACTCTGGAAAACAGTTAGGTGCTTCCTCAAAAAGGTGAAGGTAGAGTTACCTTATGACCCAGTAATTCCACTCCTAGGTGCCACCCGAGAGAACTGGAGACGTCTGACCACACAGAGACTGCACGCAAACGTTCATAGCAGCATTATATTATTATATTACACATAATTGTATTATTATTGCCAAAAGTAGAAACCACCCAAATGTCCATAACGGATGAATGGATAAACAAAATGGGGTCTGTCCATACAATGGGATATTTATTATTTAGCCGTAAAAAGGGAGGAAGTTCTGACACACACTACAATGTGGATGAAGCTTGAAAACATTGAGCTAAAGTGAAGTAAGCTGGACTCAAAGGGCCTCATACTGTATGATTCTATTTATGTGAAATGTCTAGAATAGGCAAATCCACAGGGACAGCGGATTAGGGGCTGGGGAGAAAGTGCTGATGGGCGAGGGGTTCCCTTCTCATCTGGGATGATGAAAACATTTCAGAACTAGGTAGAGGTGAGGATTAGACAATATCATAAATGTACAAAAAGCCACTGAGTTGTACACTTTAAAATGGTTAAAATGGTGAATTTTATGTTATGTGAATTTTACCTCAATTAAAAAAACACAGATCAGCCCTGGGGACTAAACCCAGATTCCTTGCTGGGGTTTAAAGGGTCCTCACTGCCCCCACCAGAATGACCTGCAGTTCCCTGAGTGCATCAGCATCTCCTGCCCCTGGGCTTTTGCACATGCTGCCCCTTCTACCTAAAATGTTTTTGTCTCACATCTTTGCTCAGCTAAGTACCCTCTGTCTCCTCCCTCCCCACCAATCTCGTGCCCATGGTTTGTACAAGTGACCAGCAGGACTGCACAGGAGTGGAGGAGCCACCACCTTTAAAGGCAGTGGCTGGGAGTCTGGTCTCAAGGGTTAAGTGCCCAAGTTTCAATTTCTGCTCTGCCACCAGCTATGCAACCTTGGGCAGGTAATTCAACCTCTCTGTGCCTTTGCTTTCTCATCTTCGAAACAGGGATAATATTAATAGCACTGAAGCCCTAGGGTTGTGGAGAAAGTTAATAGGGATACCATATGCACAGTTCAGAACAAGGCCTGGAACCAATCACTGTATAAATATTAGCTGTTTATACAATTACTGTTTACTCGGGAAACGAGTTGTCATGCAGGCAGCAGCTGTGGCGTTTGCCAACACAGCAGTTGATGGTGCCCAGGCCGGACAGTCGCCTCCTGCTCTAATCCACTGGGCCACCCTGGCCCTTGGACCTGTGGCCCTGTGCCAAGGAGGCAGGGCCAGCACTAATTATTATCCCCATATTTAACAAAATTCACCAACTGAGTCCTTGTCTGGGAGAGTGAGGATGGACAAGCCAACTATCGTAAAGTGAGCAGCAATTACTCAGACAGGCCCAGACTGGCTTCAAGCAGACACCAGGTGGGCACAGGGCTGCGGTTTGCAGTTTCTGGAGGCTTCCATGGGGAGATGACCTTCCTCCAAGATCTGAAGAAGGAGAAGTGACCTTGGCCTGGGGGAGGGGAGCCAGCCGAGAGGGTCTGTGGTGGGACCTGGCGGGGTGTCTCCCAGGGGTGAGAGCAGCGTGCATGTGTACGTGTGTGCATGCAGGTGTGTACGCGTGTGAGTGTGTGCGCATGGTGTGTGTGTCCTGCCCAGTTAGCACCCAGCCGCTGGTGGAAGAGAACTCCAGGAATGCTGGGTCACCCAGGGTCCTGTCTGGACTGAGGCACCCGTGGGAGCTGGGAAGAGCAGACTTCCCTTTCCAGGTGCTCTGTGCCAACCCTATGACTAATAGAGCAGAGGCGGGCAGCCCCGACTCGTACCAGGAGGGAAATGGAAGGGAGTTTGTGCCCCCCATTCAACCTCCCGCAGGCTAGGCTGGGGTGGAGGCCAGGGCTGGGCTCTGATTCTAGCACCAACGGGCATTTGCTCTGGAGGCAGCCACTAGCGACACATGGCTATTTAAATTATTAAAATTAAATACAAGTGAAAATCCAGTTCCTCAGTCTCGCTGGCCAGGTTCCGAGGGCTCAGTGCTCAGAGAATGATCTGGTCTCGGGTGTCAAGGGGCCGAGGGGGAGACCCCGTGGCCCAGATTGAGCCCAGCCCCCGATTAGTGTCCCTGTCCTCCCCACGGAGGCCTCGGTGAGCCTGACTCCTGCACAGCTCTTTTACCTGGGTCAGATGAGGGTGTGAGCCTGCAGGAGACCAGGTGGATGGAAGGGCTCCACTGTGCCAGCCCCAGGGGGGCCCTGAGGACATCCACAAGGGTGAGCATCACCTGTCCCTCTGCAAAGCAGGGGCCTCTCTCCCTGAACAGAGCTGGTTCAGATCTGACATTTGGAGTCCCGAGCCTCGGAGCTGCAGGAGTGAGGGCTGCTTGTCTCCCATAACTGGACGCTTGGACCTTCCCCCACCCACCGGAAGCCACGAGGGGACTGGCCGCCTGGGCTGGGAGTGGCTCCAGTCTTTGGCCTTTGTGTTACAAGGCCCAGCACTGCGTCACTCAGCCTAGGGGCACCCCTGTGCCCCACCCCCAGCCTCCCAGGAGGCAGAGGCTCTGCTTGCACAGCACATAGTAGGTCCTCAGCATTTACAGATTGAAGGGACAGAGGGGCCAGCAGGGGCCCACTGTGCCTCTAGCAGAGAGGGCTGGGCAGGACCTGCCATGAAAGCATGTCAGCTCTGACCTTTGAACCCAAGCTCCTTGCCCCCTCTTTGTGTCTCCCTACCTGTTCCCTGGCCTCAGGGAGTGGTTTCCAGCCTGAGTGGCTGGCTCAGGTGGGCCCGTGAATAGCAGGTGTTTTCTGGAGTTTGCCCCACTGTCATCCAGGGCATGTGGACTCAAACAGGTTCAAAGTGGCCCCACTCCCTCTTCCTGGCCAGAAAGCAGTTCCCTGCAACTCTTCTGGAGTCTGGGGGCAGCGTCCCTTTGCCCCCAACCCTGCTTGGCCCACATGGAATGGTCTCTGGTGGTGATTCACCTGCTGGCAGCCTTTCTCCTGGCCACATCACCTCTCACCTCTGCCCTACAGCCTCTGGCCCAGGCCTAAGCCCCACCATCCTCTGTCCACCATCATCTCCTGCCAGAGGGGTGGCCCCTGTCCTCTAGTCAGGGTCTAGACCTGCTCCTGCCTCCCGGCCCACACCCCTCTCCAGAGAGCCCCTCTCAAATCAATGGG